>NW_027397068.1:8635274-8771678 GCF_003265705.2 Callorhinus ursinus
GGGATTTCATCAAGATAAAAAGCTTTTGCACAGCAAAAGAAACAGTCAGCAAAACCAAAAGACAACCGACAGAATGGGAGAAAATATTTGCAAATGACATATCAGATAAAGGGCTAGTATCCAAAATCTATAAAGAACTTATCAAACTCAACACCCAAAGAACAAATGATCCAATCAGGAAATGGGCAGAAGACATGAACAGACATTTTTCCAAAGAAGACATCTAAATGGCCAACAGACACATGAAAAAGTGCTCAACATCGCTCAGCATCAGGGAAATCCAAATCGAAACCTCAATGAGATACCGCCTCACACCAGTCAGAATGGCTAGAATTAACAAGTCAGGAACCGACAGATGTTGGCGGGGATGCAGAGAAAGGGGAACCCTCCTACACTGTTGGTGAGAATGCAAGCTGGTGCAACCACTCTGGAAAACAGTATGGAGGTTCTTCAAACAGGTGAAAATAGAGCTACCATACGATCCAGCAATTGCACTACTGGGTATTTACCCCAAAGATACAAATGTAGGGATCCAAAGGGGTACGTGTACCCCAATGTTTATAGCAGCAATGTCCACAATAGCCAAACTGTGGAAAGAGCCAAGATGTCCATCGACAGATGAATGGATAAAGAAGAGGTGGTATATATACACAATGGAATATTATGCAGCCATCAAAGGAATGAGATCTTGCCATTTGCAACGATGTGGATGGAACTGGAGGGTGTTATGCTGAGTGAAATAAGTCAATCAGAGAAAGACATGTATCCTATGACCTCACTGATATGAGGAATTCTTAATCTCAGGAAACAAACTGAGTGTTGCTGGAGTGGTGGGGGGTGGGAGGGATGGGGTGGCTGGGTGATAGACATTGGGGAGGGTATGTGCTATGGTGAGTGCTGTGAATTGTGCAAGATTGTTGAATCACAGATCTGTACTTCTGAAACATATAATGAAACATATGTTAAGGAAAAAGTAAAAGAAGAAGATAGCAGGAGGGGAAGAATGAAGGGGAGTAAGTCGGAGGGGGAGACGAACCATGAGAAACGATGGACTCTGAAAAACAAACTGAGGGTTCTAGAGGGGAGGAGGGTAGAGGGATGGGTTAGCCTGGTGATGGGTATTAAAGAGGGCACAGTCTGTGTGGAGCACTGGGTGTTATGCACAAACAATGAATCATGGAACACTACATCAAGAACTAATGATGTAATGTATGGTGATTAACATAACAATAAAAAATTAAAAAAAATCCGTTTAGATAATAGACAAAAAAAAGATGAGACATTTCACTGAAGAGGATATACATATGGCAAATAAGTACATGAAAAGATATTTAACATCTTTAGTCATTAGGGAAAACCTAATTATAACCACAATCAGTGCACCTGGATGGCTCAGTCGATTAAGCGCCTGGCTCTTGACTTCAGCTCAGATTATGATCTCAGTCCCACATAGGGCTCCCCGCTCAGCGAAGAGTTTGATTGGGATTTTCTCCCTCTCCCTTTGCCCCACCCCCCACTGGTACTCATGCACACACTCTCTTTCAAATAAATAAATAAATAAATCTTTTTATAAAATGAAATAATAAAAAATAAAACCACAATCAGAATCCTAACATATCTGTCAGAATTGCCAAAATTAAAAATAGTGACAACATCAAATGCTGGTAAGCATACATGGAAACTTGATCATTCATATATTGCTGGTAGAATGTAAATGATATGGTCACACTAGAAAACAGTTTGGTAGCTTCTTAAAAGCTAAACCTGTAACTACCTTATGATCCTGCCATTGCACTCTTAGGCATTTATTCTAGAGAAATGAAAATTTATGTTCATAAAAAGCCTGTACATGATTATTTATAGCAGCTCTATTTGTGATGGCTCCAAACTAGAAACAACCCAGATGTTTTTCAACAAGTGAATGGGTAGACAAACTGTGGTACTGCATACAATGGAATACTCGTCAGCAATAGTCAGTTGATAAACACAACCTGGAAGAATCTCCAGAGAAGTATGTGGAGTGAAAAAGCCTATTCCAAAAGGCTATATACTCTGTGATTCCATTTATGTAACATTCATGAAATGACACAATTGTAGGAATGAAGAATAGATAAGTAGTCACCATGGGTTAAGAAGGTGGTGGGATATGAAGGTAGTGGGTGAACTATAAAATAG
The DNA here is from genome assembly GCF_003265705.2 of Callorhinus ursinus. NCBI lineage: Eukaryota > Metazoa > Chordata > Mammalia > Carnivora > Otariidae > Callorhinus > Callorhinus ursinus. Next base: position 8,637,450 of record NW_027397068.1, read on the forward strand.
CAGACGTCAGGATTCTTGTGTTGGTAGAAACATTCTGTACCTCACCTGTTTCAATATCAATATCCTGACTGTGATTCTGTGCTATAGTTTTATAAAATGTTACCATTGGGGGAAAGTAAAAGTTATAGGGGATCTCTTATTCACATAAGACCTCTCTGTATTATTTCCTACAACTGCCTGTGAACCTATAATAATCTCAAAATAAAAAAGTTAATTTAGGAGCTCCTGGCTGGCTCAGCAGGTAGAGCATGCAACTCTTGATCTTGGGGTCATGAGTTTGAGCCCCATGCTGGGCACAGAGATTGCTTAATAAAAAAAATTTAAAAAGAGGTTAATTTTTAAAAATTGAATTGACTCATAAAATATGTAATATCTAAACGATTAAGATTGGATAGTAAAAGGCAGAATTGGTAAAATTTGTATTTATGAAATCTTCACCTAAAACTTAGCAATAGGTATTCTTTGGTGAGCCAGATTACCATGAAACAAAACTTTTATAAAGAGCTTTAGAGATTACATTTAAATTTCTCAAGGTAGACCGGCAAAACCAACCCCCAACCAAAATCTTCCTATGGTGATTATCTTTATCAAGGGAAAGTTGAGCAGTTAAAAGCTATTCTCTTTTATGAACTTAGAAGTGTCATGGAATACCCTCAAATCCAAAATAAAATAAGTGAATCAACTTGAACATTATATAAGTATTTATACAACCTCAATCAATAACCAGTTATGTCAAGTAGCTCTAGAATGTAGTACTTCACTCATACTCAGTAGAATAATGCATTCTAATGATGAAAATAAATGTTTGAACTACACTGAATATTTTAAGTAACACTTAAAAGAAACACCAAAAATATTGATATTGTTGTTTTAGAACTTTTGTGTTGTTGGATAAAAGAATAATCACATTAATAATTATTCATTATATAATATAATAAGAGTAATTATAATAATGTTATCATATGAAAACCTTTGGCATAAGAAAAAAAGAAGTTAAATGATAGGTATAAAGAAGTTGTTGAAATATTGAGATATAGTACTTCATTAGAAAAGTCCATATAAACCCAAGCTTCTTAGAAAATACTGCATATCCTTATTAGCTGTGCTATGGACTGGTTTGGATGATCCCCCCACCCCCTTACAAAATTCAAATGCTAAAGCCTACATCTCCAATGTGATGAAATTTGGATATGAAGCTTTTGGGGGGGGTTAACTAAGTCATGAGGATGGAGCCCTCATGAATGGGATTAGCATACTTATAAAAGACACAAGAAAAAATTATCTTGCTCTCTCTATCTCAGCCCTGTGAGAACACAGCAAGAAGGTGGTTTCTACAAGGGTCTCACCAGACACCCCTACTACCATTGCTTTGATCTCAGGCTTCCCAGCCTCTGGAACTGTGGGAAATAAATGTATGTTGTTTAAGGCATCCAATCTATTGTAATTTTTGTTATAGCAGCCTGAACTAACTAAGCCAAGCTGTGTAATCACTGAAACAGTCTAGGAGCAATGCTTCCTCTGGAGCTCATGCACCCATAACACTTTAATTTTGGTTTCTAACACTATTTCCCACTAAAAGGAACCAGGACTTCTTGGAGAAATGACTGATACCCTGTCCTGAAAAGGAGATGGGACAAGATGAGTCTGGAATAACTTTTTCTTTTTTTTTTTTAATTTTATTTTATTATGTATGTTAGTCGCCATACAATACATCATTAGTTTTTGATGTAGTGTTCCACGATTCATTGTTTTCGTATAACACCCAGTGCTCCATGCAGTACATGCCCTCCTTAATACCCATCACCAGGCTAACCCATCCCCCCACCACCCTCCCCTCTAGAACCCTAAGTTTGTTTCTCAGAGTCCATAGTCTCTCATGGTTCGTCTCCCCCTCTTAGTTCTCCCCCTTCATTTTTCCCTTCCTTCTCCTAATGTCCTCCACGCTATTCCTTATGTTCCACAAATAAGTGAAACCATATGATAATTGACTTTCTCTGCTTGACTTATTTCACTGAGAATAACTTTTTCTTCTAGAAAGCAAAGAACTTTGCAAATGTTACTTTCAAAATGTTATGTCTCTGAAACAAGCTCTCATTGGCCAAAGTTATAACAGTTTGGGCATCATATTGGGGAGAGTAAAATACAATGAATCTATTTAAAATTCATGAATCCATATGATACTCAAAAATGAAAAAAAGTATAAATCACCTAAAACGTATTTTTTTCAGAATGTCTTTAGATTTGATTTCCAACAGTGCAAATAGAAATGAGCTAAATGACACCACAAATAAAGCAACCATACAAAACTAAAAATTAAGATACTCTACAAGATAAATGGCATGAACTTTCAACAGAGAGAGTGGCGGCACAATAAATAGTATTAAATATTAAGACTTAAGACACATAAGACTCATAAAAACCAGGTGCAAAATGTGACCTTAGATTGAATCTGATTTTGATAAATCGGTTTCAAGGGAATTTGGGGAAGGACAATTGGGAAAATATGAATATAGAATGAGTATCTGATGTTATTAAGAACTGATTGTCAATTTTACTAAATGTAATGGTATTATTTTGGCTATGTAAGATGACAATGTTATTTTTTAGAGGAGCACACAGAAATATTTAGAGGTAGAAGTTTATATTATTGGCAATTTGCCTTAAGAAAAAACTTCCAGCTTATAAAGTGTGATTTGTAGTGTCTATCAGTTAACTTTAGTCTACACTGTAGTGGTGTTCAGCTGCCCAATTAATTGGGAATATGCTCTCCAGATGTGGTCAGCTATGAAAATGAAATGACCACACACCAGAAGTAGCTGCTGCAAATATTTTATATATTTTTTAAATCTCCAGTCAACAATATAGGTTTTGGCAATTAGTATCATAGATGTTAGAAACAGTTTTTCATTGGTGAAATTAGTGGTATTAAGGATATGTTGGTTTGGCTAAAATTATCGTAGTGGAACTCTCTGCCCTTATATGAACATGATATGAATAGCAAGTTCAATAATCTAAACTCAGAAATGGTACTGGCCCCCCAAATGATACTGGGCTAGAAAGAAGGTAATTTCTCTACTTTTCATGCTCCATTAATTCACTTTTGAAGAAATGTGTTTTTCTGAAATTCACAGATTTGACAAATTTTGATATTATATTGATACAGAATTATCCTTATAATCAATTTTCATTTCTTAACTGTACATATAGTTCATTATATCTCTTGAAATAAATTTTGATGCTTTAAAATCTGTCCTCTGTTCGGCTAAAGTTTATTTCAAACAACAAAGATTTTAATCATATGAAGCATAATATCTTACAGGAAATAAATAACAGAGTGGTTTGTTAATTATTTTGTAATCACTTTTTTCTTTAGATTTATGTTTCTTTGTTCTTTAAATCTCAGCTGATTTGAATTCGTATGCTTAGAAATCATTTTGTGAAATGTAATATTTTTTCCAAAGAAAAGTCTTTCATTAAGTTTTTTCCTTTTCACTATTCAAAAACAAATAGGAACTTACATGAAATAACTGTTTCTACTTGACTGCTTTCTCTATATAGATTTTTTATGAAATGAAAAATTAGCTTGATAATAGCTAATAGTTATTAATGATAATATAATTATAACAGAATTATCTTAACAATTGTTTTCTTCCAAGCCTACATGAGAAGATGATGACTTAGGCATATAATTGTTCCCTCCTAATTGGAACCACTTATGCCTAAAGATTTAGAAATTAATGAGAATGCCAAGTTGATGGAATTCAATCCAGAAAACTAGTTCCTATCAAACTTTTAATAGACTTTGTGTGTAGAGGGGTTTTAAACCTTTTGAAGCCTGATAAAAACTGCTGTCCCTCTCCAAAAAAACATGTACATACACTCAAAACTTTGCATCCAAAATCAAAGGACTCAGAGACTATCTGAAACTCATCATATAACTAAATAACTGAGAGGAAGTTTCCGTAGAGTAGAGGAGTATAGAAAAACAACTCTTAAAGATATGATACAACTGCTCCTTCGAACCCAGACCTGTGTGAACACCAGTAACAATCCCCTAGGAACATAAACAAACAAGTATGTTTCCTTTTTACTTCTTCCTGTTTATGGGTTTAATAGAGATTAAAAGAAACTAACAAGTATAAAAATTTTGTAAGACCATCTACTCCCACCTCTTTATTTTATCGGTGAGGAAAATGAAACCTATAGGGTAAGTAATTTTTCCAAGATAATACCATTAGTTAGTGGCAAAGCATGGGGCTTATGAACTCTGGTCTGTGAATCTTGGATCAGACCAGAGTTCATAAGCCATGCTTTCTCCCCAGAAAAAGAAAGATCATATTCTCAGGTCCTTCTCTCTAATGTTAGTCCTTATATGTCTAGAACCACAAAGTTGTAGCAGTTAGAAATATTTGAAGTATCTATGATTTTACATACTTCTTTGAAATGTCCCACTGGAGAGCTGCATATTTGGGGGCTAAGGTTAGTAGCATCAAAATCTATCTTGCCAGTGTAGAAATTAGCACCTGAAGTAAATGGCTGGACTCTCTGGCAATGGAAAGATTTGCTAGGCAAATCTAGTGCTGAGAGGCTGCACCATCGGTATTCATAACCTTGATGAATTTACTATGACTCAGGCATGGAGATTCAAACTTGCAAACTTGTAAACTTGTAAACTGAATCTGTCAACATTCCTAGTGTAATATTATCTCTCAGGGGCTGCCACACATTAACCAAGCTTTCCAAGACTGAAGCATAGAACCAAAAGCGAATTTGTTAAATTGCAATAAGAAATATATGGTCACATGATCTGCCCTGGGGGCAAATCTATAAGGAAGTCAAATCCTCATCAGAAAGTTGTTTATAAACTTTGAGTCCAAATAAGATGAACTCAAGGCAACAGGCGAAGTGGTCCAAGTTACCTATCTCACAGTAGGGATTGTATTGCCTATGAAACACAGAATACTTAAATTTAATCTCTCTCTAAGGGCTTTGTAATTTAAGTCTTATGGCTTTATTCCCTACTTTAGGCAAATTCCAAGTAAACTAGGGGTCCTTCTCTTTGACCCTGTGCTTAAATTCAGCACAAAGGTAGATGTATAATCTGCCAACAGCAAATTCTCCCTGTGTACAACCTCATCTGTGGAGGGAAGGAATCTCCCAAACCTAGCTTCTGGAGTGTTCATTCCACAACCTTGTCCTCACCTTCACTCAGCCCAGGGATGAGGGACAGAAAACCAGAACTGACTAACTGGAAGTAAGATTCAATTTGATTGCTAAGTACCAGGAAGGTTGGGAGTTTTAAAATTAATTTACTATTTTTTCTTTCTGAAAATGTCTTCACACCTATACTATTTTTACCTATACTTCATTCTATCTACTTTACCATAAATGTATAGGATTATAGAGACTTTGGACTACATGACTGCTCATTGAGTTGATTACTTCACCTTACAGATGATGATAAAGAGCTCTAATAATTTTCAGTAACTTGTCCAGAAACATGCAGCTAGTCAGGAGTGAAGCAGGACTGAAACTTGGCATCAGTTCTGCCCTTAGACACAGGTTAGCACCTCAGGGGATCCCCTCTCTTCAGAATGTTCTGAATCCCCTCTAGTGCCTGGGACTGACCAACAGTGCTATTTGACAAGGGTGTCCTGATCCTCAACTGAGAACCACATGAGCCTCATTACTCTGTTTTGTCTCCAAGCCTCTGTCTATCCTTCTAACCTATACAGAGGGTCAAGCAGATGTCCTGAGAAGCTCTAACACATGAACATGTGGGGTTGTCCCAGGCCCACATGGCTGGGCCCCAATTCCAGGAGGAAGTCTGATAAGCAGATTGCTTTTATTATCCAGCATTTTTCTTATTTTGCAGGTCATGCAAGAATAGGCATCAAAATGGTCCTGGCACGATGATTTGGGTAGCTCTCACTCACAGGAGACACATGATGAGTTCAGAGTTCTGGTTCATAAACAGTCTACTGCTAACACTTTGGACTGAGCCATGTGTGTGGACTTACATTCTGACTATCACTTGCTCATGTTCCAACCACAGTGCTATCTCCTGTCTATAGTACTGAAGGGTGGTAAAGGTAGCAGCGGGCATTCTTTATACCATGCATCTCCTGCCCCTGGCACCATAGACAGTTACCTGATCCCCTCTAGAGGCTCCAAGCCCCTGGTCAGTCAGTCCTTGGGGTAACTACTTCTGTCTCCTTTAAGTGCTTTCAAAACCATTGCTCTGCAAAGCTTATGGGCCTTCCCAACTGACATTCTTTTTAGCCACCAATCAATAGAGTGATGGCATGCTGAGACCAACATTGCAAATGAGATTGCTCTTCTCGCGCTACAGCAAGATCCTTATCTATCTTCCTCACTGGCAGTGTGTGGAAGGTAGCAGTATGATCAATACTGAAATAGACCACAGTCTAGACATTTAGTTATTATAGCCTAAATAGTTCAAGAGAAGACAGAATTGGAAAATGTGTTCTGTATTTGCACAATAAAATTCCAAATGGAAAAATTTACCATGAACAGAAACAAATTACTGTTCAGTTTTTCTTAAAGTGGGAAGATATGAAATGAGTCAGGAATAAAGGATTTGATAATAAAGAAGATGCTTCCTGGACCTGAACAAAAGAATAAGGGACTAAACACTATAAAGTATATTTATGTGCACTGATTGGACAATAAATAAATATCTAAGTATCTCTTACATATTCATTTTTCTAAATCTTTATTGATAAGTCCCTGTATATCACATGTACTAATGAATTTTATAATACATTTTACATCCAATGGTTTGTAAAGACAGAGGTCCCACAAAAAGTATTTCTCCAGGACCTCACACAATTTAGGGACAACCCTGCCTGGGATTCCTCTGCCTTATCTAAAGGTTTTCAATTTTATGAAATATTACCTTTGATCTTACATCACCCAGACTTCAGTTATAGCATTGACTATAACTTGCCATGGATAACACTTGGGTGTTTAAAAGGTAGTATCCCGGGATGCCTGGATGGCTCAGTCGTTTAGGCTCAGGTCATGATCCCGGGGTCCTGGGATCAAGCCCCGCATTGGGCTCCCTGCTCGGTGGGGGGTCTGCTTCTCCCTCTGCCTCTGCCCTGCAGTATCCCAACAAGACAGTAAGGCTTTTGTGTACATAAGCCATAATTTATTTCATCTCTACAATCCCCAAGCACCATTGCTTTTCACAGAGTCAAAATTGAGTGGAGACTTCTACTTCCAGGAAGATGGAGTAGGCATCTTTTCCCTGTTACTCCCAGTGAATACAAATGGAAACATTTGTATTATGTATATGTATAACATAACAGATGTACATACAAGACAAACATAAGAACACTGTGAAAGGAGGAGAGAAGAAGGCAGACTGGCTAGGGATTTCAGGGTCTTAGGAACCACATCATACTGGGTTCCCTGGGGTTTTCTTCATATTGTCCCAGATATGAAGCTACAGAAGCTAGTAACCCAGAAATGCAGACCAAAAAGCCCAAATAAAAGGTTGTTTTCTCTAGTCCAAGGACCAGGTAAAGGGCAGCCATGTTCCCCTGACAGAGTAGGATCAGAAGGTCCCAGCTGAAATAAGAGATTTATTAAGATCCAGACTCTCACAACATTATACTCCCATAGTCCAGGTTTCAGTAAAGAACCAATCATGACACCAAGACCCAGGAAAATCTCAAACTGAATTTAAAAGGCAATTAATTAAAAAATAAATAAAGAATAAAAATAAAAAGGCAATTAATAGATGTTAACACCAAAATGACCAGGTATTAGAATTATCTGATAAACATTTTATAGTAGCCATGATAAAATGCTTTGGTGAGCAATTACAAACACATGTGAAACAAATGAAAAAATAGAAAACTTCAGCAAGGATATAGAAAATCTCATTAAATTATGAGAAGATAGTTATAAATCAATTATACTTCAGTAAAGCTGAGAGAAAAAAAGACATGTAAAGAAGAATTAAATGGAAATTTTAGAACTCAAAAATAAAATAACTGAAATTAAAAGTACAATGGAAGGTCTCAACAGTAAATGTGCTCTGGAGAATATAGAGGAATCAGTGAACTAGAAGTTAGAACAATAAAAATTACTCAGTCAGAACAATAGAGAACAAATAAGCAAAACAAAATGAATAGAGCTTCAGACACCTGTGGGACTATAATAGAAGATCTAATATTTGTGTCACTGGAGATCCAGGAATGGGGGGTGGGATAAGAGAGTGGACTAAGAAAATACTCAAAAAAATAATTGCTGAAAACTTCTGAAAATTTGGCAACAGATACAAATGTACAGATTCAAGAAGCTGAGAAAATCCTGAACAGGATAAACTCAAAGAAATCAATTTCCACAACATACCATAATTAAACTTCTGAAAACTAAAGACAAAGAAAAAATCTTGACAGCCAGGGCAAAATACCTTATGTGTAAGGGAAAAACAATTTGAACATCAGATTTCTTATCAGAGACCATGAAGACCAAAAGGAAGTGGTACAATATTATTCAAGTGCTGAAAGAAAAGAAGTCAACTCAGAATCCTATAACCAGCAAAATATTTTATGGGAATGAAGGAGAAAGCAAGATATTCTCCAATAAGGGAAAACAGGAAAAATCAACACAAAAGAATGGTAAAGGGAGTTTTATATACAGAAAGGAAAAAATAAAATAAAATAAGGAACCTTGGAACATCAAGAAGGAAGAAAGAAAAGGTAGCAAAAAATATAGTACAATAGATCATATTACATTTCCTGAGTTTTAAAAAAATATGTTTTACAATTGAAACAAAATATAACACCGTCTGATGTAGTTTTCAGTAAGCAAGTCCTGTGCAGGTTTTGTTAGATTTACCTAAATCTTTTTCTTCTTTTCTCTTGTACAAATATAAGTGGTATTGTATTTTCAATTTCAGTGACTATGTTTTCACTACTAGTATATAGAAATGCTATTAGTTTTTGCATATTTATCTATATCCTATGACCTGTTGAACTCATTTATTAGTTCTAGGAGATTTTTTTGTAGATTCCTTGGGATTTTCTATGTAGACAATCATGTCATCTGCAAATAGGAACAACTTTATTTCCTCCTTCCTAATTTGTATGTCTTTTATTTCCTTTTCTTCTTACTTCAATGTCTTGGGTTGATAGAGGACACAAATTACCAATATCAGAAATGAAACAGAGGTCATCATTTCTGATCTCATTAAAAAAACCTTAAGAGGAAAAAATATGTTAAGAGGGTAATAATGGAATACTGTGAACAACACTATGCCCACAAACTTGATAGCTGAGATGAAATGGACTAATTCCTTGAAAGACGTAAACTACCAAAATTTACAAAGGAGAAATGGACAATCTGAATATGCCTATATCTAATGAAGAAATTGAATCAATAATCGCTTTTCCAAAAATGAACTACCAGGTTCTTTGATTTCACTGGTAAATTCTACAAAACACTTAAAGAATAAGTGATATAAATTCTCTATAATCTCTTATAGAAGACAGAAGCAAAGGTAACACTTCTGAAGTCTTTCTATGGAGCCAGTTTTATCCTAACGCCAAAACTAGTTAAAATGTTATAAAAAAGAAAAACTACAGACCACCAATGTCTCTAATGAACAAGGATGCAAAATCTTCTTCAAAATTATAGCTAATGTAATCTAAAACACATAAAAATAATTATACAGCACAACGAAGTGGTATGTATTCCAAATATGTGAGTCTAGTTCAATATTTAAAAATCAATTCATTTATTCCACCTCATCAAGAGGCTAAAAAAGCAAAAATCATATGATTAAATCAATTGATGCAAAAAAAGTATATGGTAAAATACAACACCCATTCATGATTTTAAAAAAAAAGCTTTTAGAAAGGGGGTGGAATGGAATCCTTCAGCTTCATGAAGAACATCACAAAACCCTACAGCTATCCTACATAATTGTGGAAAACTGGACTCTCTTCCTCAGATCATTAACAGGGAAAGGATGGCCCTTCCTACCACACCTATTCTACATCATACTGAAAGTCCTAGCTCAGCATAATAAGACAAGAATAACGAAATAAAATGTATATATATTGAGAAAGAAGAAATAAAACTCTTTGCAGTTTTATTGACAGTTGAAGCAAAATATAATACTGTCTGATGTAGTATAAACTGTCAAAACTGTTTGTAGTTCTTTATCTGCACATGACATGTTTGTCTATATAGAAAATCACATGGACCCTCCCGCCCAAAAAAACAGAACAAAACTCCTAGAACTAATAAGTAATTATTTCAAGGTCACAGGATACAAGGATAATATACAAAGTCAATTAATTTCTAGTATTCATCAAAAAATTGAAATTTGAAATTAACAAGCTCACAAAACTCAAAAAGTGGGAAAAAGACAACAATCCAATTAGACATGGGCAAAAGACATGAAGACCCATTTCATTAAAGAAGATACAAAGATTACAAATAAGAATGTGAAAAGATGTTCAGTATCATTAACTATTAGGGAATTATAAATTAAAAGCACAATGAGATACAACTACATACGTATTAGAATGGTTAACATAAAAAATAGTGACTTCAGTGCTAGTGAGCATGTAGAGAAATTGTATCATTCATACATTTCTGGTGGAAATATAAAATGGTACAGCTCCTCTGGGAAATGGTTTGGCAATCTCTTTAAAAACTAAACATGCAACTATCATATGCAATTGCACTTCTGGGCATTTATCCCAGAGTAATGAAGACTTATGTTCATACAAAAATCTGTATACAAATGTTTATAGCAGGTTTATTTATAGGGTACACAGGATTTTATAACCATATATGAATCTACAATTATCTCAAAATTAAAAGTTTAATTATAGTTACAATTTTAATACAAATTCAATGAACACTTAATTCAATCAAATCAAATCTAACATAATAATAAAAAAAGAAAGACTTTCCCTTTAACTATTTTCCTAAGGCCACAACACATCCACATACTCATGCACACATTATAAAATGAAAATATGTTACAATGCATTTCAACCAATTTATATCATCTGAGGAAAATCATTGTATCTCATATGAACAACATCTGTTTAAAACTCTAACTTTGAACACCCAGAACCTAGGAAGTATGAAGAAATCAGATAATGGCTTAAAGATAAATTAAATAGACCCTATCTCTTCTTTCTATTCCTGTTCCTGATTTTTATCTTTATACATTTGTAAACTGTAAGTATGTTTGCTATAAGCTGAGACTTTCGATATTTTCCCTATCTGATAATACACACAATAGTAAGAGAACATAAAATGTCCAGGAAGGTAAATACATGTAGACTTAAAAGTACTCTGGCCTAGAGAGATTACATTGACAATAATAAATGAATAAATCTGATTTCAATAAGTCAATGACATTTAGAAAGTTAATCAATCATGAAAAGTTTTAACCTAGGAATATTGAAATTAAAAACTTTCATCTCTGGCCCTCCCATAAAAAAATTTTTTTCTAATTGAGTGGCTGATTCTCATAGATTCAATTCTAAACACTTATATTTTTTTCTTTTAAAATTATGAAGGGCACTAATTTAACTTTGAGAAAAAATATAAATTTGAGACAGGAAAAAAATTCAAAATTCTTCAAAGTAATTTCATTAATTCACTCAATATTTAATGTGCACCTATTATGTTACCAGTACACCTATTATGTGCCCTTATTGTGTTATTTAGGATACACAGTGGACAGAACAGACGAATCCCTGCCCTTAATCCCTGCCTTCATAGACAACTTAAATTGTAGCGGTAATCATTCTAGGGAAAATACACTAAGAACCACTTATATATGTATATATAAAATTGAAGTATAATTAACATACAACACTGTATTAATTTTAGGCATACAATATAAAAACTATTTTTATATTATTGATAGTTCTGTAAACAGAGCAAGGCTGAATTGCTGTTGCTTTGGAAACCATAATTTCCCTAAATCCTTTCTAATCTTGTTCACAATAGCTCAAAACTGCAAATGTTCATCAACAGGTAAATGAATAAACAAACTGTGCTATATTTATACAAGGAATTATCATCCATATATAAAAAGAGAATGAACGGCCAACATAGGCAACAAAAAGGATGAATTGCGAAAACATTATTCTGGTCAAAAGATGCCAGTCACAAAAGAATACATATCATATAATTCCATCACATGTAACTCCAGAAAAGATAAATCTACTCTACGGTGACAGAAAGCAGATCAGTGATTGCTCAGGGCTCAGCTTGAAGGAAAATGACAGGAAAAAGGAAAAATGAAAGAAACAGTCTATATCTTGATTATGGTGTTGGCTACATGGGGGTATAAATTTGTCAGAACTCAGCAAAATGTACTCAAAATGCATTTTACAAGTATATTGGTCCTCAATAGAGTAAACATAAGAAAATCAATGTAATTCATATTACAAAATAGAAGAAATAAACAGACTATTATTAGAATTAACAGAATAAGTGAGAAAAGTACATAATCATGAAATTAGATGCAGGAAAAACATTTGACAAAATCAAAACTCACTCATGATTTAAAAAAAAAAAACTCTTAACAAATACAAATAGAAGCCTATTTAAAAAACAAACAAAAAAAACAAGAAAATCTCATTCAGCAAAGGTTGGAAATTCCCCTCTGGAGTCTGAAATAATGTCTATTATCATTACTTCTCAGTATTGTATTGGCAATTCTAGCCAGTACAATAAGACTAGACAAAGAAATAAAGTTACAGGATCAAAAAAAAGGAAACCATCCATTATTCACACATAACATTACTGTTTATATTGAAAATTCAGAGGAATCTATAGATAAATGAAATTTAGCAATATCTTTGGGACAATATATGAATTAATTATATGCCTATTTGTTTAGAACAAATATTTGGAAAGGAAATTTTGAAAAATATGTCATTTACAAATGTTTCATGCAGGTCTCAACCTATCAATAACCAATGTTGTGACTCGAACAGCCATGTGTTTATTATGATTGCAAGATGTCTTTTAGCAATAACCATTGGAAAACTTTGGGGGAAAAAAATTTGTTACTCACAGGTCCTGGAAAGCATATGACACACTTGGAGCCACAAAGAAAGGTTATGGGGGAGGAGGGTTGTGAGCTCATGGCCTGGGGTTCTGCTTTTATTGGGGTTGAGAGGGATGGCATGCCTCACAGATGCCTCTTATGATTTCAATCTCTTTATATTTGTTAAAGCTTGTTTTGTGGCCCCACATAAAATCTATCCTAGAGAATATTCTGTGTGCACTTAAAAAGAATGTGTATTCAGGTGCTGTTGGATAGAATGTTCTGTATATATCCCTTAAGTCCATTTGGTCTATAACATTATTCAGGCCATCTCTTTTTTAATTTTCTCCCAGGATGATGCATTCAATGTTGAAAGTTGGGTACTGAAGTCCTCTATTGTTATTATATTGCTGTCTATTTCTTCAGTTCTGTTAATATTTGCCTTAAATATTTAGGTGCTCCTATGTTGAGGGCATATATATTTACTTTGAAAAGATAAAATGTTTTGCATTAGTGTAAGGTGGGTGTAGCCCCTGCCAGGTCCCTGGAAAGGATCCTGCCTGATCACTGGATAGGCTCCTGGGTTGGCAGAGCTGGGCCCAGACCATGACTGAGAGGGCTGAACTCCAGTTTGTTTCAGGTTTTGCAGCCAAGATTGAGGGCTGCAGCCTAGCACTTAAGGCATGAATGAGCAGGTCCCTGGGTAGACTGGACTGCCTCCTGACCATGACTGTTGAGGCTGAAGCTGAGGACTGTTTTAGGATATCCTGAGGAGCAGAAGTGTCCCCCACTGGGTCCCTCTGTTGGCCGGACTGCTGGTGGAGTGTGACTGGGAGGGTTGAGAGCCCAGTTACAGGGCCCTTTCAGAATCTACAGTCTGAAAGAGTTTGGTGACCTCACCTCCAAGGTGGCTGGTTCAGGGGCCACCTCAGAGTACACAGCCAGGACTGAGGTCTGTACGGCCGTAACACGTGGGTGGGCATGACTCCTCCTAGATCTTTGCGTGTATGGTTGCTGGTGACAGTACCAAGGCCAAATGGGGGAGGGGGAGATGAGCCCTCAGGGCTACAGAGCTCTTTTCAGGTCTGTAGCTGGGACCATGGTTACCAAGTCAGTCCCCCAGGTGTAGGCTTGACTTCTTATAAGGGCTCTCTTCAGTGTTGGACTGTATCAGTTTCACAATCAAAAGTGCCAAATGATCACTGAGGGAAGCTTAGTGAAGGGTACGTGAGAACTCACTGTACTAGTTTTGCAATTTCTTGTAAGTCTAAAATTATTTCAAAATAAAATATTTACTTAAAAATCAACAAAAGTATTATGTAAGAATTCATTGGCTATTTGAAATTTACAATAAAAATGAATGGATAAAGAAGATGTGGTGTATATATACAATGGAATATTATGCAGCCATCAAAAGGAATTAAATCTTGCCATTTGCAACAACGTGGATGGAACTGGAGGGTATTATGCTGAGCAAAATAAATCAGAGAAAGACATGTATCATATGATCTCACTGATATGAGGAATTCTTAATCTCAGGAAACAAACTGAGGGTTGCTGGAGTGGTAGGGGGTGGGAGGGATGGGGTGGCTGGGTGATAGACATTGGGGAAGGTATGTGCTATGGTGAGCGCTGTGAATTGTGTAAGTCTGTTGAATCACAGACCTGTACCTCTGAAACAAATAATATATTATATGTTAAAAAAAAAAAGAAGATGTCAGGAAGGGAAAAATGAAGGGGGGAAATCGGAGGGGGAGATGAACCATGAGAGACTATGGACTCTGAGAAACAAACAGGGTTCTAGAGGGGAGGGGGTGGGCGGTGGGTTAGCCTGGTGATGGGTATTAAAGAGGACACGTACTGCATGGAGCACTGGGTGTTACATGCAACATGAATCATGGAACACTACATCAAAAACTAATGATGTAATGTATGGTGATCAACATAACAATAATAATAAAAAACTATGTAATGTATGGTGATTAACATAATATAATAAAATAAAATAAATACTGCATTTTTTTTGTAAATTGTGTGCTATGCATTCTTTGTATCAGTTAAATCCATAATAAGCTTACATAAGCATATATGCACATCAGGGCCAAGAGTAGGCACAAAACTTAAAGGATGCATTCACTCTCAGGGTCGTGCAAGTGTCTCACGCTAGTCCCTGCACTGATATGCTTACAGATCTCTCATCTTACCCCTCCCTCTGCCTTGGAGGACCACTTGTTAAATATTTATCAACACACCACTATCTTCAAATAAATACTAGTTTCATTTGTTACATGAACAAAGACTGTGTCGTGAAAGTGACCTTAAAAAATTTCCTGGCTTGTAATTGTATCAGCTTATCCCCCTTTTTTTTTTTGGTAATCCAATTCTAGTCTATGAGAACTTTTAAGGGTTGGAATTTCGGGATGCTTGATCACTGTGAACTTGAGACTGGACATCTAAGTGGAAGGGTGAAGTATGTCATTTCAAATGGAGAGACAAAAGCAACTTTAAAAGAAATGAGAGATATCAGGAGGAATGTCCAGCAGGCTCTGGAACAAATTCTCCAGAGAAAAGAATGATCAGAAAGTGGAGAGATTGAATCAAGCTAGGCAACAGATATATGGAATATCATAGGAGGATAAGGCAACACTATAGAGCCAGCTCCAAAAGATAAAAGGACTTCAAGGAGGAAAAGTAGAAATGCAACCCTTGGTTCACTGGGAAAGAGAATCAAGGAACATCTCCTAAATTCTACATAATTGAAAAGAAAAAAAAACCTCACTGGAAATAATGATCTTTCTCACTGAAGAAGGTAAATTGTTTCCCATTCTTTATTTGTAACTAAGTAATTTGCCCAGCCTTTCCTTTCCTACAATCATTATTTATGTTATGACTGATCACTGTTCTTAATCAAATCTTATGCAATCAAATTCTATGTAAATAGAATTTACACGTAGAATAGAATTCTATGTAAATTTTCACATGCAGTGGCACTGTTCATCTCATGGTAAGTCAAAAAATAGCTTTGGGTTTTAATAGTGATTGTGAATATAATTAAACTTACTTCTCACCTGCATTCATCCCCTCTCTTGCAATTAACATCTCCCAGCCTTGATTCCCCCTCCATACGCTAGCCAAAAGAAAAACAACCCTGTGATTGAATGAGCTTTCATGGATGCTCTTTTGATCACAAAAATCCAAATTTGAAGGTATGTAAGTAATTAAATATTCTTTTGTTGTTATTGTTGTTACAAAGTAATGACAAATGCATATTTATGAAAATCATGTTTGAAAAAATTCTGGTATTTTTCTTTTCCTACTTTATGCCAGGAGTAAAGATCAGTGCTTCAGGGACTGACATCAGCAGTGGTTTCTGATATTCCTCTGCTCTTTGCATTCTCAACTGAGACTGAGTGTCTAAAAGGTTTCTTTAAACAAATGGGGTGTTGGTTGTTTAGTTATGTTTCACTTTCCCTGGTGGCTACTTAGCATCTGGTGAGCCCTCCCAACAGTGTTGGCAAGGCTTATCCTTTTCAGAGTGACTGGAAATGTGCAACCTGTTACTCAGCAACAGCATACAAAGACTGCCAGCAAATAAAGAACTTCCTTTTTTCCCCATTCTGCTTCCATTGCCAAATGAATATGTTGCACTAATATCTAATAGCCTTTACCAGCTGCTGGGTTCTATTCTTTCCAGTTATGATTACTTGGACTTTCCAGCTTCCATATTGTCCTGCCATTTTCACAGTAGGGGTCCCAGAGACATTGCAAAAGAATCTCAAAACTATCGCCTGTGAAGCTTCATTAAACCAACATAGTCATGTCTTCCATAGTCTCTACACTGCAACATCGCAGCATACCAACCTCTCACCCAGTTTTTCTCCCCAGTAAATTTCAGAGCACTTTCTAATGCCTTTGATTTCTTTACTTCCCATTCAGTCTTTGGACAAAGGTACATTTAACTTTACACAAATGATTAGCTCCTTAATAGTGGTGTGGAAATCAATTTTTTAAATTAAAATATATGTTAAACTTACAAGGGACAATTATTGCATAAAAGAACTCCATTAGGATTATTTGATAAATCAACTCTTTTGTGTCTCAGATGACCATCCCTAACTTATATATGTGAAAAACAAAGTGTTCATATGTCACATGCCTTGACTATTAAGTGTTCCTGCAGGATATGTTCTTACTACAATCTCCTGTTTCAGGGCATTGACTTGAAGGCTGACCAGAGTCACTACTGATTTCCATTGTTTGGAAATCCTTTCTGTTTTTTTTTTTTTTTCTTTTTCTTTGTTTTTGAAGTGAAAATCTTGGGTTCTTTTTCCTGGAGACATCTGGGATGGGCAGCAGGGTTGATATGAGGGGAACACATTAGAAGACTACTGTCTATCCTGATTATCCAGTGCCTTGCTCTAATGATCACTAAAGTTTTTGCTATCATCCCTTTTCACAGCACAGTTTTTGTTTTCTTTCAACAAGAAACGTGGGACACCTGGGTGGCTCAATCAGTTGAGTGGCTGCCTTCGGCTCAGGTCATGATCCCAGGGTCCTGGGATTGAGCCCTGCATCGGGCTCCCTGCTCGGCGGGAAGCCTGCTTCTCCCTCTCCCACTGCCCCTGCTTGTGTTCTCATTATCTCTCTCTCTGTCAAATAAATAAATAAAATCCTTAAAAAAAAAACAACAAGAAACATAAGGCATTAATGTTTTGGATCAATCATCTAATAAATTGTTTCCCAAACTGTAGTACAAGATATACTAGTCACTTGAAATTTTCCTTCAATATGTATGTGTTACTGACCAATAGTTTACCCATACTATGCATACTATTCTTCTTACTAACCACCAATGCATAGCACAATTATTATCTATATTAATAGTGAGATAACTGAATCATATTTAAAAATATAGATTTCCAAGTATTAAAAATATTCTTTAAAAACAGATGTTCTGATATGAAATATATATGAATTCAAAACATCATAAGATCATAAATTATTTGAGTTTTTTCTTAGAAGTGTGTTTTGTCCTTTTTTTTCAGAGGGAGACAGCATTCACAGTAAAGACAAATGTCTATTTTTAACACTATTATTACATTGCCAACTATTTTTTTATTTTTTATTATTATTATTATTATTATTATTTTAAATGGTTCTCTGGCCAAACAAGTGTAAAGAGTTTTGCTATCTATATTCTATCTTTTGAAGATTCCTGAAGAGTCTATGAAATTTTACAACAAATTAATGGATTTAAATTTAACTCAGTAATTTCTAAATCTGCCTACTCATGGGATATTTTATATGGGGGATGCCTAATAGCAAAGCTTTGGGAAATGCAGAACAAATTCTTGCTGTCTGTCTCGAGGTCATTTATGAACTTAGAAGATGGCTTAACAGTTAAAATCTGGTACATAAACCATCAAGTATTCTCTATGGTACTTCAACAATTGCACCATTATTAAATAAGAGAATTCCAACAGAGAGAGAGTCCTTCTATTTGTTAGGTGTTATAAACCTACTACATGAGATGGAAGAAATGAAGCTGCCGTTTTAATAGCTCTGATATGATTTTCGTGACCTGAGGACTCAGGAACCCACAAAGTCTGCTCTATTCCACCTCCAACAAATAGAATTAATAAGCCACAATAGACTTTGACTCTCTTGGTAGCACACCTTCTTATCAAGGGCCGCCCATACAGAATAGCAAAGATAAAAATAAGTAGAGACAAAATGGTCTTTGCTTTGAGATGAAGTTTATTTTGACAAGCTAGATCTAGTGTCACTTCCATAAATTAGGATTTTCCTAATGAGACCTTCAACATCTGTCTGACTGACAAATTTCCCTGCCTTTCCAGACCCTCATAGTAAAATTAAGGTACAGATTCCACATATGATAATAAACCAAGGGCTACAATTAATGCATGCAGGGTACCCCATAATATGTTCCTATTAACAGAGTCAAAGCTAAGGAAAGAGCAATGAAAACAATTCTCCGTTATTCCTGGAAGTCTACTCCATAAAGTGATGGTGAGTAAAAACAATGGCAAATTGTAGAACATACATATTTGCCTGCTCTGCTTAGAGATGATTGTCTCTAAAGTCCCATGTCTATGACACATAAAGAAGAAACTGGGATAAAGAGATCCTTCATGCACAGCAGATCTGGAACTCTGGAATACCTGAAATACCTACCAAAACCTTAAGCTTTCCCAAGTGGAACACAAGTCTCTAACTTTGCCTAATTATCTTTTGCCTGCTATTATACTATCCTGGCATTATATTCATTGTATTTATTCTATAGTTTGGAACACCAGTTAGATCTAACTTAATTCCTTTATGCTGATTTAGCTACAATTTTTTTCTGCTATTCTCTAGACATTAATAGATTATGCTCTGTATTTTTTCCTAAGATAATGCGCCCAATTCAGTCTTTCAACAAATATTTGTTGTGCACCCCCTAAGTGTCACACATGACTCTAGGAACTTTGGGTATCTCTGTTAATAAAGCAAAGATCCCTGACCTGTGGTTCTTATACTCTAGTAGGAAAAGATAGACAATAAACAATAAATTGAAGTAAACGCAAAGGGAAAATGAGTAGAGTAGGGCAAGTAGTGTGGGAAATGTGGGGTGACCCAAACAAGTAAGAAAATTAGCCAAGCAGACATGGAGAAAAGACGGTTATGGGCAGAGGGAACATCTGCAGCACAGGCTCTCAGGCAGGGCACCCCTGGCATGTTGGAGGAAAGCAGAGGCCAGTCTGGAAGACAGACTGGGGTGAGTCATAGGAGAGGGGGTCAGAGGGCGTGTTGGGAGCAGTGAGACCTTGAAGGGCCTGTGGGCCACAGAGGAGACTTTGGCTCTGACTTGAGTGAGATGGGGAGTCATTTGCAGGGTTTGAGCAGAGGGGTACCCTGATATGATGCACATTTTAAAGGGATCATACCTCCTGCAGTTAAGAGAGTAAACTCTGGGGGGCTAAGGGAGACAAACAGGAAACTCATTAAAAGGCAAGTGCCATAATCCAGGCAAGATAATGTGATAGCTTGGATGTGGGTGGTAACACGAAGGGGGTGAGAACTGGTGGAGGAAGCCAAAAACAGGACTCAGGGATGACTCCAAGCCCAGTCGCCTGAGAAATGTCATCAATACAGATGCAAAAATTGTGGGTGGGTGGAACAAGTTTGAGCTGGAAAGATTAGGAGCTCTGTTTTGAACACATCAAGTTTGAGATGTCTTTTAGATGTCCAAGTGGATATGTAAGTAGGAAGTTGGATACATGTGTCCAGAGTTACAGATAGAGGAGGTAGAGATTCCTTTTTATTTCTGATCTAACACTCTACTCAAAACTAATAATACATTCATCCAGGAAATTAGCACATTTCCAATGTGGACACTGAAGACGGTGAATTTTGATGAAAGCTTTGAAAACAGTTTCTCTGATTCTGGATCTTAACTAAAAATATATCCCAAAACATAATTTGACTTGATTTTGATTTGATTCTCTCACCTTAACATTCTAAGCAATGAAGGAGTGAAATTTCTCTAGATGGCAATGGCTTTCTGCATAAAAACCACTATTCATTCATTCATGATATAAACACTTATTTAACTCTTACAACATGTAAGGCTCCTATTCTTTGCCCTTATCTAATTTGAACAGCAAACCCAGCCAAAGGGTCAGGGGGTAAAATGGTTTTGAAAGAAACAAGTTGAGATCAGAGCAGAAATCAATGAAACAGAAACCAAAAGAACAGTAGAACAGATCAATGAAACTAGGAGCTGGTTCTTTGAAAGAATTAACAAGATTGATAAACCCCTGGCCAGACTTATCAAAAAGAAAAGAGAAAGGACCCAAATGAACGAAATCATGAATGAAAGAGGAGAGATCACAACCAACACCAAAGAAATACAAACAATTATAAGAACATATTATGAGCAAATCTATGCCAGCAAATTAAATAACCTGGAAGAAATGGGTGCATTCCTGGAGATGTATCAACTACCAAAACTGAACCAGGAAGAAATAGAAAACCTGAACAGACCTATAACCACTAAGGAAATTGAAGCAGTCATCAAAAATCTCCAAACAAACAAGAGTCCAGGGACATACGGCTTCCCAGGGGAATTCTACCAAACATTTAAAGAAGAATTAATACCTATTCTCCTGAAACTGTTCCAAAAAACAGAAATGGAAGGAAAACTTCCAAACTCATTTTATGAGGCCAGCATTACCTTGATCCCAAAACCAGACAAAGACCCCAACAAAAAGGAGAACTGCAGACCAATATCCCTGATGAACATGGATGCACAAATTCTCACCAAAATACTAGCCAATAGGATCCAACAGTACATTAAAAGGATTATTCACCATGACCAAGTGGGATTTATCCCTGGGCTGCAAGCTTGGTTCAACTGCAAATCAATCAACGTGATACAATACATTAACAAAAGAAAGAACAAGAGTCATATGATCCTCTCAATAGATGCAGAAAAAGCATTTAACAAAGTACACATCCTTTCATGATCAAAACTCTCCAGAGTATAGGGATAGAGGGTACATACCTCAATATCATAAAAGCCATCTACAAAAAACCTACAGCGAATATCATTCTCAATGGGGAAAAGCTGAGAGCTTTTCCCCTCAGGTCAGGAACGCGGCAGGGATGTCCACTATCACCACTGCTATTCAACATAGTATTAGAAGTCCTAGCCACAGCAATCAGACAACAAAAAGAAATCAAAGGCATCCAAATCGGAAAGGAGGAAGTCAAACTCTCACTCTTTGCAGATGATATGATACTGTATGTGGAAAACCCAAAAGACTCCACCCCAAAACTGCTAGAACTCATACAGGAATTCAGTAAAGTGGCAGGATATAAAATCAATGCACAGAAATCGGTGGCATTCCTATACACCAACAACAAGACAGAAGAGAGACAAATCAAGGAGTCAATCCCATTTACAATTGCACCCAAAACCATAAGATACCTAGGAATAAATTTAACCAAAGAGGCAAAGGACCCGTACTCAGAAAACTATAAAATACTCATGAAAGGAATTGAAGAAGACACAAAGAAATGGAAAAACGTTCCATGCTCATGGATTGGAAGAACAAACATTGTGAAGATGTCAATGCTACCTAGAGCAATCTATGCATTCAGTGCAACCCCCATCAAAATACCATCCCCTTTTTTCAAAGAAATGGAACAAATAATCCCAAAATTTGTATGGAACCAGAAGAGACTCCGAATAGCCAAAGGAATATTGAAAAAGAAAAGCAAAGCTGGCGGCATCACAATTCCGGACTTCCAGCTCTATTACAAAGCTGTCATCATCAAGACAGTATGGTACTGGCACAAAAACAGACACATAGATCAATGGAACAGAATCGAGAGCTCAGAAATGGACCCTCAACTCTATGGTCAACTCATCTTTGACAAAGCAGGAAAGAATGTCCAATGGAAAAAAGAGTCTCTTCAACAAATGGTGTTGGGAAAATTGGACAGCCACATGCAGAAGAATGAAACCGGACCATTTCCTTACACCACACACAAAAATAGACTCCAAATGGTTGAAAGACCTAAACGTGAGACAGGAGTCCATCAAAATCCTAAAGGAGAACACAGGCAGCAACCTCTTCGACCTCAGCCGCAGCAACTTCTTCCTAGAAACATCGCCAAAGGCAAGGGAAGCAAGGGCAAAAATGAACTATTGGGATTTCATCAAGATAAAAAGCTTTTGCACAGCAAAAGAAACAGTCCACAAAACCAAAAGACAACCGACAGAATGGGAGAAAATATTTGCAAATGACATATCAGATAAAGGGCTAGTATCCAAAATCTATAAAGAACTTATCAAACTCAACACCCAAAGAACAAATGATCCAATCAGGAAATGGGCAGAGGACATGAACAGACATTTTTCCAGAGAAGACATCCAAATGGCCAACAGACACATGAAAAAGTGCTCAACATCACTCAGCATCAGGGAAATCCAAATCAAAACCTCAATGAGATACCACGTCACACCAGTCAGAATGGCTAGAATTAACAAGTCAGGAAACGACAGATGTTGGCGGGGATGCGGAGAAAGGGGAACCCTCCTACACTGTTGGTGGGAATGCAAGCTGGTGCAACCACTCTGGAAAACAGTATGGAGGTTCCTCAAACAGTTGAGAATAGAGCTACCATACGATCCAGCAATTGCGCTACTGGGTATTTACCCCAAAGATACAAATGTAGGGATCCGAAGGGGTACGTGCACCCCAATGTTTATAGCAGCAATGTCCACAATAGCCAAACTGTGGAAAGAGCCAAGATGTCCATCAACAGACGAATGGATAAAGAAGAGGTGGTATATATACCAATGGAATATTATGCAGCCATCAAAAGGAATGAGATCTTGCCATTTGCAATGACATGGATGGAACTGGAGGGTGTTATGCTGAGTGAAATAAGTCAATCAGAGAAAGACATGTATCTTATGACCTCGCTGATATGAGGAATTTTTAACCTCAGGAAACAAACTGAGGTTGCTGGAGTGGTGGGAGGTGGGAGGGATGGGGTGGTTGGGTGATAGACATTGGGGAGGGTATGCGCTATGGTGAGCACTGTGAATTGTGCAAGACTGTTGAATCACAGATCTGTACTTCTGAAACAAATAATGCAATATATGTTAAGAAAAAAAGAAGAAGATGATGATAGCAGGAAGGGAAGAATGAAGGGGAGTAAGTCGGAGGGGGAGACGAACCATGAGAGATGATGGACTCTGAAAAACAAACTGAGGTTTCTAGAGGGGAGGAGGGTTGGGGGATTGGTTAGCATGGTGATGGGTATTAAAGAGGGCACGTTCTGTGTGGAGCACTGGGTGTTATGCACAAACAATGAATCATGGAACACCACATCAAAAACTAATGTAATGTATGGTGATTAACATAACAATAAAAAATTTAAAAAAATAAAGTAATAAATTTAAAAAAACTAAAAATAAATAAAAAAGAAAGAAACACGTTGTAGAACAAAAGTTAGAACGACACCCTGGCAAGTCCCTGATTTTGAGAAGAATTGCACTGAGGTGTCCTGATGTGAAAGCCACATTTCAGAGAACATAATGGCAGCAAACAAAAGCACTGTCTGGTGCCATGTGAGTTTCTGTGGCCCACATAAGATTGTTGAAGAAATATTTTACATGTAATACATGCATTCTTTCCAAAGAACCCTAAGGTTCTTTGGAAACTAAAAACTGTCTTCACATATTCAGGGTTTAAAAAAAAAAACTGGAGAAACAGATGGAATCAAGAAACTAATCTTAAAAAGGTATTTTAAAATTTCCTCTTTATTTTAAATTCCATGAAACACAGTCTTAGAAGGATGAGGGATCCTTGCAGATAGAATGCAAAAGATAGCAGATAGTAGTAGAAGTCCATTAAAAGTAGAAATTCAATTCCACAAATATGTGTTTAGTGTCCCCCATATTCAAGGACTGGCTGGAAATATGAAGAGTAATGAGAATCCTTCTCTTCAGTGTTCATAGCATAATAGGATAGAGAACTTCACATGTACACACCAATGGCATTAATACTAGGCCGACTGTTAAATAGGGGAGAAATAATTAATTGTGAGAGTAGTATGATTATGCTTCTTAGAAGAGTAAGGACTTCTGCTAGGTGTTTAATAAAATACTACTACTACTACTACTAAAGACTAGAAACCTGGATGGAGTGGAATTTCTATGCAGAGAGAACTTGAGCATAGATCTGGAGGCAGGAATGAAATGAAAGGCATATGTGGAACAGTTAAGGTCCAACATTAGCAGACCCTTAAAAAGGTAAAGGCTAAGTTAAATGTACATACTCAGGTATGTATAAGTAATATTATGCAAGTGAAAGCATCTGAGCATACTGCTCAGCATAAAAGCTCAGAAAGTTAACCAAATGTTATCTTGCATTTGACTATAATTCAGAAAGTGTGACAATAACTAAGAATGAGATGAAAATGGTTCTGGAAAAAGTAAAACTTAGTAATTATGGATGGACACAGCTAGTGAAAATTTTTCAGACTGCATGCAATTAGAGATATTTTTACAGCTTTTGAAATATGTTTCAAAAGTTTGATTGAGGTATACTTCACAAATAATTAATGGCATATATGTGAAGTGTACAGTTTGGTAAGTTTTGACATATGTATACAGTCATTGAACTAATTCCACAATCAAGATAATGAACATATCCCTCATCCCCCCAAATTTTCTCGTGTCCCTTTGTAATCCCTGCCTCCTTTTCCTCACAATTCCCAGGCAACCAATGATCTGCTTTCTGTCAACCATAAGTAGTTGGCATTTCCTAGAATTCTACATAAATGGAATTCTAAAGTATGTTCTCTTTTTGTCTACAACCTTTCACTGGACATAATATGGCAGAGTCAACCACAGTGTAGTTTGTATCAGTAGTTGATTTCTTTTTATTACTGAGTACTATTTCTTCATGTGGATATACCACAATTTGTTGCTAGCCACTTGTTGACAGACATTTGGGCTGTTTCCAATTGGGGGCTACGATAAATAAAGCTGCTATGAACCTTCATGTACAGTCTTTGTATGAACATATGCTTTCCTTTCTCTTGGGTAAATATCCAGGCAAGAAATGGCTGGATCGCATGGTAGGTATACATTTAACTTTTTAAGAAACTGCCAAATTTGTTTCCAAAGCAGTTGTGCCATTTTACATTCCCAGCAGCAGTGTGTGAGAGTTCCAGTTCCTCTGTATCCTGGCTAATATTTGTATAATCTGTCTTTTTAGAGGCTTATTATCTCACTCAAACAACCACACACAAATAGCCCTTCTCCACAGATGGGTTAAGTTCAATAGACAATGTTTTCAATAAATTTAGAAAATAGCAAAATATCTACATTATTCAGAAAAATAGATTAATGCCATGGAAAATAGCTAAAAGAGTTAAAGGGAGTGATTTCTAGAAAGTAGGATGAGAGGTGGGTGAAAAAAGGAGAGAATACCACTGGTATTTACTGCATTTTACAGACTATTGACTTTTTAAAACATACCATGGATTATTGTAACAGAAAATTAAAATATTTTTGAATGAATAAAAAATAAAATAAAATAAAATAAAATATTTTTGAATGAATAAATGAAAGCAGTCTTAAAGATCTTTTCACAAATGCATATAAGGACCCCATTAGCTATTTTTAATTAAAATTTACTATAACATAAAATCCTTATTAGTTACTTGGCATTTTCTTTTTTTTTTAATTTTTATTGTTATGTTAATCACCATATATTACATCATTTGTTTTTGATGTAGGGTTTCATGATTCATTGTTTGTTCATAACACCCAGTGCTCCATGCAGAATGTGCCCTCTTTAATACCCATCACCAGGCTAACCCATCCCCCTACCCTCCTCCCCTCTAGAACCCTCAGTTTGTTTTTCAGAGTCCATCATCTCTCATGGTTCGTCTCCCCCTCTGACTTACTCCCCTTCATTCTTCCTCTCCTGCTATCTTCTTCTTCTTTTTTCTTAAAATATGTTGCATTATTTGTTTCAGAAGTACAGATCTGTGATTCAACAGTCTTGCACAATTCACAGCGCTCACCGTAGCACATACCCTCCCCAATGTCTATCACCCAGCCACCCCATCCCTCCCACCCCCAACCACTCCAGTAACACTCAGTTTGTTCCTGAGATTAAGAATTCCTCATATCAGTGAGGTTTCAATATACACTGTGAATTAATCATCATAATTAATATATTTTGTAGCCCTAAAATCAGAGAAAGCATCATTTCAGATAACCTGGAGATGATAAAGTGTTCAAGAATCTCTGTTTATCCTGAGCAGAGTTCACCCTGAAACAATGCATAAACATTATGAAGACAAGTAGTTTTTATAGTTATTAATCACACTTCATTAAATGTTTCGCTTTTGGAAAGTACTGGCATAGATTAAATTTAAATAACTGACAAAGGTTAGAATCATTTATAATTAAAGACACACAGCTTTAATTCAAGTGTATCAAGGTTGTGGAGTCTTATTATTGCTACCGGGACTACTCTGATTACAAAACAGATAAGGCCTGGAGAGGCACATGGCCTTTGGCTTCAGAGCCCCTGTTTAAATCCCGACATCACTATTTACCAGGTATGTGCCAATATATGTAAAGCAACATTACAAAGTCTCAGTTTCTTTATTTCTAAAAAGATTAAAAAAATTTAAAAACCCTTAATCATATAAGCAATATTTGTAAGTTATAAAAAGGATATTTTTCTGGGTCAACTATTAGGACTTAAAATGAATATACCTCTGGTTTTCCGAAAATAGGTCTGTTTTTATGCTAATTTACAAAACTATAAACTCTTTTATTTAAATAAAAATGGCTGACTGTTATAGAGCAATAAGTTATTCTTTGACTAAGTCTGGAAATGCTGATGAGCTACTCAAAAACCTGGCCTTATTTAAGAATGAATCAGTTCCATAAACACTTCATAAGTTACTATACTGCCATAAGATTGCGCTCCCCTTCAAAAATGCTAAGTAGAGCAAACCAAATACAGACAAAAGCCAACTTCTCCAAGATCTGTTCATAGAAAGCACCTCTCTAGAGGTGACTGCACCATCTCTGACTGAGCTGCTATTGTCTGACTCCATCAGGCCCACACCTACAAGAGCTGTGTGAGGAAGCATGCCGATGGTTTCATGAACTGCTCCAACATAAGAGCATCCCACCGCTCAACCCACAGCTAGGAGTTATACAAAGTATGTTCTGGCCCGGACCCTTCCACAACACCTTTGTAAGTCTTCTGCATTCTCTATTTCTCACTTACAAACCCACATTTGTTTTCCCACTGAAATGCTCATACCTCATACAGTTATTATCATAAATACTCATCTATATGAAACTACAATGATTTTTTTTTAGGGTTTCTTCATCTTTTTCTGCATCTCATTCATGTAAGGATGCACTTTCCATCCTCTCTTCTTGTACTCAGCAAAACAAGCCACCAAACTGGAGATCTTTGCATGTGATCCTATGCCTGATACATCACTTATAACTAGTAAAACCATTTTTAAAGAAAGAGTATGTGTCACAATGAGTGAGGTAATTAATTTTTTATGCAGTTGACTTTTCAGTCAGCTGTGGTGCCTTTGTTTGGTTAGGTTGTAATCATCTACTATTCACACAGAAATGCGAAGTCATATTAAGTGCAAAGTGTAGATGTCTTAAGTGGGCTCTGAAAACGCCAGTGTGGTAATCATTGAAGCTGGATGATGAGTTTATGGTGGCTTATTACCATATTCTCTCTAATTGTATGTTTGAAAATTTCTACATTAAAAATTAAGTGTAAAAAAATAGGGGATTCTTGAGTACAGCAAGTCACTCTTGAGTCTCCACTTGACTGGGACCTATGAACAATTGACACCTTAAAGTGCACGTATTTAGAATTGCTGAACTGTATTTGGATTAATCTCCTACTTCCAGGTATCTATGGTCGGGAACTCTGTGGAAACTGGAAAATGAAATAATTAGTGGAACCAAATTCCCTTTCCTACAACACTAATTTTTGAGAGCAGAGTCCTCATCATCTTTATCATCCCTATGTCCATGTCACTTGCCCTTCACCGGGCATTTAGCTATTACAGAGGTGACGCGCACATTGTCACTTCTAGTGTTGACTGTTGCGCCACCAACCTTGATCCTCCCAGACTCATCATGAAAAATGTAACTGCTACTTAGAAAAACTTGAATGCCACTCTATTTAGTTATGGAGCTCCTGCTCCCTGGCCCCCTCATCACCTAAGAATGCCAGATTTATGAGGAAAACCTGCTAAAATTTCTAGAATTAAAATTTTATGTTGGAGTGATTACTGAACAGTAAATTGTGGAACCTTAAAAACAATCATTCATCCTTTCAAAGACTTGAAGAAGTTCCTTGGTATTTCTTAGCATGTTTCTATTTATTGAACATGTTTCATTAACAGGAAATTCTCTCCCTTATTCTTTAGCTATATACTTCATACTAGAATTAAGTTTTATAGGTCCCTAACTTGATCATTTCCATGGGGTATTATTTACTCTATTATTTAGTTGAATCCTGAAAACATGCCAGGCATTCTTTCAAGTGTTGAGTATATAATGATAAACAAAATAAACAGGGAGTTCTAAAGGAGCTTATATTAATACAGAAACAGACTATAAAAAAAATAGTATGCCAGATGCTGAAGAGTGCTCTGAAATAAATAAAGCAGTAAAAGAGGGACAGTGTTGCTGAGGGGGAGAGCTGATGTTTTATAAAGGGTGACCAAGAAATACTTCATTGATAAGTTGATTTTTGACTCCACAGAGTTTTGACATGAGAAATAAACAAGAAAAATATTTGAAGGAAGAATGTTACAGACAAAAAGAATAGCAGAGGTTTGAATGCAGCAGCATACTTAGTGAACTCAAGGAACAACAGGAAGCAGGAGGAGGTAACAGAGTGGGCCAGATCCTGGAAACTACTGAAAGGAAATTATCTTATAAACTGAGCCAAACGCAAGCAGGGCTTCAAGCATAGGAATGACAGGACACAATTTATCTTTTTACATGGATACCTCTGGCTACTGTTTTAAGAACAGACTGTAAGGGGGCAAGGTTAGAAGAAAGACCAGTAAGGAGGCTAACGCACAATCCAGGCCAGAGCTCAAGACCAAGTCCACCACAAGAGTAATAGTGGTGGAATTGGTGAGTGGTGATTAAACTCCGGAAGTATTTTTAAGACAAGGTCAACAGGATTTACAAATAGAATGTATACAAGGTATAAGAAATGTGAAGAATGACTTGAAGATTTCTGATCTGAGAAGAAAATAATTGCCATGTGCTGAGAAAGGGAGGACCAGGAGCAGGCAAAGCAGTATGTAGGCCTGGGTTGGTTGCTTCTTACTCCTTTTTTCCCCCAAATTGCATGAAATTCACAGGTACATTATAAGAGCCATGAGATAGCAAGGTTTATCACTACCCTCTGAACAAACACAAGAATGGGCTTCCAAGAGCATTTCCTTTCTACTCTCTCTACCCCATGCCTCTCTCCTAGAATACAGAATAGAAAACCTAAGTTCGGAAATTTGGCATATCACTGCTGAAAAGCTGTGAACTTAAAGTATGAAAAAATATCCAAGGGCTCTTTTCTTCCCCATGTCAAGTAAATACATACTCTTTCATCTCTCTCTCTCCCCTGTCCTGTTTGTCATTCTCATTGCTCTTTAAGAATTCTAGGTGTGCTCTTTCAAGAAACATAAAGGTCCAAGGACAGATGTGTCTCATTCAGGACACAGGTTTGTTCCAAGTGACCATGTGGGCCCTAGCACCTGTCCTGAGTTTACATTCCTCTTGTTTTGTAGGCAGGGTTACTCAAAGGTAGTTGCCAGAAGTCAGAAATCAGAATTTCAGACTCTACCATCAACAGGGTAACTTCCCCCATAACTGAGAGCTAGAAAGATAACTCATTTTTCTGACAGAGATTATAAATACTAAGCCATCTCACCATTCAACACCACATTGCTATTTTTCTTTTCTTTATTATGTTATTTAGTCACCATATATTACATCATTAGTTTTTGGTGTAGTGTTCCATGATTCATTGTTTTCGTGTATAAAACCCAGTGCTCCATGCAATACGTGCCCTCCTTAATAATACCCATCACCGGGCCAACCCATCCCCCCACCTCCTCCCCTCTAAAACTACATTGCTATTTTTCTTTGAAATAAATATACCCAGTGATTTGCCTCTAAGGTATTGTTTCTTAATCTTCATTCCCCATATGCATTTATCTTACTTGGTTTCCTACGTCTCTCTTGAAAGGCTATGCTTCATCCTGGCTTGCCTCTGTAAGAGCATTCCCTTCCCTATACAGCCAGGATGGGGATGTGAGCCCACTGGGGCTACAGCGGTCAGTCCACTTGATTGTGAACTTTGACTCTACAGCAAAAACAGTGAGTACAAAACAATTTTCTAAGGGTTACAATGTGCAACTTATCATGCTGGATAGAGATAAAATGTAAAAAAGGGCTTACTCTCTTGAAGGCATGAAAAATCTCACAATTTTTTCTGTAGACATACTAATCACTTTAAGTCAGAAACTATTTAGTGTTTTAAGATAGAAGGTAAGATCTATGAGAGCTGAGAGGCTGCAAACTGCCTACAGCTGTCAGAGAAAAGAATGCCTCATAAGAAGCCAAAGTCAAAATCCCTTCCCAAGGCTCAGATGAGTACAGTGCAGGTACCACCTGAGTTCGGGGCAGAAGCAGGATTGAAATGGCTCAGGAGCCTGTCAAACAGAGAGAAGGAAGATTACTCAGCAAGAATGAGGTTCCCAAGGAGCCAGGTCATGCATAGGTAGCCTAGGGAAAAAGTATGTGTC
Organism: Callorhinus ursinus; assembly: GCF_003265705.2. Lineage (NCBI taxonomy): Eukaryota > Metazoa > Chordata > Mammalia > Carnivora > Otariidae > Callorhinus > Callorhinus ursinus. The sequence goes on from NW_027397068.1 coordinate 8,668,927, forward strand.
AAATTCTAGGTGTGGTAGTGGGAAGTCCAACAGATGGGGCCGTGGGTCAAGAAGAAAATCTGGGTTGAGGCTGTAGATGGAGGGTAAATATAGCAGGAAGGCAGAAATCTTGCCTGGCTGGATAATCACCTCCTGTGGGATTTCTTCCTGGATTCCCCCTCCCTCAGCCTCATCACCCCCAAGCAGAATTGATGTCTCCCTTGGCACCACCACATACTTTGTACCCTTAGTGCCAGTACCCACGTTGTATGTATGTTTATGTGCCCAACATCTGGGCAGTTCTCGCACACAGTGAAAGTTCAAACACTTGTGGAACTGAGCTGAAGGCAGGGGGTCGGGGGATGGGGAGGGCACAAGAACAAAACTGAAGGCACCTAGAATCTCCTCTCAATGCAAAGAAACCAGAAGACAATTGTATTAGTTTCCTATGGCTGCTGTAACAAATAACCACAAACTTGGTTGCTTAAAGCAATACATATTTATTCTCTTACAGTTCTGGAAACCATAAATCCCTGTGTGTGTGTGTATGTGTGTGTGTGTGTGTGTGTGTGTGTGTGTGTGTGTTTATATGTGTATACGTGAGCATACATTTTCTAGAACTGCCCCCCTAGGGACTAGAAGCAAACACACCCCAACAATAATGAGCACAACTTTGCACCCAGAACTTGATCTCTAATACCATCCCCTATTTAAAAAATAAATAAATAAATAAAACAAACCCACCAGGGCCCCTCAAAAAAAATGGTTAATTCCAGAACTTGAACAATGCAGATTATAAGAAGAACCCAGAATGTCTTACACTATAAAGTAAGGAAGTAGTCAGAAAATGGAGGAACAGGGCACTTGGTGGCTCAGTTGGTTAAGCGACTGCCTTCAGCTCAGGTCATGATCCTGGAGTCCTGGGATCGAGTCCCACATCAGGCTCCCGGCTCAGCGGGGAGCCTGCTTCTCCCTCTGACCCTCTCCCCTCTCATGCTGTTTCTCTCTCACTCGCTTTCCAATAAATAAATAAATAAATAAAATCTTAAAAAAAAATGGAGGAACATGTCACAAGGCACAGAAGCTCCCATTGGGACTCCCACTAGTCATATCTATGATACTTTGAGCACTAACATAATTAAGGGCAGTAATGAATTACAAGCTACTGAAAAAGTTGGAATCAATGATCTATTTTCTAATATATAGATGAAGGATAAATCCATTAATGAAAGAGAATAGCAGGTTTTTGCTCATAGTAAAATGCCAGGTACAGATGGAAAAATGCAGGAGTGCTGGTGTTGGCAGATCACCATTCTGCAGCCATCATATTAAAGGTTGGTTGAGCACCATCAATGGGCACTAAACCAAGGGGAAATTTTAATTAAATTTGTGTTGTCTTAAAGTTTCTCCCCAGATTGTTTATTAATTACAAGGAAAAAGATAGTGATTATTCAGTGGAGAATTGAACATCTTGACTGGGTTCACAAGTTAACTATCACCATTAAGGGGCAGATGGGCAAAATGTACATCAAGATGCACACCTGAGAAGGATAAAACATCATTTATGAAATGTTCCAGCCAAGAATATACAACCTGAATGCAAGCGTGAGAAAACATCAGACAAACTCAAAGTTAGAAATATTTTCTTTTAAAAATATTGTATTCTTTAAAAATATCAATACCAGGGAACCTGGGTGGCTCAGTCAGTTAAGCGTCTGCCTTTGGCTCAGGTCATGATCTCAGGGTCCTGGGATTGAGCCCTGCATTTGGCTCCCTGCTCAGTGGGGAGTATGTTTCTTCCTCTCCCTTAGCCCCTCCCCCACTGCTCATGCTCTCTCCTCTCTCTCTCTCTCTCTCTCAAATAAATAAAATCTTTAAAAAAATTTTTTAAAAATCAATACCATTAAAAGACAAAGAAAGACTGTGGAAATATCCCAGTTTAAAAAGCCTGAGAGAGGGGCGGCTGGGTGGCTCAGTTGTTAAGGGTCTGCCTTTGGCTCAGGTCATGATCCCCGGGTCCTGGGATCAAGCCCCAAATCGGGCTCCCTGTTCAGCGGAAGGCCTGCTTCTCCCTCTCCCACTCCCCCTGCTTGTGTTCCCTCTCTCACTGTCTCTCTCTCTGTGTCAAATAAATCAATAAAATCTTTAAAAAAATAAATAAATAAAAAATAAAAAGCCTGAGCGACATGATAACTAAATGCAACACATGATCCTAAGCTGGATTCTGTACTGGGGGAAAAATATTATAAGACATTATTAGATCAAATGATGAAATTGAAATATGGAAGATACATTATGTAAAAGTATTGTATTAATGTTGAATTTCTTGAAGTTGGTAACTATATTGTGTTTATGTGAGAAGATATCCTTATTCCTTTTTTTTTAAAAAAATTTTATTTATTTATTTTATTTTAGAGAGAAAGTGGGGGCAGGCAGAGCGAGAGGGAGAGAATCTCAAGCAGACTTCTCACTGAGCACAGCCCAACACAGGGCTCGATCTCATGACCCTGAGACCATGACCCAAGCAAAAACCAAGAGTCAGACGCCCAACCACCTGAGCCACCCAGGCACCCCAGGATATCCTTATTCTGAAGAAATAATACAGAAGTATTTAGGGGAAAAGGACTATGCAATTTACATGCAATTTACTCCTAAATGGCTCAGAATAAATGTTATGTGCATAAATAAGAATATATGTATGTATATATATGTGTGTATATATGTATATGTGTGTATGTGTGTGTGTATCTCCGGGGGGCACAAACCAGTTATAAAGCTTATGGAGTAAAATGTTAGCAATAGGGGCGCCGGGGTGGTTCAGTTGGTTAAGTGTCTGCCTTCAGCTCAGGTCATGATCCCAGGGTCCTGGAATCCAGTCCCATGTTGGGCTCCCTGCTCAGGGGGGAGCCTGCTTCTCCCTCTCCCTCTGCAGCTCCCCCTGCTTGTGCTCTCTCTCTGTCAAATAAATAAACTCTTCTAAAAAATAAAATAAAATATTAGCAATAGGTGAATTTGAGTAAAAGATATACAGGTGTTCTTTGTGCCATTCTTATTCTTGCCATTTTTCTGTGACTATGAAATTATTTCCAAATAAAGTTTTAAGAAATAACATTTTTCACTGTCATTTTTAAACTATTAGAAGACATAGCAAAAATTAATGAACCAACAATAGACCTCTTTGAAATGAAAATAGTACCGTGAAGAACTTTAAAAAGAGGCATCACTTCAGGCAGATTTTTGTTGATGCTAAGCCCTCGATTTTCCAATTATCTCATCATAAAAGTCTGCACACCCAACAGCAACATCTCAGGATCTTCACATTACTCCTCGTTCTGAATTCAAGCATGAATGAATCACTATTAAGTAAACCCACCCCTTATAGAAATCCTTCAAAATAAAAGATAAAGGTAACAACATATGAAAGATAAAAAAAAAATTCTAGTAAAAACTTGGTCTAAAGAACCATAACTCCACAAACTATGGGCTGATATTTTATTGATATTTACAACACAAGGTTAGCAACCAAAGATAAATAAAATTCTTGAATAATAAGGCTGAGGTAGGCTCTAAAAGGATTGCTAATTATTTGAGCCAGAGAACAGACAAACTTTACACAGTATTAGACATTTTATTTACTTGAGATCTTCTATATTAACCTTGAAGAGGAACTTTCTTTCACAGGTTGGGTTCTCAAAGCAGAACCTTAAATGGGACTAGGGATGAGATGTGAATTAGGAGTGAGCTGTGTATCACATTACCTGTGAAAGGTAGGGGAGGAAGCAGATTGGGCAGAGGGAGAAGCCAGATTGCAAGCCTGATGAAGGCTTTGTCAGCCTGCTAGGGAGCTCTGAACCAGCAATTGCCCATCAGAGTTGTCCTGCATCATGCAGACCCAACTGGATGTACTCCTGATTCGCTCAGGCACTGGTTGTAAGATACCCTGGGAAGGACCCAACCTGAGGGGAGGTACTCTCTGCAATGGAGACAGATTCTGAAAGAGCTAGCAGCTGGGTAGCTGACCACACTTCCTAGAGTTGGGCAGCAAATCTTGCCTTGAAGGGTGAACCTGATGGCACATATCCATTTCTACCACGGTTAACTCTTTGTCCCACTCACCTCCACTTCTCCATATATATTCATGGAGCAGCTCCTCCAGAGTTTTGGTGAACCTCTCTTCTTGAGGGAATCTTAGAAGAGGGACTAACCGCAAGCCCCACTGTGGAAGCTGGTCTCAGGGCCACAATTCACACATTATCTCCCTCCCCCACTATCCATTCTAGGTTCCTTTTACCTTCCAGAGCCACCTCGTCTGGCCTTGCTGGCTTACTGGATGGTGTGACCCAGACCCTGAGAGGTCTCCATGATTACTTATTCCAGGTTTGCCAAAATTTGTATTCACTGTTGGCAAAAGGGTGCCAAGAGGTACCCAGATGGATCACCCTGGATTCTACACATGTTTTTCCATGTCTCTTATTTCCCCCTAATGATCAGTATCAATTACCCCTGCCAAGACAGTGACTTTTTTTGCCTGCCAGTCTCTGGACACAAGAAACATAAAGTGCCCTGGAAGCATCCACAGCTTAGAATTCAGTGAGATGCTTCCTGGGTTCCCTGGCTAAAGTGCTCCATTGTTAGAAATCAGGCTTTTATCCCTGCAAAGCCCAGAGGTATAGGAATGAGAAGCATGAAGTTCTCCACTGAATCATGTAATAGTAAGTGCAGTCACTGCTGTTTCTACTTCCTGATCCCAGAACCCAGTACCACACAAAGGAATGGTGCCAGGTAAGGGTCTCAGCATTGGTCCCTACTGTTGACTGGACATTCAAAGGCAGCAGTACCTAGATCAGTAAGTTTGAGTTTAGGCTGTTGGGCCCATGTGTAACCTCCATCTCTGCTGCCGTGGCCACTTTGTTCATTTGCCTATCATGACAACCCTGGGCTGGTCAACGATGGAGGCTTGCTGGCATATACTGTACAAATCATTTTGTATACTTCTCAGTCTAGTGCTTCTTCCAGGGTGGATGCTCTCTGGTGGGTAACATGTGATACCAAAATCTTTGCACTTCATGGCCACTCCCATATGTCCATCCACATTTCTCTAATCCAGAATCCTTGTTACCAAACATCATCTTTTCACTCCCAGATGGACCATTCACGATGTCCATGGGTCCATATGCTTTCTTTTTTTCCTTCCTTTCCTTTCCTTTCCTTTCCTTTCCTTTCCTTTCCTTTCCTTTCCTTTCCTTTCCTTTCCTTTCCTTTTTTGAAGTCATCTTATAATTTTGTGGGGTTTTTTTAATTTAAATTCAATTAATTAACATATAATGTATGACTTGTTTCAGGGGTACAGGTCTGTGATTCATCAGTCTTACATAACACCCAGTGCTCAGTACAACAGAGTCCATATACTTTCTAATTCAAGCTATTTCTTTTTCCACAAATAGTAGGTAACCAGGACCAGGTACACCATCTGATATCTTGCCCATTGGGAACAATTTCCCTTCACCCTATCTTTCAAGCTTACCTCTGAGTGGATTTTACTGACACTGCTCTCTATTTTCAGCTTGAGCTCATATACAAAGCTGACTCATCCATAAACCAAGCTCAAGCTTTTCCCTGCTACTTCAGGTGTTCTATTGGAATCCCTAACACAATCATAGGCATGAATTGGAAACAAGGTGACGGTGCAACGGAGGTGGATACTTAGGGGCCCAGATAATGTGCTCCCAATTTGCTTATTCTTATTGGTCCCAGTTGCTCCACTTCTGTCTTATGAAGGATTGTTTCAGTATTCACATGGCCTTATGACTCTGTATCATCTTACATCTCCTGGATCTCCAGTCAGCAGATTCTAGATCTGAAAACTGGCTCAGGTCTAGAAACTAGAAATGAAATTGTGGCTTTTTATAATCAACTTAGGGCAATCATCCATGATTTCTTCTTCTCATATAGACTGACTGATAGTCTTATTGGCTACCCATCTAGAAACACTGTGTGCTATTAATCATCTCCATACTTCTCTGCAGGTCAGGCCACCTTGGTTACCATTCCATTCTTGCTGACTGGAATTATAATGGCAACCCTCTGGTGTCTGGCAGTGAAGTGTCACCACCTGGTCTTTATGTTTCAGGTTTCTGTCATCTCCACTTTTAGCAGCATGCCACATTCAGGAACAACCTCACCTACTGTCAGTCCTGGCCTATAGAGGACAACTACCACTGAAATTCTTAGTGATGTTGGTGCCCCTCTCACTGGTGCACTTTGTGGCCTTGGTAAGTGATGTGTCTTCCAGGCCTTCTTGTGGAATCCTCTCATCCATTCCAGCATATCAAATCCTGAAGCCTTTTAGTCCCTAGCAATTCTGCACTTCAATATTGTTTAATTGTAGGATATGATTTTTTCCATGCTTCTAGAATGCATCTTAATAATAAATTTGCATCATCTCCTGGGGTCCTTGCCAAAATGTCAAATTCTGTATCTTGGGAGAATGTTCACTTATCAGATCTTATCTTCTGGTATCTTGATCAAGCACCCTCAACATCCGCGCTCACACACATATATCTGACTCCCACCATAACATGTTGTTTAGATCTTACAGTTCCTTTGGGGTATACTGTCTCTTCTCTGTTTCACACCCAGCATAGCCCTCCCTGGATTGTGCTGAGAATTAGCCCTAGTTCTAGGAGTAGTTGACAGAATGGGAGGAGGGAGCAAATCCTGAGATGGGCAGCTGTTGCCTTGTGAGGGAGAGTCTCTTCATTGTCTTTTAGCATGGCATTGTGTTGGCTTTTAATAGGGAGGTGTGGGTCCCCAGAAGTGGACCACACCAGATGATTCAAGGACTCTGAGAAATCAAAGTATTTGGGAATATCCACTCATTGTCTCCACCCTCCATGTCAGGGGTCTCTAATTTTCCCAGTCAGGGCTCTAACCTTGGCTTAACAATCTGCCTTGGGCAGAAGATCAATAATTTTTTTTTTAATGCATCCACTCTGACTATTAAGTTCTAGTATTGGTCCTCAGCTTGCTTTACCCTCTCATTCAGTACATGCAAGTATCTTTTCATAAAACCAAAGAGTACCTCCAGATTTCACATCTAGCTTTTAGTTGTATGTTGCTCACTCTCAATTATTCCTGTAATAAAGATAATAACACCTACTAAATCTTTATTCTATTCCTATTATTTTATTCTATACTTATTTTATTTATTCTACTTGTAATTATATACTTATTCTAAGACAGACAAAGTGAGGAAAATTAAATCAATAGACAACTTTAAGATTTTGAAGTAAAAATTTCTGTTTCTGGCTTAAAATACTTAAAAGTTTCTGAGAAGTAAAAGTATAAAATAAAAAGAAAAGATGATTCTTGCATCTCTGTCTGTCAAGAACAAAGAAGAAGACCTTGGAAATGGAAGGACAGGAATTGTTCATTGCAGTGGGTTCATCATAAGATAACCAGAACCTGAACTTGAGGAATATTCCCTCTATCCCTATACTCTGAAGAGTTTTAATCAGGAAAGGATGTTGTATTTTGTCAAATGCTTTTTCTGCATCAATTGAGAGGACCATATGGTTCTTCTCCCTCCTCTTATTAGTGTGTTCTATCACATTGATTGATTTGCGAATGTTGAACCACCCTTGCATCCCGGGGATAAATCCCACTTGGTCGTGGTGGATGATCCTTTTAATGTATTGTTCGATCCTATTAGCTAGGATTTTGTTGAGGATTTTGAAATCCATATTCATCAGGGATATTGGTCTGAAATTCTCCTTTTTAATGGGGTCTTTGCCTGGTTTGGGGATTAAGGTAATGCTGGCCTCATAGAATGAGTTTGGAAGTTTTCCTTCTGTTTCTATTTTTTGAAACAGCTTCAGTAGAATAGGTATTATTTCTTCTTTGAATGTTTGGTAGAATTCCCCAGGGAACCCATCAGGCCTGGACTCTTGTTTTTGGGGAGGTTTTTGATCACTGCTTCAATCTCGTTACTGGTTATTGGCCTATTCAGTTTGTCAATTTCTCCCTGTTTCAGTCTTGGCAGCTTATAGGTTTCCAGGAAGGCATCCATTTCATCTAGATTGCTCCGTTTATTGGCATATAGTTGTTGATAATAATTTCTAATAATTGTTTCTATTTCCTGGTGTTAGTCGTGATCTTTCCCCCTTCCATTCGTAATTTTATTAATTTGGGTCCTTTCTCTTTTCTTTTGGATAAGTCTGGCCAGTGGTTTATCGATCTTATTAATTCAAGGAACCAACTTCTAGTTTCGTTGATCTGATCTACTGTGTTTCTGATTTCTAATTCATTGATCTCTGCTCTAATTTTAATTATTTCTCTTCTAATGCATGGCTTAGGCACCGTTTGTTGCTTTTTCTCTAGTTCTTTAAGGTGTAGAGTTAGTTGGTGAATTCGGGATTTTTCTATTTTTTTGAGTGAGGCTTGGATGGCTATGTATTTCCTCCTTAGGACCACCTTTGCAGTATCCCATAGGTTTTGCACAGATATGTTTTCGTTCTCATTGATTTCCATGAATTGTTTAAGTTCTTCTTTGATTTCCTGGTTGACCCAAACATTCTTGAGCAGAGTGGTCTTTAGCTTCCAAGTGTTTGAATTTCTTCCAAATTTTTTTTGTGATTGAGTTCCGGTTTTAAAGCATTGTGGTCTGAGAATATGCAGGAAATAATCTCAGTCTTTTGGTATCAGTTGAGACCTGATTTGTGACCCAGTATGTGGTCTATTCTGGAGAAAGATCCATGCCAGCGGACCTCAGAAGAAAGCTGGGGTAGCAGTTCTTATATCAGACAAATTAGATTTTAAACTAAAGTCTGTAGTTAAGAGACACAGAAGGACACTATATCATTCTTAAAGGGTCTATCCAACAAGATAACCAGAACCTGAATGCAACATAGCTGACCACCTCCTTTCTTCCAAGCATCCTATTACTTTGGCTGCCACACTGTATACCCTTGGTTTTGCTTCTCCTTTGCTGCTTTTCAATCTCCTAAAGTCACTCTTAGGAAAATCTTTAAAACTTCCCATTCTTTAGGGCTCTATTCTAATGCCTTAAATTGACATTCTGTCCCTGGATAATCTTATTCATGCTCTTGACTGTGACTGTCATCTATGTGCCGGTGACTCCCAAATCACTATCTCCAGTTCAGACAGGAGTCCCTGAGGTCCAGAGTCACATACACAATTTTCTACTCAATGTCTCCAACCCATAAGTGACACAAATTCATGTCCAAACTTCCAAAGCTGTTTCTTGGTGGTTTCTAGTTCAGTAAATGGCATTATCATGCAATAATCACCTGGGAGTCATTTTTGACCACTCCCCATCACACTCCATCCATTCCTACTTAATCCCCAAGTCCTGATGATCTTCCCACTTAATATCTCTCAAATATGTCCACTTCATTTAATCCCTTCATCACCTCCATTTCTCAGTTTCCTAGTTGATCTCCATGCATCCGTTTTTGGTCCCTCCAAACTACTCTTCACATAAGAGCCAGAATAATTATTTAAAATGTGAAATTGATTTTTTTAATTTTATTATGTTATGTTAATCACCATACATTACATCATGAGTTTTTGATGTAGTGTTCCATGATTCATTGTTTGCGTATAACACCCAGTGCTCCATTCAGTACATGCCCTCTTTAATACCCATCACCAGGCTAACCCATCCCCCCACCCTCCTCCCCTCTAGAACTCTCACTTTGTTTCTCAGAGTCCCTAGTCTCTCATGGTTCGTCTCCCCCTCCGATTTCCCCCCCTTCATTTTTCCCTTCCTGCTATCTTTTTTTTTTTAAACATATAATGTATTATTTGTTTCAGAGGTATAGGTCTGTGATTCAACAGTCTTACACAATTCACAGCGCTCACCATAACACATACCCTCCCCAATGTCTATCACCCAGCCACCCCATCCCTCCCACACCCCCACCACTCCAGCAACCCTCAGTTTGTTTCCTGAGATTAAGAATTCCTCATATCAGTGAGGTCATATGATACATGTCTTTCTCTCATTGACTTATTTCGCTCAGCATAACACCCTCCAGTTCCATCCACGTCGTTGGAAATGGCAAGAAAATGTGAAATTGATTCAGGTCAGTATCTCTGCAAAGATTTCCATGATTTCCCATTACCCTTAAGATAAAATCCGGAATCACTGAAATATTTAATTTCAAGCTACACTTCTGGCTGTTTTCACACCAGCCATATGCTATGTTTTCTGTTACTTGAACATGCCCGCTTTTTCATGTCAGGATTCAAACGTGCCATTGCCAGTGTTTGAAACCTTCCTTTTCCCCATCCCTAGCTTAGCTAATTCTTAGGTCCTTCAGATTTCCAACCTAAACCACTTCTTTCTTAAGGAGGCTTGCTGTAATAGTGATTTCTTCTCCCCCTCCTCCAGTCCTTTTTTCTCTTCTTTCCTACCCTGCTTTGTGTCCTAGAGGGTTGCGACATACCACCTGCCCCTCTGGGGTTCCTTTGCCCTCTGGTTCTGGCTAGGATAGCTAGTGAAAGCACTTGTAGGAGAACCAAGGGAAAGAAGAGAGAGAGTTCAAGGCATTTCTTCCCTTGCTCCTTCCCTGCTTTGGCTCTGGGGTTCTAGGAGCAACTGTATCCTGTTCTCAGTGGTGTTGTTCTCACCAGATGAGGTGTATGACTTCCCCATGACTGCTAGTCCCTAAATGACTTGACACCCATTGCTGGTTTGCATAAGTCTGTTGACACTTTTGTAAATTGCCTTATTATTTGAGTAGAATTCTGCTTGGACCCTGACTCATTGTTTTATGCTCCCAAAACCCTCTTTATTTTATCTGAAATAACACTTTCCAACCATGGACAAAAGAATTTGTTCAATTCTTTGTTCAGTTTTTACATTTGATTATAAGTTCCAAGCAGAGTCTGTATTTGTCCTTTCACTATTTTATCCGAGCACCTAGTACAGTGCCTAGCATGCTGTATCATTAAATATATATTTATTGAATGAAGGAATATCATTGCACGATGATTGTGGAAATGAAGGAGACATATAGGACATGAAGAGGATAGATCAAAGGAAATTGCTAAGCACAAATCAACAAAATCTTCTCATCCATTTCAGCACATATGAAGGGCTCACATGAAATACCGTATGCGACTAAACTGTAAATAATAATGCAGTGTTTTAGTATTTACATGCTTTTTAATGTTGGAATTAACTCCTCAGATTCTTTCTGTTCAACTTCTTGCTTTTTGTGTAGGTTGCCCCTTGGGTTGGAGAGAGCTGAGCTGGATGGATGACAGTAGAGCACATGGAATGGAAGATGTACCCAGACACTTGTCCTCTCTACAGACTGCAAAATGTCCTCAAATTCCAGTAGTGTTAAGAATTTCTGTAGCCAAAAAAAGAGAAGAAGAAAAAGCCATGCAAGATGCATATTTCTTAAGGAAATGGAACTTTCAGAGGAGAGTGGATCAGCTTTTGAAAAATTGGCAAATATTTCAAATGAAATATTTAATTTCATTCATTAAATTAAAAAAAAGAAAACTACAGTTAACTATTGTACATAATTACCTTCAGGGAAAAATACCAACCCATAACAAAAATAAAGTTCTGAGACTCCAAAATGGAAAAATACTAAGCCATCAATATTTCAGGAATTGACTGCTTTGGTATGTTGAGTCCCATACTAGAATAATCCTTCTATAGGTCACACTGGCACCTCCTGGTCTACAGAAAGTCAAGTGTAGAAGGGCAGTACTTAATCCTGTGAGAAAGTGGATGTCAAATCCTTTCAGTTTTTTGGCAAGTTGTTGTCAGTTTTCTTAGAAAAATAAAGACGGACTATGGAGATCATTAGAATTAGGAAAGACTAATATATAATAAATGCTCCTTCTCAAGGGACAACCTGGGGATACTCCATCTACATGCATTTCACCAGATCTTTCCTGAGCTGAATAGGAAAGACAGGAAAACATGCAGGCACTCCAGTCTCCCACAGCTCTAATCATCTTCTGGTCCACCTCTTTTCTACATACCACTAAGCTTCATCTACTCTTATTGGTCCCATATATCTCCAGCCAACCTCCAGGAAAGCCAAACCATTCATCTGGCATTCATCTTTATGCTCAAGCCAGACTCCCACCCTACCTAGAACAGGTAGGATTCTCAGGCCCCCTCAATCCACACACCGTGTCTATATGACTTCAGTGACTGTTGCTTCTACAAGAACTATGGTATCACATGACCGAGCTGCAAGAAATCTATTAGACCTAGCTCAAGCCTTCTGTTTTATAGCTGGGAAAGTCGGACCCACAGGAGCAGAATGACTTGCTTGTTTCTCAGAGTTGGAGAATGATAGGCTGAGACTGTTAGTTCTCCAGCTTGCCAGCAAGTCACTGAGTTTCCAAGCAACTCAGTATATGGTTCTGCAACTGGTAAACTCCAATGTGGAAAGGGCCTATGACTTTGCCACATTTTTAGCATAATTCATAAAACACAAACCCTAGATCTAATCAATGTTTACTTTCTGCCTTTTCTTCCTCAATTTCTCTCTTTTTTCTCTCTTTCTTCTTTCTCTCTCCACACCACTCCCTTCCTCCTTTCTTTCTCCATTTCTCCTCTTACTCTTCCTAGTTTTTCTTTAAAAGCAGAATAGGCTCATTAAAAACAATTTGGAAAATACAAAAAAGTAGAAAAACTTATCCATAATCTCACCAAATGGAGAAAATGGTATACTTTCTTCTAGACATTCTTCTGTATGAATCTGCATCTATATATGTATAGTCCCAGCGTGAATCTAAACTGAGTACCTTGGACTCTGTAAGCCCTGGATACCAACAAAGAGATCTGAAGTAAAGAAAACTGATGGAACTCTTTGTAAGTACGTACAAGATAGCATCAGGGCCTTCTAGGCACAGCAGGTGAGACTGAATTATGCAAATAGAGGCGATAGACAGTGACATTTGTGACACAACCACTCATGAGGCCTCATTTGCACTCATAGGCTAGACTAATGAAGCCTAGAGAAATTCAGGCCACAAATGTGTTATAAAATAGATATCATACACTATATACAGTTTTGTATTCTGCACTTTTAATTTTTAATAAGTGGTATTTCACATCATCAAAATACTTTAAAAACATATAGCAACTGTTCAACCATACCGTTTGATATGAACAATCACACAAAGACCAGAATGACCATGGAAATGGGTTCCAGGCATTGACACTTTCACTTGGGCCTCTGAGTGAGGGCTCCAGAGTAACAGAGCAATTCTTTTTCTCTTCCTAAATGAAGCTGGGCTAGAAACATTACAGAGTATGTTTCCTTTTATAAGCAAAAATTGACTTCTAAAGGAGCTTAGGAGGATCACACAATTATTACTCCTGTATTATTCAATGCTTTCATGGGACTTACATCAATATTCCCTGACAGTCTTTTATGATGTATTTTAGTATTTGCAATGTTGTTGTCCAAATTTCTCTGCCCTGTATCTGCACATTCTGTAGGCAGTTAAATAAATGTTATCTTTGCCCTTGAAAAAAATTGAAATGTCTAGTCTTTAAAAATGTTTATCTAAATTATTCTTATTGTTTTCTCACTCAAGTTTCTTATTACCAACTATTTGTATGATGTGTAAATAAATTGTTTTTATTTTAAACCCTATTCAAAAGGTGGAAGGAAGAGCCATCTAAAAAATATAGAATGAAAACACGAAAGTGTGAATTCTAGGGTCACATTTATGCATGTAAGTGCTACTCTATGACCACGCCACTGCCAAGCTCACAAATCACACCTTACAACTTGCTCTCAGCACTCCAACTTCTTAATTGGATTATATGTTTTCTGAGTCATTTGTGTTGTATGAGTTATTTATATATTTATATAATTATATATAAATATAATTTATATATAAATATATATAGTATATATATTATATATATAAAATAGCTTATAATTATATACTATCCCTTAATCAGATATGTCATTTGCGAATGTCTTCTCCCATTCAGTAGATTGTTTTCCAGTTTTGTTGGTTGTTTCTTTTTCTGTGCAGAAGTTTTTATTCTGGTGTAGTCCCAATAGTTTATTTTTGTTTTTGTTTTACTTGCCTCAGGAGACATATCTAGAAAAATGGCACAAGGATCGATGTCAGAGAAATTATTGCCTGTGCTCTCTTCTAGGATTTTTATGGTTTTAAGTCTCACATCTAGGTCTTTAATTGACTTTGAATTTATTTTTGTGTATGATATAATAAAGTGGTCCAGTTTCATTCTTTTGCATGTAATTGTCCAGTTTTCCTAATGCCATTTGTTAAAGAGACTGTCTTTTTTCCATTGCATATTCTTGCCTCTTTTGTTGAAGATTAATTGACCACATAATCATGCATATAATTTTGGGCTTTCTATTCTCTTCCATTGATCCATGTGTATATTTTTGTGCCAGTACCATATTTTGATTACTACAACTTTGTAGTATATCTTGAAATTTGGGATTGTGATTCCTCTAGTTTTGTTCTTTTTCAAGATTGCTTTGGCTATTCAGGGTCTTTTGTGGCTCCATACAAATTTTAAGATTATTTGTGCCAGTTCTGTGAAAAATGCTGTTGGTATTTTGATAAGAATTGCATTAATTTGTGGATTATGTTGGGTAGTATGGAGATTTTAATATTTGTTCTTCTAATCCACAAGCATGGAATATCATTTCAATTCTTTGTGTCATCTTCAATTTCTTTCATCAGTGTTTTATAGTTTTCAGATTACAAGTCTTTCACTTCCTTGGTTAAGTTTATTCCTAGTTTTTTTTATCATTTTTGGCAAATGGGATTTTTTTTTTAATTTCTGTTTCTGCTGCTTCATTATTAGTATATATAAATGCAACAGATTTCTCTATGTTGATTTGTATCCTGTGACCTTACTGAATTCATTTATCAGCTTTAGTAATTTTCTGATGGAGTCCTTAGGGTTTCCTATATGTAGTATCATGTAATCTGCAAATAGTAAAAGTTTTACTTCTTCCTTACCAATCTGGATCCCTTTTCTTGTCTGAGGGGTGTGACTAGGACTTCCAGTACTATGTTGAATAAAAGTGGTAAGAGTGAACATTCTTGTCTTATTCCTGATCTTTAGGGGGAAAGCTCTCAGCTTTTCACCACAGAGCGTGATGTTAGCTGTGGGTGTTTCATATATGGCCTTTATTTTTTTTTTTAAGATTTTATTTATTTATTTATTTATTTGTTTGTTTGTTTGTTTGTTTATTTAGTTTAGAGAGAGAGAGAGAATGAGAGCAGAGGGAGGAGGAAGAGGAAGATGAGGAGAATCTCAAGCAGACTCTGAGCTGAGCATGGAGCCTGAGTTGGGGCTTGATCTTACAACACTGAGATCATGACCTGAGCCAAAACCAAGAATTGGATGCTTAACCAACAGCTACGCAGGCGCCCCTATGGCCTTTATTTTGTTGAGGTATGTTGCCTCTAAACCTACTTTGTTGAGGGTTTTTATCATGAATAGGTATTGTACTTTGTCAAATGCTTTTTCTGCATCTATTGAAAGGATTGTATGGTTTTTAGCCTTTCTCTTATTAATGTGAAGTATCACATTGATTTGCAAATACTGAACCACACTTGCATCCCAGGAATAAATCCTCCTGATCATGGTGAGTGATTCTTTTAAATATATTCTAGGATTTGGTTTGCCAATATTTTGTTGAGGATTTTTGCATCTATGTTCATCAGAGATATTGGCCTGTAGTTCTCTTTTTTTGTAATGTCTTTATACCCAGTTTTGGTATCAGGGTAATGGCCTCATAGAATGAATTTGGAATCTTTCTTTCCTCTTCTATTTTTTGGAATCATTTGAGAATAAATATTAACTCTTCTTTAAATGTGTGGTAGAATTCACCTGTGAAGCCATCTTGTCCTGGACTTTTGTTTGTTGAGAGTGTTTTCATTACTGATTCAATTTTATTGCTGGTAATCAATATGCTCAAATTTTCTATTTCTTCCCAATTCAGTTTTCATAGGTTATATGTTTCTAGGAATTTATCCATTTCTTCTAATCTGTCCAATTTGTTGGTATATAATTTTTCATTATATTCTCTTAGAACCCTTTGTATCTCTGTGGTGTTGGTTATTTCTCCTCCTTCATTTCTTATTTTAGAGTCCTCTCCTTTTTTTTTTTAAGAGTCTGACTAAAGGTTTATCAATTTTGTTGATCTTTTCAAAGAATCAGTGCCTTGTTTCATTGAAGGGTTCTATTGTTTCTTTAGGTCCTATTTCATTTATTTCTGCTCTAATCTTTATTATTTCCTTCCTTCTGTGGGTTTGGGGTTTTGTTTGTTCTTCTTTCTAGCTCCTTTAGGTGTAAGGTTAGATTGTTTTAAGATTTTTTTCTTGCTTCCTGAGGTAGGCTTATATTGCTATAACTTCTCTCTTAGAACAGCTTTTCCTACATTGGAGTGTTTAGTCCATTCAGTTTCAAAGTAATTATGGATAGGTATGTACTTATTGCCATTTTGTTGCTTGTTTTATGGTTGTTTTGTAGTTCTTCTTTTCCTTTCTTCCTTTGTTCTCTTCTCTCATGGTTTAGTGATATCCCTGGATTCCTTGTTCTTTATTTTTTCCATATCTATTACTAGTTTCTGATTTGTGGTTACCATTAGGTTTGTATATAACATCCTCATATAGTGGTCTATATTAAGTTGATGGTCGCTTAACTTTGAATACATTCTTTATTCCTCTACCCTTCATGTTTTAGGTATATGGTGTTATACTTTACATGCTTTTATTTTATGAATCCCTTGACTGATTTTTATAGATATACTTAATTTTGCTGCTTTTGTGCTCCCTAATTTTCTTACTCTTACTTACAGTCTTTCCTTTCCAATCAAAGAGTCCTCTTTAACATCTCTTGTAGGGCTGATTTAGTAGTCATGAATTCCTTTAACTTTTTTTGTCTGGCAAACTCTTTATGTCACCTTCTATTTTGAATGGTAGCCTTGTTGGATAGAATATTCTTGGCTGTAGATTTTTCCCTTTTAGCACTTTGAATATACCATGCCACTCCCTTCTGGCTTGCAAAGTTTCTGCTGAAAAATCAGCGGATAGCTTTATGGGGTTTCCCTCATATATAACTGCTTTCTTTTCTTTTACTCCTTTAAAAATTCTCTCTTTATCACTACTTTTGCAATTTTAATGACTATGTATCTTGGTGTGGACCTCCTTGACTTTTGTTGGGAGCTTTCTGTGCCTCCTAGATCTGGATTCCTGTTTCCTTTCCCAGATTCAGGAAGTGTTCAGTTATTATTTCTTCAAGTAAGTTTTTTGCCCCCCTTTTTTAATCTCTTCTGGGATCCCTACAATGTGAATGTTTTTATGCTTGATGATGTTGCTGAGTTCCCTTGGACTATTTTCATTTTTTATTACTTTTTTTCTCTTTCTCATTCAGCTTGATTGCTTTTCATTACTCTGTCCTCCAGGTGACTGATCTGTTCTTCTACTCCCTCTGGTCTACAATTTATTCCATCTAGTGTGTTTTTAATTTCAGTAATTGACTTTAATTTCAGTTATTGACTTCATCTCTGACTGGTTCTTTGTTATCTCTATGTTAAGGGTCTCACTGAGGTCTTCCAATCTTTTCTCAAGTCCAGTGAGTATCTTCATAATCATTACTTTAAATTCTCAGTCAGGCATATGGCTTATCTTCGTTTCATTTAGCTCTCTTGCTGTGATCTTGTCCCATTCTTTCATTTGGGACATATTCCTCTGTCTCCTCATTTTGTCTTTTTATATCTGTTTCTATGTGTTAGGAGAGTCAGCTATGTCTCCTGCTCTTGAAAGTAGTGGCCTTATTTCTCCTGCTCTTGTGTAGTGCCCTGCAGTGCAGTGTCCCCCATTCACCAGAACCTGGTGCTTCAGAGATGTCTCCTATGTGTGTTGTGTATGGCCTACTATTATGGCTGAGCTGCTTTTGCCTTCAGTCCAGTTATGTGCAAATGGCTCTTTTTGCCTGTTGTGGGCAGGTTTTTGTCCCTGTGTTGTTAGTGGGCCAGTCTGGGGCTGCCTTGGACTTGACTTGAGTCAGACCAGGTATTTGTCAGAGTGGCACCAAACTGTAGAGCACTTTCCTTGTGCTGTCGCCCTGAGAAGCTTTCACTGGTGGGTGGGGCCTGCAGTCAGACCAGCTGTCTATCCCCAGCCCACTGCTGGGGCTGCAGTCAGACTGATGTATGTGGTTACCTTTCCCTCTTCCCAAGGCAGGAGTCACTTTGGAGTGGCACTGCTTCCTGTCAGGGCTGCCTGCACACTGCTAGGCTTGTGACACCACTTTGGATGGATTCCAGCCAAGTATTGGAGGGGGCAGGTTGGCAGGACAACACAGAGGAAAGGTGTGCCATGTTAGCAAAGTTTGTGCAGGTCTGTTGTGGGAGGGGACCTGGAACCAAGGCCTGGCTGGAAGGGGCACATCAACAGGAGAACGTGGGAGTGGGGCACACTGTTAGCAAGCCAGTTGGAGAGTGACCGTGCTGCACTGGTTCCTGCAGGTGTCTGTGTATCTAGGCTGGGAGGTGGGGGATAGACAACTTTGTTCTTAGAGAAATTTCCCAAAGATCCCTGCCCCTCCAAAACAGGCCCTGAGATTAGTATACAAATTTCCCCTTGCCATGCCGCAGGTGTTTTTCAAACTGCTGCTCCTATGCTCTATCTCCATGGGGCTGTTTGCTGTGCTGTCTCTTTAAGGGACTCAGTTTCTTATCACCCTCCCAGCTCTCCCAGAACTGAGCCTCATGATTTTTAAAGTTCCAGGTGGTAAGCTCAGCTGATTGTAAGAACTCTTTAAATTATGCCCCTCTGGTTTTCAAAGCCAAATGTTACGGGGATTTGTCTTCCCCATATGGGTTCCTCATGCCTGGGGTGCCTGGTGTGAGGTCCCTCCCTCCTGCAGACAGTCCCTTAGGTCTGTTTAGCTCCTGACTGCATCTCTGCCCTCCCTACCCTCTTCAGTATGTCCTCCTTTCTATATTTAGCATGGAGAGTCTTTTCTGCCAATCTTTGGGTTGTTTTCTGGGTTATTTATACCAGTTTGAGTGTTATCTAATTGTATCCATGGGACAAGGTGAGCTTAGAGCCCTCCTACTCTACCATCTTCCCCAGAAGTAGAGGTACTATAATTTGTTTAATGATTCACCTACTGAAGAACATCTTGGTTGCTTCCAAGTTTTGATAAGTATGAATAAAGCAGCTGTGTGCAGGTTTTTGTGTAGACATAAGTTTTCAACTTTTTTGGGTAGATACCAAGGAACTCAGTTGCTGGATCATATAGTAAGAATATGTTTAGTTTGGTAAGGAACTGCTGAACTGTCTCCCAAAGTGGTTGTATCATTTTGCATTCTCCAGCAGTGAACAAGAGTTCCTATTGCTTCACATCCTTGACATCCAGCATTTGATGTTGTCAGTGTTCTTGGATTTTGGCCGTTCTAATAGATGTGCAGTGCTCCTGTTTTTTGTTTTGTCTTGTTTTGTTTTAACTAACTCTGTTACTATCTCAGGACCCATCCCAGGGCCTTCACACATGCATAGCCTCCAGCTCAAGTCTTCTCCCTCTGCAGAGACAACTTGTTCTTACAAAGATAACTTATTCTTTTTTTTTAGGTTTTTATTTAAATTCCAGTATAGTTAACATACACTGTAATATTAGTTTCAGGTGTACAATATAGTGATTCAAAACTTCCATACAACAGCCGGTGTTCATCACAAGTGCACTCCTTAATCTCTTTGTTTTGTTTTTTAAACAAAAACCATAAACACTAGAAATACTGTTTTTTCCTATTTAATAAAATTGTTCGGCATTTCCAAAAGACCTCCTAATTAATAATTAACTGATTTGAAAACATTAAAGGAATTGTTAATATCAGCTGTCCAGAGCTTCCCTGTTGTGATCTGAAACCAGTCCCCTCATTCCCCCCACCCCACAGACACGCAAGGTGGAGGTCCCCAAGACACCAAGGAAAGAGACAATCCACTCCAAGTTGGTAGGTGGTAGGCTTAATAAGCAAGAGAATTCAGATATAAGGCTTGTCTTGGGCAGCCATGAGATGAGTTCTCTGCAGCTATCCAACAATTCTTAAAAGTTTCTGTAGAGGCCTTAACTAGGTTCAGTCACAGATACCATCCAGACAGTCTCAACACCAACCGTCTCAAGGCTATGTCCTTGGGGTAGCCTCTGGGAGTGGAGAATGCACATTCCAAAAACAGGGAAGGGGGTGAGGAGGCTGTGATTTCAGGGGTCCAGCTCACAGGGGTTATGTCCTCTCAATAATCTCCCCCAACACCAACCGTTAATGAGACTGAAAATTAGAAAGAGTTAAAAATAGATTCACTTTTTCACATTTAAGAAACTTTTCAATGTTTAATATGTCATTAAGTGAGAAAAGCAAGTTGATGAACTGAATAGATTATATGAGCCCATTTGTATTTTTTAAAAAGCAATACTATAGAAAATATTATGCATTTCTAGTTTCATAAGCAAAGTATGTAAAGAAAAATGTGATTCTGTTTTCTTTTTTTATTCTGTTCAGTTAGCCACTGTATAGTATATCATTAGTTTTTGATGCAGTGTTCAATGATTCATTAGTTGCATATAACACCCAGTGCTCATCACAACATGTGCCCTCCTTAATACCCCCCACCCTCCACTCTGAAACCCTCAGTTTGTTTCCCGGGGTCCATAGTTTCTCATGGTTCATCTCCTTCTCTGATTTCTCCCTCTTCAGATTTCCCTCCCTTCCCTTGTGGTCCTCCATGTTATTGCTTATGTTTCACATATGAGTGAAACAATACAATAATTGTCTTTCTCTGCTTGTCTTACTTCACTTAGCATAATCCCCTCCATTTCCATCCATGTCGATGCAAATGGTGCATATTCATCCTTTCTGATGGCTGAATAATATTCCATTGTATATATGGACCACATCTTTTTTTATCCATTCATCTGTTGAAGGGCATCTCAGCTCCTTCCACAGTTTGGCTATTGTGGACATTGCTGCTATGAACATTGGGGTGCATAAGGCCCTTCTTTTCGCTGCATCTGTGTCTTTGAGGTAAATACCTCAAATGAAAGCCTCTTAGCTCTCTACTGAAATCCGAGTCTTGAGAATTTCATAGCTCTGAGTGGTCACCCAAACAGGGAAGGATACATGGAGAATGAGAAGACCCCCTCCTTGGAGAGGTTCTTTCCAGGATGGTTGGCTGAATGGAGACTAGGAGGCTAGGAGTCACTGTGGTTGAGCACAAGGATATCCAAGAGAGAGGAGGGAGGGAGATAGGAATGGGTTGGAGAGAGAGTACCATCACAACAAAAGTAATGAGTAAACAAATGATCTGCCCAGCCCAAGGCTCTACCTTCTCTTCTCCCCCAAAAGCAGTATAAAAAACATCCACTGACACCTGAGCATGTACTTTTTGGTTTCAAAGTCCTTCCATACACTCAATTGTATTAGTCAGAATTCTCCAGAGAAATATAAAATCTCTTCATACATATACATGAAGAGACTTATTTTAAGGATTAGCTCATGCAATTGTGAGGGCTGACAGGTCCATCAGGCTAGAAATGAGGGAGCTTGTTTTATTCTTGAGGCAGAATTCTTTCTCTTTGAGAAACTGTTTTTGCTTTTAGGGCCATCAACTGATTGGATCAGGCCCACCCCTTCTGTTATGTGTGATTTCCAACTCATCTACAACTGACTGTAAATGTTAAGCACATCTGCAAAATCCTTCACAGCAGCACCTAGACAAGTGTTTGACAAACAACTGAGTACCAGAGCCTAGCCACATAAAATTTTACCACCATACTTACTAACCACAGCGCAAAAAAAAATCTCTTCTGAATGATTCAACACTGAAAAATCCAGTTCTATTTCATATCTGTACATAAATTCTTTTTTGGAACATTTCATCCAAGATGTCAATGCATGTGGCTATTTATTTCGAACTGAGGAACTAGATAAAATAAATTCTCAGTGATTTTGCCTGTTATCTGATATTAACAAGCTGACAATTTATTCTAGCAAGTGATTTTGCCTTCGTGGAACTTGGACAGTCTTGTTAAAAAATACTCATTTTCCTGCTCATATGTCAAAGTCCAGCTTAGACATAACCCTATAAAAGTTTTCCTAGATCTCCCTAGATGCAATTATTCTCGTTTCCCATGCCAGCCTCTGTCATTTTATCTAGGCTTGCTGATATTAGAGTCATTGTGATATGTGTTTGCCCACTGGATTATAAGATAACACATATGATGAAGGTTAACATGAGCTGAGCAAGAGTGCCTGCCCCACATGGTAAGCAGATACGTGATAATCATGTACTGTTTCCTTACTCCTGGGAGGAAGCAGTGTTTAATTTATCTTTGTAGACTTCCATGACCCCAGCAGTGCCATGCATATGCTCAGAAGCACTTGTCAGAGTGGGTTGCGTTTAGTTCAAAATCATCAGATTCTAAATGAACTAAAAGTCACATCATGTCTTAGATATATGAACACAGGCTCAGTTTTTTTATAAATTATTTTTTAATGGAAACTAGAAATATATTTAATTGAACACTTGACCCACTGCAATAACAGCCATTGCACTGACAATAGTGATGGTAGTACCTTACCTACATTCATAGATGCACTGTGTGTGTCTATCACACTCCCTTCGCCCCCCCAGAACATTACTTGATTCATAAAAATTATAGCTATTTTGTGCTTCTTCAACAAATACGAACTAGCATACATAATTTTCTCTTAATGCCACATATATCAGATCCCATATTGCATGTATTTGCAATCAAAAAAAGTTTTGTTCCACTCTTACATACTGAGATGCAGAAAAAAATCCTGCTGCTAACAGCTAATATGTAATTTGTTTCTACAATTAAATTTTTCTTTTTCTAACCTGTTCCTGTTAGAATCCCTGTTTTGCCTTTTTCTATGAGGGTAATCCTTCTCTACGTCTTGATCCTCTC
Source organism: Callorhinus ursinus (assembly GCF_003265705.2). Taxonomy (NCBI): domain Eukaryota; kingdom Metazoa; phylum Chordata; class Mammalia; order Carnivora; family Otariidae; genus Callorhinus; species Callorhinus ursinus. Next base: position 8,691,902 of record NW_027397068.1, read on the forward strand.
AGCTGCTCTCCTGCCTCCCAAACCTACATCTTCAACTGCCCACAGTATACTCCCCCTTGAATGTCCATCTGGCGGTGTCTGTGAAATCTTTCGTCTTCTCAAAGAGAAACAGTGTCCACTCCTTACTCCCCAAGTCACTAATCACTAATGCTATGACTCTTCTCATTCAGGCTTAACAACACAGACATCACCTTCTGTTCTTTCCTCTCCCTTACGTCATCTCAGGCTTCACATTTGTTCTGTTCTTTGTTTCCAGTTTCTCCCTACTCTATCTTCCTTTTTCCATACCACCTCGCATAGTTCAGATTTAGTCACTCCACACATAAGCTGTTATAACAGTGTCTAAACTATTCCTAAGACAGCAATTTCATCACATTGTTCCTGTCCCAAAACTTCAATGACCCCTAAACCTCAGAATTTCTCCTAATAATCTCCTTCAAAGATCAGCTTTTCTTTCTTCTACACATTCCTTGTTTTTTCCCCTTGTACATTCAGCTCAAATTTTTTCTTCCTCTTGAAGCCTTCTTTTGCCTACCCAGCTGGGAAAGACCTCTTCTTCCACAAAATTTAATGTTTATTCCACTCATTTAGCAATAATTATTTATTATCTTATCTGCTGTGGTTCAGGCTGTCACTGGTATTTAAATTTCTTCCTGTGTATCTTGTTTCTCCAACTGGAATGTAAATGCTGAGTCTGAGGAATAGCAGGGAACCAGAGACTTAAATTTCCCTGTATCCTTTACATACTTAGCCTGGTATTTGACACGTAAGTAGACATCAAATAAATAAATATTGCTCTTTTTTTTCATTATCCTTTCTATTGCTATTAATTATGTTGGTATCAGAATCCAAAATATCCTCAATGTTCAGCTGGCTTTGAGTAACAAAGTAATAGAGGAGGAAAAAAGCTAATCCATTTTCCCCTGTATGTACTGTCCATTGTTTTTCAACCAAAGAATTTTGCTCAGATTATGAATGTGAGTGTGAAAGTGGACCCAGACATTGCATCACAAATTTCTCACTAACCATCTCCAAGAAGTACAGCATGCTGATAAGGTCTTATTCATCAGAGGTATTTCCTGGAGAAAAAAAAAAATCTGCACCATTCTTTTATTTTGAAATATGGAATGTTGACCTTTGCACATTTGCAGGAATTTGCCATAATAGATGATGCCAATCACCGGCTTTATTAATGTCCTAAACCGGATGAGATAGCTGCTCACAAAATAGAGAACAATGGTCAAAACTGTCCTCTGCTTATTACAGCCCCTTTTGAAAAATTTACCATCACAATTATTCATTTGTGTTCCATTCCTCTAGGTGATGAGGATGCTGTGGGCTTTAGTTCTGCTAATCACCTCCAGCTGATGCTCTCAGTCTCCCAGAGTTTTCATACGCCACCTTTGGCAGAGTATCAGAGCAGTAGGAAGGGAAAGATCACAAAATCGGAGTTAGAAATACTATCTCAGTCTGAGCTGTGATTTCTCATGGGCTGAATTGTGTCTCCCCAGCCCTCAAAATTCATATGTTCCCAAAACATAACTCCCTAACCCCAAACTCCAAATGTGACTATATTTGGAGAAAGCATACCTTAAGAGGTAATTAAGTTTAGGGGGTGCCTGGATGGCTCAGTCAGTTAAGCATCCAACTCTTGGTTTCAGTTCAGGTCATGATCTCAGGGTTGTGAGATCGAGCCCCGCATCGGGCTTCTTGCTGAGCAAGGAGTCTGCTGGAGATTCTCTCCCTCTGCCCCTCCCCTGTTCTCTCTTGCACTCAAGCTCTCTCTCTCTCTCAAATAATAAATAAATCTTTAAAAAAATAAAGAAGCAATTAAGTTTAAAATGTGGTCATTAAGGTGGGCCCTAATCCAATGCAACTTGTGTCCTTATAAGAAGAGGAGCTTAGGATATAGACACTCCAAATGAGAAGACTACTTGAATCCATAGGAAGACAGCTGTCTACAAAACAAGGAGGGAGATCTCAGAAGAAACCAACCTTGCTGATACCTTGATCTCAGATTTCTTGTATCCAGAACTATGAAACAATAAATTCCTATTTAAGCCACCCCAATTTGCATTATTTTGTTATGGGAGCACAGCTAACTAACACATGGTCCAAAGGGGGGAAAAATGGATAAGCAACTAAAGCTTTATATTAGTTTGTTTGCTTTGAATTTATAGAACAGCATTATGAAACTCTCATTAACAATACAAATCTCCTTGATGTTTAAAATTTCAATGAGTCCTGGACTCCTTCCAGGAAAGCTAGAAGGTAAGACTGTGGAAGAATGAGCAGGAGTCACCTCCAGTGCTCTGGCTTCTGCTGCCTTACAGGGTCTTCACATTTCTATCATCCCAAATGCCCTGTGAAAGACTTTTGGGGTTTTTTCCCACTGCATCACACATAAGGATAGCATCAGTGATTTTCCTCCCTCTTAACTCCTGAGCACCATAGCCCAATCATAACTAGAAAGAAATAAACCTTGTTAACTCAAAGCATCATTCTGTTAGCAAAGTCTACTCACTGGGTTTTATCCATTGTAACAGAATCTTGTCTCTAGTAATAAGTAGGGTGCGAATGTTTATATGCAATAATTCCCAAGGGTTCCTCATTTATGGGTTTTTGACAATGGTAAAATAATTTATTGAAAATCACTTTATCAATTTGAAGTGAGGTGAAAGCATGTATTTATAATATTGTACTTTTCTTTCTCATATTTTTCTCAAAATAATTTTAGATGACTAAGCCTACACTCTCTAGCTGAAAATGTATACAGATTACATATATTATTAAACCAACTCAACAGGATCTACCCAGGGTTCAGATACCTTCTTTGCTTCTTCCACACTAAATACTTGGAGATAAGTTCCAAACAGTATCCAGGACACATGGTCTGCTCCAGAATGAATCCTCTTCACTGTATTCCTCACTGCCTGAGTTGGAAGGTCTGTGTTTGCATTCCTGATCACAGACAATCCTTACTATTTTTTTTTTGTTAACCCCAGCAGTGATTTTGTAATGTTGTAGCTCTGTCTCTAATTTGCATACCCTGTTTCTGAGTCTCTTTGGCAGTTGCATTCTCTTTGCAGAATCAGGTGTTTTTTGTTTTTGTTTTTGTTTTTTATTGCACTGTGATGACAGAGGAGAAAATACAAGCCTGTTTGGTGAGTAAAGTCTCCTCCATCTTCAAGTCAAACTAAAAACAGATTCCTGCTTGCACAAGGCTTTATACTTCCTGTGTAATACCATTAAACATCCCCAAGTGCAGTAGCTTAGAACTTTGCTTCATGCCCAATATCTCCTACATTATATATAAAACATATACAGGGTATAAAAGAGAATTTTTATTTAAAAAAAAGAAAATCAGTTTATGTTATTAGATAATATATATTCAGCACTTACCCTTCTCTGAAATTAATAGTAATTTTATTAATGGCATATTAACATAAAATTTTTAGTACCATTTGAAATAACATTAAATTGATTACAAGGGTGATAAAGAATGTGATAACAAAGGGCTCAGTTAATTTTTAATGGAGATTGTAATAGAAAAGTAGAAAATTAAGTTTAGGTTAAGATGTCAATGAAGAAAGAAAATGGAAGTCTGTAATTATGTGGAAGTTTAAACATGTGGAAAGTTATCAAAAAATGGGACCATTAGGAAAGGAAACTTCAACAAGCTTATATATCAAAGGGCATTCTTCCACAGAGAAGTGTGCTGAATTCTGCCAATAAGGCAAGTCAATGACAGGCTATGCCCTGAGCCTTACTGTACTGGAGTGTAAATAATATATTAGGTCACTTATCAAGACCAAAGGTGTTGGTGCTAAAGATCATCAAAACTTTTATAACAACAAAAAAAAACTTTTATAACAACAACAACAACAAAAATGTCAACATTGAATGCAAGGGTGGTTCTTTGACACTATAGTCAAAACTGTGTCCCATATCTCTGACCTGTCACAGGTGACCTGTCCAGTTAATTCACCTTTGTTGTGATAAACTAACTCTATAAAAGCATGAAGGTGCCTGTGAGTGAGTATATTTGTCTGGGGGAAAACTTTTGAATAATAAAACTGCTAAATGGGCTGGTAGAGAGGGAAATGTGGAATTACTAATCAATAGGCATAAAGTTTCAGTTAAACAAGATGAATACATTCTAGAGATCTGCTCTACAGCATTGTACCTGTAGTCAATAGTAATGTGTTGTACACTTAGAATTTTATTAAGAGGGTAGATCCTATGCTAAGTATTAGTACAGTAAAATAGAATTATAAAAATAATAATAATATGTTGAAAACATAATTTTTTGCCTTTGAAGGAAATTCTTAAACTTTCTTCCCTGAGATCTTAAATTGCAAAGATAATCAGTTGTTATATTAGCCAATTTCCCAAATTATCCTAATTTCCAAACTTCCCCAATGTCCTCCAGTGTTGTCTCTAATGGGATAGCAAATTTGTCACACTGCACTCATATGAGTCGAGAAAACATAACTTCTTTTTCTCTGTACAACTGTCTTAATTTTCCTTATATATGTCTACACACTAAATAATATAAAGAAACCTTAAACTCTGTTCAGTGCAATAATTTCAACAGTTCCTTTAGCTACATCCCTCATCACTTTAAATAATATGGTTAGTCTCTCAGATTCTACTCCCTCCCTCTGCTCCACAAAAGTGGAAGGTGGGTAAAAGAGATATCAGTAAATAAATATTAGAGTGACCAGTTGATGAAGGGGTCTACATGGCATGCTACAAAAGTTGGGCATTATTCTATGGGCAGCAGGCATTCATTTGAGAAGTTTTGGGCAGGAGATTAGTTGATAAGTTTGGACTTGAAACTGCTAGTTAGCCAATATAATGCCTATTCCCACTTTCTTTTCTCCTTGTCCACCTCCCACAGTGGAGGTTGGAAAAAAATGAGACATTCACTTTTAACCCACATTATAGCTAAGAGGGCTATGTGACCCAATTCTAACCAATGAATTGTGAAGGAAAATCTGTCAGGGATCTTCTATGAAAGTTTAGTCTTCCTAGAAAAAGGAGCAGGAGTTCACAAGGCTTTGAAATATGAAGGCTTTGAAGTAAGATGTGCTACATAGAGTTGTAGCTGCCAACTTACAACCATGTGGCATCAGGCATGAAGACAAAAATCAACAACAAATAATAGCAAAGCAGAAGTAAAGAACCAGGGTCCTTGATGGTATCATAGAACCACTGAATATGCCCTGGACTCATGCCTCCAGACAAACTCTGATTTGTGAGAAAACTTATCGTGTACTATTTAAATCACCACCACTTTTGTTTTCTCTTGTTTGCAGCAGAGCAAAGCATTCAAAATTGATATAGTGTTATACAGAGTGGGGATTTGAAAGGGGCAAAACTAAAATCAAAGAGGTTACTTAGGGGGCACCTGGGTGGCTCAGTCGTTAAGCGTCTGCCTTCGGCTCAAGTCATGATCCCAGGGTCCTGGGATCGAGCCCCGCATAGGGCTCCCTGCTCCGCGGGAAGCCTGCTTCTCCCTTTCCCACTCCCCCTGCTTGTGTTCCTGCTCTCGCTATCTCTCTCTCTGTCAAATAGATAAATTAAAAAAATCTTAAAAAAAAAAGAGGTTACTTAGGGAGCTATTGCAATAACACAAGCAAAAGAGGAGAATGGGACCTGAAAAGTGATGGCAGATACCTAGATAGACAGAAAGTAAAATTTCTTTAACTTTGCTGAAGGAAGCATGGAGGAGAGGTGATTTAGGTTTTGGCTTAGGTGACTGGCCACAGGTCACGGCTCTAGAAGCAGCAAATTTGAATGTGAAGATGAATTTCAGTTTGAGAAATGTCAAATCTGAGGCTCCTATGCAATATCATGTGGAGATATCCAGCAGGCAGATGAATTTATAAGTAAAAGCATTTCTATCTAGCCATATAGATTTGGAATTCGTTAAGGTCACAGATAAAATCACCTAGGGAGCACCAAGATTTAAGAAGGGCAAAGGAGAATGGGGGGCAAGCAAAGACTAAGTAGAAGCACCAGTTCTAAGCAGCTAGAGTGTCTGAACCAGTTTTTCCTGGCTGAGTCTTTAAAGTCTATTAAAAGATAAAATCATCAGGGAAAATCTGAAAACAAAAAATCCGAAACAGGAAAACAAAGCCGAATTTTTCCTTTCTTGAGTAAAGGAGAGCTCTACTGGTCAGGTAGAGTCTTACTGAGGAAAGCAAATCGATAATCTTACATACATTTTGGTGGGGATGAGTTTGTTTGGGTTTATGTTGATTGCAGAGGTAAGAGTGGGTTGACATCAGCCTTTGAAGAATGTTCCGTGGAACATCCAACTGTCTGACTTCCTAAGTGTCAGTCTGTCACTGACTGGTTGGCTTTCAGAGGCATATTCAATGAAGTGAGATGTCACTGGTCAACTAGGGATGTTTAAAACCAGTCATAGAACTATCATTGATTAATTTAAAAGTTTAAAACCTGTTCTGGTGGTTGTTGCCATGGCTAGAGATGAATAAGACTTTTCCTAGGAGGATGTGGACTTTTGCTACTCTCAAAGTTAAATGCTGCAAAGATCAAGTCAAATAGAGACTGACATGTGCCCATTAGGTTTAGGATTTTCACCTCAGGAGCAATTTCAATGGAGTGGATAAGGAACTAAACTACTATGCTTCTTTCACTAACCTAGTCATGCTCACAATTTTCTCCAAGAGCAGGAAGCAGAAAGCAAAAAGTTGGATCAAGGAAAAATATAAAGAGGAATGGTAAAGTAAAGCTAGCATTTACTGAAGGCCTGCCAAATGCTAGCTGTTGGGCTAGGTACCTGACATATATTATCTCATTTAATTCTCACAACTATGCCTAAAGGCAGCTATTAGGGGGAATAGTAGCATTCCCATTTTATGGAAGATAAAACTCATGCTCGGGACATTAAGTGACATTTAGTGTCCAAGGTTATGCCACCAGTGATTGCATGGAAATAGCCGGAGACCAGGCTTGTGTGAATTCAAAATCTCAGCTTATACCATTGTACCATGCTGTTGCTAAAAGGGAGATGGGTGAGCTATGAGAAGCACCTGCTCCAACTCATGCAATCTTCCTCTTCTCCTCTTAAGCTATTCCCCCAACCCCCTGCAAGGCAGTGATCAGGAATACAGATGCAGCTAGAGACTCTTAAGAATACAGACCCTAAGAAACAGAGCCCAGTGAAGCAATGGCACTGCTCACACAGGAACAATGATGGAATAGCAGGTATTTCTATTCACTCATCATTAATTTAAAAATTCTTCATTTTCTGATCATATAACATAGGTGGCTAATAAAACTGCAGAACTTGGCCAAATGTCAAGCAAGTTGTTTTCTTGACTGATAGCTACTCATGCATTTGTTTCCTTATAATTATAAAATGATACTTTCTATTAAGAGAAATACATAGATCAGAAAGGAATGTTAACAATCTTGAGATTGAAATGAGTCATTCAGTAAACAAAATGCATATTGGTAATTTGGTAATAGTTTTTTATTATTATTTATACTTCTTAGCCCATCCTGGGATGGTACCTTTTTCTTCCTGCGTGCTTATTTACAAATCAGAGAAATATAATATATAATGTTCTTGAGCTCCCAGAACGTTCAGGGGAAATTTCTGTCCCCTTTGGGGACACATGGGTTGATACTGCCTCTAAAAAGACTGACAGGCCAGTTCTAAATACAACTTATTTAGACTACTGTCCATGTAACCAATCACAGAAGAAAACCACCATGGACTGAGCTGGCTATCCCCTAAAGCCCCTCCACGGGGATTTCTCATGTCTCCTTAGGAAGCACTGTTTGGTTATTTGCTTATTGAACCATTTACCTTCTGGCTGTGTCTTGGGATGATGGTAAGGCATTCAGCTACATGGTGGAACAGTCTAACTTCTCATCAATAATTACAGCTTCAAATACAAAAGACAACTTAAATTTTATAATGGCATGTGGGAAATACTTCTTTTGTGTTCCTTATCATGAAGTTCAAATGTCCACAAAATAGTGTGGAATATACATGCTGTTTTGTTATACAAAGAAATTAGCTATAACAATTTTTAATCATCATGGCATTTTACTTTGATTATGCATTCATAGCATGTTAGAAAGAGGCCAGAGGAAACAAAAATGTGAACATCTATAATAAATTCAGTAGGAATTATTCACTGAAATGTTCCATCTTCATAATTAAAAACTACCACTCAATCCCACCAAGTTCTATTTATGAATTAGCTGAGAATTTTCCAATTTAAATTAATACAGCCATCTTTCAATGTATGTCCTATGGGGATATAATCCTTCTATGGCTCAGTAGCTCCAGATGGACCCCTATAAGGCCCCCAAAATGATTAATTCTACCACTCGTGTGGAGAATAAAGTTTTTTTTTTAAATCATTAAAAGCAAATCCCTGTATCCAAAGGCAACACACGTCTTTGCAAGAGAACAAACAGCTTGTTCTGCACCTAAATGATAACCAAAGGAAAAAATCTCTTGCCATATAAGGTAGACAATGTGACACTGGCTGCTGGTAGCAGATGAGTCCATGCGATTCATGCAGCAGACAGTCACTTTGGGACAGCTGAGGGAAGGTTCTCCAGGATCATCATCAGGAAAAGATATACAGTGGGATGAGAGAGGCAGCACTCCTTAACCCAGGGAGAGGCCTTAATGGTGAAAAATCATTCCTAAGAAACAATGGGTATCAGTCAGGTTGATTATTGTTTAGCAAGGCCAATCCCCAAATGGAAGAGAGCTCTCCCCTCAATGTGGTTTCAAATTAATTCCAGCAGGAGACGTGAAGGGATGAAATCTAGCCAGGACATCTGGTTCTCCCTCATGAAATGCAAAGTTTCAGCAAGGCTTTCTGCTCCTCCAAATAGAGATAGCAACAAATCAAAACCCCCAAGCCTCCTATTGGTCCCTCCACCAGTGAAAGCAAATGGAGTGTCTGAGATCCACAATTACTTGAAGATAATTCTGATAGCTACAATGCAACCTGTCCATACAAAATTTTCCCTGGGTTGACCTTTTTGAAAACCAGAGTTGTGGGGAGAAAAGAAGTCACTATTTTATATGTCACAGAGGGGATGGTAAGAAAAAACCATATAACTAATATCAAGCAGCAACTGAATAGAGACCCAGCTGAAGATTCCATTTGACAGTCTTTAAAGTTCAGTTGGGAAAGCAATTTTCCCTTAGACAAGAGAGCCTAAAAGCTTTTTTTAAAAAATTTATTGTTATTCCCAAATATTTTGCCTAACAAATGCAGCCATGTAGCCAGACAAGCAAAAAATGAAGCAAAACTAAAAAACCTGAGCTCCTCAAAAGACAAATAGGGTTAGAAGTACACTGAGCTAGGAGCTAAAAAGTCAAACTAAACTCCTTTAATTGATTTTTAGTCCTAACCCCCTCATCTCCAAACTGTGTAACATTTTAAGAGGTGAATAACTTAAAATTCACTGGTACCTGGTTCCAAATAAAGCTGTTCTCATCATATGTCTTTGGCTCTTAACTTTGCTTTTCTCTAGAAAAAACATATCTTTTCATATTTGTCTTTAAATGGATGCTATATAGAGAGTGGAATAGGAATAGATGTACTTCAAATCTGTGCCAAGACTGAGACAAAAAAGGAAATTAGGTTTTATTGTATTTGTACTACCCACTCATCTGTTTCATTCCTCACATGTCTGACATAAAATGGCATCATTTAATGTTCCCTTGAAAATTGTTTTCAGATTCTCCTGTGAAACTACTATCAATGTTAAAAGAAGGACCACGAAGCAACAGTTAACAAATTACCCAGCAGAGGTTTTCCCCAGTCTTTAGTGTCAAACACAATGGTCCCTTGGCCAGTCATTAACCCCCAGGAATGGTTTAGCAGTCTTCTTTTACTTCTGCTTTAGTTAAACCTTTATCTACTCCTTAAATGTCCCTGATGAACATTAGAGTAAATTGATATTGTTTCTGTAGGCATTTGCCATCTATGTACCAAGAAGAGTTAATTAGCCTCCCTTTTCTTGAAGCTGTATTGTCACAGCTAAAGATACCAAGACATTCCTAGTAGCCCTTGAACAAGGAATTCTATGTAGTTTCTCCATTAAAGTACAGCACAGAGGAGTGGATAATGCATAGGAGTGATGCCTGCACCACCCACCATGCTCTCCTCAGCCCTCACCAAGCTGTCAAGAATCTGACAACAATCTGACACCGTGTGACACCCTCTGGCCCCAGCTTCACCCTACACCAGATTCAGGCTCTCCTTTTCTGTCCCAGTTCTTTCCTCCTCTTTTAAGCCCTCTCCTTCCATGTGTTCCTTCTGGTCCTCTTCTCCTCTCTTCAACGTTCTCCTTCCATTTGTCCCTTGAAGTGAGGGACTGTCACTCAGTTGGTGTTGAGGCTCACCACAGACCCATGATGTGAGCAGGAAAATGACTCTGAGCAATGCTGAGATTTACTTAGATTTTGCTGGGACTTTGGGTTTTGCTTAGATTGTCTTACCACTTAACCACTCACTTGCCATTTAAATTCAAAGATGTTGTCTGCTTCAGGTAAGTATAAAATATCCTGAGTGACTACAAATGTAAATGGCAGAGTTAGTAACTCGTGGCTTCAAGGTATAACCATTAATGACAAAACATGGATTTCCAACCCATAGATCTGAAACACAGGTGGATATGTGTGGATATCTAAATAGAAGCTTTAGGATCTCTTCTTTAAAATGAGAACTCATCTTACTGAAATTGAGATACTCTGTTTTTACTAACTTTGAAAATCCCCATTAGCCGAAGGAACCAAATCATTGGCATTTATCATAGTCCTTGGTGTTTTAACAGTAAGGTATTGATGGCCACGACTGCCTCTGCATGGGGAGCTTCATCATCACATAAAGGTGAGGAAGTGAGAATTTCACCCTATTTATAAACAGGACTGTCATAATTTTTTACACCTTCTTCAGTACACTGCATATGAAAACTAGATTTATAAAAATAAAGAAAACTTTTAGATTATATCTCTCTGCAGTATTGCAAAGCGTGTCAGTCACATGAGGTGCTCTGGCCACACCACTGCCTAAAGTATCTGATGAGGATGATCTGTGATGGTCATTGGATTATTTACTCTTTGATGCTGCTGCTGCTGCTGCTGTTAGGATTTTATTCTGGTAAATCCTGGTTTTATAGTAAATCTTGGTTCATTCATCCTTTTTCTTTTTGCATATTCCAGGGTTGTTCTTGACCTGCCTTCATTGTCATTTTGGCCATGTCCACAGAGTTTGAGAACTGGTTTTCCTTGGTATGTAATTCTGTCAATGTGGATGGAAGTGTTGCCAGAACACAGACATGACCATCGGCTTTGGCAACATGAAAATAATTTGTGACTTCGATAAGAGTAGTTGTAATGGAGTCAAAGGAGCAGAAGTTCAATGAGAGTAGATAAAGCAGAAAAGAGGAAGTAGAAAAAGAAATACTATGAGAAATCACGCTGTGAATAAGGAGCAAATAAAAGAGACCATAGTTGGAAGGGGATATATAACAGGACTTTTTAAAGACAGGATATCCTGAAGTACATTTGTATATACAGATATTTGTGTATATTAAAATCCATAGAAATATCTATTTTATTGTTTTTTATAAGAAAAAGAAGGAAAAGGAGAAAAGAAGGAGGAGCAGGGTCAAAAACAAATGGGCCAAGGGCCCTTAAATGAGAATTAAAACCTCTACCTCTAAAGAAACAGAAAAAGAAAAACTTTAGAAATTCTTAAAATATTAAGTTGTTCCCACTTCCACCAAAATGAAATAAAACAAGTATTTGGAGTCTAATCTCAGCAAAAGGACCCTTTCCCCTTACACCAACAAGCCGATCTCTCTAGCTTAAAATCTTACTGTCAGATTTAAAACTAGCCATTCCTGAGAAACATTCATTCAAAAATAGTATTGAATTCCTACAGTTCTGAGCCCTCAAATAATTATTGTAGGACTAATAAGGGTCCCGAAGAACATTTGAATTAAATAGGGGAAGTAAGACTGAGACACATAAAATTAAATACCAACAGAGACAAAAATACAAGGTATGTCACAAGATGGTTTTGAGAAGTTGGTGTAATAAGCATTTGGAGGGCCTTTGCTCTGTTTACGGGAGGATCAGAAAAGGCTCCTAGCAGCTGGGAGCGACATTTGATCTGCGTACTGAGGGAGGGTAGAATTTGACTAGGTGGTAACAATTTAAATACAGGCATATTGAGTAAAGAGACTAACCAGAACAAGCACATTACAGGGAAACAGATGCACAGTATGGTAGAGAATGATAAATAAGCCAACCAGCCAAAACAGGAAGGACATTTGGCACGTAGTGGCAGGTTGAATCCAATAAAGAAACAGTAAAATGATTTCCAGAACATAACCATGGGCAATTTATTTCATGTAATATTTTACAAAATTATATTCTAGTATAATAAAAGGAGATTTTAGTTCTAACAGTTCTAAGTGGTTAAATTTGACACAAATCTTGCACACTTAGTATATTTGAAAGCTACCTCACTAAATGGCTTATGTTTGTGTTCTTAAGAAGGTGGCTGTCTGACAAAGCTTTCGTTTCCCCTTCTCTGAAATGGTTCCTACAGTTGTAGGTTCCTATTCTTTGATTATTAATAACTTGAAAAATATTTCATTTGTTTCATAGCTCACCATTAGTAAGGTCACACAAATTTATTAGTAATGCTGGCAAATTTGGGAAAACTTTTAAGGTTTTTGCCTTTTTGCCACTGGCAGTTGTGATGGTAGTGGTCTGTGTGTATGTGTCTGTTGTTCTTCATATATAGGCTCTAATACCGGGAAGAGTCTCTCATATACTAGCTTCTAGTTCTTCTATACATTTCAAATCTTATTTCCCCTCAACTCTCAATGTACATCAAGAGTTGGGTGCAACAGGACATCACAACATGACTTCTAGCCCTGCTCTTTTGTAATTCAGCACGAGGAGTACTGAGCATATTCCTGGAAGCTCTTTCTCTAGCAAGACAGCTAACAATAGCTAATCTAGAGTTTAAAATGAGTGCAAGTCATATAAATACATCCCACGAACACCAAACTAAATCAAATTCCCCTCAGCTGGATCCCAAAATGCCTGTAGCCACTCCAATATCACTCAGTGTGAAAGGAAGTATGACAGGGGTAAGTATAAGTGGAAGGAGACAACATTGTTAACTAATTAAGGTTAAAATGACAACTATTAGAAATTATACAAAATTGTATGACCATGTGAACACATACCGAGGCCACTTCCGTGCCTTAAAGGGGGCCCTGCAGAGAAGGGGCACTAAAGTTTAAGCTTAATAGCATCATATTAACTCCATCTCTGAGTATCTGATTTAAGCAGTAAAATGGGAAAAAAAGTTAAAGGCCTCTAGCTTTCTATTTTCCTCATTCAGAGAGTGATTTCCATTTGTTCAATAGATTATCTGATATTTAAAGAATACAAATTACTAGAACACATGATCCTCGACAAGGTGATCAGGACATACACACATATGAAACAACTAGAATAATTCCTGAAGAATTACTGCTTATTGTGGTCATATTAAAACATAGAAGTGATAAAAGGGTGGGGTGTCCTAAAGTTAGCTGGTAGTGGTGGGAAGGAAAGGGAAATCATCCATAAGGAGGTATTATCTGAGCCGACCCTGTGAGACATAAATGCAATCAACCACAATGGGACAGGTCTGAGGACAGCTCTGTTTTACATCTCAGCCCCTGCAGCTCTGAAAGAAGGGGGTGGGGAATCTATCAACATGTCTAAATACATTAAGAATATCTGCCATTTTATTCCAGGAGTTACTGTACCCAACTCCTTTTCGAAAGGACAATGTGTCCATTTAATAATATTCTACTGACAGGGCAGCAGAGATTTGCAATCAATATCCATTTCTATTCTATAAGTTTTTAGCATAATAGATTTCTTTGTATCGACATTAGAAAAGCAATGCTGGCATGGGCTGTAGGCCAGACTATGGAAAAAGGCCCCATTATGTTGAACTGGATGTTATAATGGTATTTGATAAATTGGTGATTCTATCTGTGGGGCTTGGCACTCTTGGAAACTAGCACTTTTCCATAACTTTTTTTATCCCTCCACTTTGGAACATTCTTGTGCCTTTTATCACTTGGCTGGTGTCAAGCAGATGTCAAAATTATTGTTTACAATACTGATATGCTCAGAGCAGTCTTTATAGATTTTTTTTCTAAGAGGATTTTGAAATAATACCAGTGCACAGTTAAAATCGAACAACCATCTCCCAAACTCCCAATAATCAAGTTTTAATATGATCTTCATTTCATTCCCTACATAACATCCTCTATGACTTATTTAAAGAATGTAACAAAAGAAACATAAGAGAAAAATGTGAAAGGATTCATGTTTACCATTTGAATATTTCTCCTTGAAAACAGAGTTGCCATCAGCTCAGGTATATCTCTTTAATCAGATCTTGACAAATATTTGTTGCCTGTGTCAAGGACCAATATAGTTTATAGAACCCACTCCTTTCTTTTCCCTTTCTCTTTTAGGATTACAAACTAAAGCTGAAATAAATTTAAAGTAATCCTAAAAAGTTAAAAATATATGTTAAGGCCAGAACTGTGTGGGATCCAATGTTGAAAGAAAAGCATGCCAGAGAAGGAAAGTTAAAAAAACAAAAAACCAAAAAACAGTCTTTAGTTAAATGGGCAAAAAAGCCAACCATTTACATGTTAATAACCTTCCAGGAAGAACTATTGAATTTATATGATAGAACTGTTGTCATGAAATGTATGGTTTGCTCACATATTGGAGAGAGGCAAAAAATAAGAACTTTAATTAACAGGCAAATTTCAGCCAAGCAGACATTTACCATAATCCCTCTTTATCCTTGAGGGTATGTTCTAAGACCCCCAATGGATTTCTGAAACTGTGGATAGTACCAAACCCTATATATACTATGTTTTTTGCTATACACACATACCTATGATAAAGTTTAATTTATAAATTAGGCACAGTAAGAGATTCACAATAACTAATAATGAAATAGAACAATTATAGCAATATCTTATTGTACCCTACTCACCCTTCTTGTGATGATATGAGATGATAAAATGCCTGAGGTGAATGTGAGGTGACTAATGTAGGCATTGTGACCTAGCATTAGGTTACTATTGACCTTCAGACTATATGTCAGAAGGAGGATCATCTGCTTCTGGACCACAGTTAACCTCAGGTAACTGAAATATAGAAAGCAAAACCACAGATAAGGGAGGACTACTGTATTTTTATGTTCATTTTCATTTAACTAAAGTAAATTAGTGATAGAAGATGATGAATGCCAGAAAATTTCTGAAATATTTCATTTTGTTTTTTAAGAACTAATATTTATTTAGCCTGAAACAAAATGTAATCAAACTCCTATAGACTATAACTTGAACCTAGTTTTTCTCTTTCTTATTCTTATACTTATTCCCCAAACACACAGAGGTCTCCAGGAAAGAAGATTTCTAGAATTCCTCCCTACCATGGACCTGATGATCACAGATAATCCCAGTCAAAACTTTTAAGTAGGTTGTACTTGGAGTCCACATAAAATTTATCATCCAAATGAGAATAGTTTTGAAATTAAAAGGGAGTGTTATTATTAATAATTAGACCAGGGTAACAGGTTAACTGAGATCAGTAGTCTCTGATGGTACAGACCGAGCATAGCCTCTTAACTTAAACTCCCTGATTTGAAATTATTCCCCTCCCCCACTATTCCCTAAACCTCTCCTGAAGGGCAGGTCCAACTAAAGGCTTTGGCCTTGCACCTTTCCAGCTAATTGGACACCAAAGCTAGAGGCAATTGATCAATCCTAGGCGAGATTGAGCCAATCAGACTGTTCCTTTCCTGAATTTGAACAGAGACACCAGAGGATGATGTACACTGATTAGAAAGGTTATATTTTTCGTCAGTGCTAGATCAGCCCCACAAACCAGCCAAAATTACAAGACAGCAGCAGTACAGAAAAAGTCAGACTGGAGAGGAAAGTAAAATTATGAGAGAAAGAGAGATGAGGCAACATGAGCCCTGGAGAAACCTAATTTTGTATTCAATCCTCTATATATGGCTCGGTTGAACTTAAAATGTGTTCCTCAGTTATAAAACTAAATATACTCTTAACATATGACCCAGCAATCATGTTCCTTGGTACTACCTAAATGAACTAAAAACTTATGTCCACACAATAACCTGCACATGAATGTTTATAGCAGCTTTATTCATTAATTACCAACATTTGGAAGCAACCAAGGTGTCCTTTAGTAAGTAAATAGATAAATACACTATGGTATATCTAGACAACAGAATATTACTCAGTGCCAAAAATAAATGAGCTATTAAGCCATAAAAAGACATAGAGGAAATTTAAATGCATATTACTAAGTGAAAGAAGCCAATCTGAAGAGGCTACATATTCCATGATTCCAACCATATGGCATTCTGCAAAAGGCAAAACTATGGCGATAGTAAAAAGATCAGTGGTTGCCAAGGGTTAGGAGGAAGGTGGAATAAACAGGCAGAACAAGAGGATTTTTAGGTGAAACTAAAAAAACTATTTCAGTGAAACTATTCTGCATGATATTATAATGGTGGATACATGTCACTCTACATTTATCCAAACCCACAGAATGTACAACACCAAGAGTAAACCCTAATATAAACTACAGACTTTGGGTGATTATGATGTGTCAATGTAGGTTCACCAGTCATAACAAATGTACCACTCTGGTGGGGGATGTTGATACTGAGGGAGGCTATCCATGTGTGGGGGTGAAGGGTATATGGAAGCTCTATGGACTTTTTGCTCAATTTTGCTGTGAACTTAAAACTACACTAAAAAGTAAAGTTTGTTAATTTTTTAAAAGGTAAGAATAAAAACACAGAAAAAGTTCTAGAATATACACATTTCTGCTAAGAAAGTTTATCTCTAAATGGTGGATTGTGGGTATCTTAATTCCTTTCTTCTTTTTACTTGACAATCCACCCCACCCCCCACCACAAAATTAAGTTTTGCCTTTTTTTAATTTTGCCCCTCAAATATTGTATTTTAAAAATTTCATCCTTTAAATAACTTCTGTTTATATTGACTATCTTGATTGGGGTTTACTTTATGCCTCAACACCACTTCTGACTGGAAGCACAATGATGCTTTATCTTCTTCCTATAATCAAAGCCAGCATCTTTCATCCTGAGGAATAAATGACTCAAATGGACTCTACATATTTACATCATATTATAGGCAAAATCATTAAAATAAAGAAACTCTAATGTTACCCACATAGGTTAAGTCACTTTTTTTCTTTTTTCTTTTCTTTTCTTTTCTTTCTTTTCTTTTCTTTTCTTCTTTTCTTTTCTTTTCTTTTCTTTTCTTTTCTTTTCTTTTCTTTTCTCTTCTTTTCTTTAATTGAGGTAAAACACTGGTAAACCAGAGAAATATTTTGAAAATGGATTTTACCATTGTTGGACAAAACACTCAGTTGCATCCTTGAGATCAGATGACATAACTAGATGGCCCAAAGAGAAGACCCTTTAGTGGTTAAGAGCGTGGGCTCAGTTTCAGATTGTCTGGGTTAAAAATCTTAGCTCTATGGTTCTTTTGAAAGTGATCCTGAGAGGTTACTTTGATTTTAAGCTTTGATTTTTTTCAATTATAAGAATGAAATAATAATGTAGTACCATCTTTACAGGATATTATATTAAATAATGTATGCAATGCAATTATTGAATTGTACTCAATAAGCAATTACCATTAGAATGTAAATTAATGTATTATTGTCAAACTACTGAAAAGTCACAAGAGTTGTGTCCTAGAACTATGTTCTTTTCTATGACTTTCTATCATTTTTCCAGAGAAGGGATAAAGGCAAAGATGGCATAATAATGGTCACTAAGTATCTTTTGAACACAATTTAGAATACATTTAATCCAATAACTGGCTGAATAAGTATTCAGGTTTTTTCAAAATACTTAGATGATATCTAGAAACACAAGAATAGGGGCACCTGGGTGGCTCAATCAGTTAAGCATCTGACTCTTGATTTTGGCTCAGGTCACCATCTCAAGGTCCTGAGATTGAGCCCTACTGCATGGGGCTCTGTGCTCAGTGGGGAATCGGCTGGAGATTCTTTCTCTCCCTCTCTATCTGCTCCTCCCCCCCAAAATAAATAAATAAATACATAATAAAATCTAAAAAATAGAAGCACAAGAATAAAATTTAAACAAAGATAACTGTAAAATCCTAAGCTCTTGTTCAACAAAATTCAACATAAACTCAGGCTAGAAGAAAATTTCCTTAATTTAAATGAAAATTAGGAGTTTTAGTTACTTACAGTTCCATATGAACCATAGCATAAGCCTAGTTACTCTTAACTACTTTTAAGTTTTAGATATAGAGGACAATTAGAGCAGAAGAATGTGGCCAAATTGATGAGGTAATCTGACAAAGATTTTTTTATTAAAAAAAATGAGGGAATGGAAAGTGTTTGGCTTCAAAAAGGAACTACTTGTGAAGGCATTCAATTCAATTCACCATTTTGAAATATTTTAAAGGAAGGGGATGTGAATATTTTCTGTTAATTCAGAAGGCAAAAGTAGAACCAATATATGGAATTCAAAGAAAGCAAGTATCATATCAATATGAAATTCAATTTAAGAAAGAAGTAGTATTGTCTGCCTATGGGTCAGTCAGTGTGGGAGTGGTGGACCAGCCATAAATGAGCAGTATACTCATTGCAGAGTAGAGGGCTTTGTAGAAAAGAATCCTGACATGAGATAGAAATTTAGACAAGATGATATCTAGCTGTCCTTACACTTCCAAAACTCCGGGTTCTAAGTGTCAGTTCTTTTTTTTTTTTTTTTTTTTTTTGTTTTTTTTTTTGTTTTGTTTTTTTGGTTTTTTTTAAAAGATTTTATTTATTTATTTGACAGAGAGACACAGCGAGAGAGGGAGGAACACAAGCAGGGGAAGTGGGGGAGGGAGAAGCAGGCCTCCCGCTGAGCAGGGAGCCCGATGTGGGACTCGATCCCAGGACCCTGGGATCATGACCTGAGCCGAAGGCAGACGCTTAAAGACTGAGCCACCCAGGCACCCTAAGTGTCAGTTCTTTATTCACTACTGAACTTGTCTGTTGAGAATGGGTTTTCCAATATATGATACTAAAAGAAATATTTTAGAAGCAGAAGAGACCATCTAAAATTATCTGAAATTTCAGAAAGGCATTTTTAAAATTAGGTGCAGACAAAAATATCTACAATTTTCTCCTATATGAAAAGAACGGAAAAATCTATCATTTTAGGTTTTTTTTTTAAAGATTGCTTTTAACATTACAGATTCTTGAGAGTGTTGATCAAATCGAAGAAATATCTGCTCAGAAGCTGGTCTACTACATTAGCAAGTATAATTCTATACACCCAGCTTCTCCATCTAAAATGGACAACCCTCCTGCAATGCCTTCTTCTGAGTGACAGAGCATTTTGTTTAGACCTTTTGCACAACTCCTCCTCATTTGTTTATTATTGGATTTAACAAGCTCCTCGGTCTTCTTCAACAGCACAACACAGCACCATGAAGCCTAAGTGTCTCTCACACTCTCACTGTAAGCACTGCAAAGGCTGTCCATTGCAGTTCAAGTCAAATCCAATCCCCTTTTCAAGACTTGGGAGACTCCACATAATTAGGTTCCTGCAAACCTCTCCCATTGTTGCTCACATGGCTCCTCCTAGGGCTCCCAGGGCTCCAGCCACACTGGCTCCAGCCTTTGTCTTCCATATCCTTTGCCATTCCCAATTCCTGGACTCCACTTGCCCACTTTCTTTAGTTTGCAGCTTCAAAGCCACTTTGGAGTTGCCTTTTCTAAAAGAAGCATCAAAAACGAGCCTTACCTTTACCTCTGACTTATTTTCTTAGCCCCTTGTTTGCTTGTTATCTTCGTAAATCTTATCCCAATTGACAGGTTTTTCACCTGTTAGTCTGCATGTGGTTTATCTATCCCCCCTCCTGCAATCTAAGCTCTAAATGGAAAAGAACCTTGCCTTTCTTGCTTACTAGTGTATCCCTGCACTGAGACAGCACCTGGCACATGGTAAGAGCTCAATAATTACTAGTTCAATAGTTGAAAGAAATATCCAGTGAAGTACTACATATACCAAGCCAATGCATTTCCACTAGCTAACTCAGGTTCCCCCCCTCTTTCAGCCAGATTATTGCAACTTCCTCCTAATTTCACTATTTTGCCTGTTCTTTCCTCTGACTTCAATCCATTCTCTACACTACAGCCAGGGAAATTTTTTTAAATGCAAATTGGATCATTCATATCTTCTGTTTAGTACTCTTTAAGGGTCTACCTTTGCTAATAAGACGACAATGCTAATAGTACTTAAAATACAAAACATTTACTGAGCAATTACTGGGTGCCATGCACTTGTATTATTCATTTAGTCTTCATAAAAACCTTTTAAGGTATGTATTAGTAGTCCTATTTTATAGATGAGGAAACTGAGGCACAGGAAAGCTTAAAACCATAACATCACTCACAAACACCTCTAGCCCACACCCATATCTTCAATCTCATTCTATACAAGTCTCAAACTAGACCGGTCTACTCCCTTATCTTCAAAAGGCCGTAACCTCTGCATGGGCCTTTCCCCCACCTAACTATGCTGCTACCCTGTGATCCTCCTGTGTAGATCTAAATGCTGTCCATCTTCTGGAATCCTGCTGCAGTCACCCCTCTATGATTTTGTCCCATTCACCTTAATCCAAAACCTTCCACTAAAATCCTATTAATCTCATTGTTGATAATAGCCTCTTGATAAATGCACAGTCTCTTATTAGTTATTTGTCTGGCTCCTTGAATTAACTGCCTTTTTATGTGCATTGACTCATCTCTCAGCAATAATATAAGCACTTCAAGAGCAGGGATCACATTTTATTCTTCATTCTTCTCTTGCATTGTCCCTAGCATACTGCCTTGTAGGTGTGTCTTATAGGTGCCTAATAGGTGTCCATTGTTTGATTTGTCAATTAGTTTTCTTCCCACTTTCTGTGATCATTGTCAGGAGAGAGTTAGGAAATATCTGGCATTGAGCTCCTAAATATTTAACTATCCAAAATGAATCATGGTATTTCCATCTCATACCTAGAAGTAGTATTCTACTAATTATAGAGTACAGCTGAGAAAATCCTTTTCACAATTTTTTTTTTTTACTTGGAATTATCTCCATACAAGTTCTGTCATCAGGGAAGGTAGAGAAACACTGAGCACAGCTCCCAAAAGCTATGTTTTCCTCGTGTTTGACACATCATCACACACACATCTGCTCTGCCTCTGATAGCATAGCTTTGCAGAGTCTGTTTCTATGGTAATTTTAAGCTTATATAACACCAGCTCTTCATCGTCTTTATGAACATTTCTTAAGTTTGTGAAAATTACATACATTTCAACTTCAAAATGACTCAATTCATTGTGTAGACATTAAGGTGATAATTATGGAATAAAACTATGTAACAATATGAAAATACATTATAACATTAAGAGAGGAAAAGAATATAAATTCGGATCTGTGCTGAGATTATAACCATGGAACATATGAGGAAGGTGCTCTTGGTGGCCTTCCCAACAGCCATCATCATTCCCAACAAGACCATGGTTCCTTCTTCTCAAGACCCTATGTTCTGGGAAGTCTGGGCCCAGGCTATTCCCTGTCCAGAGGATAGGTCACAATTAGATGAAGCCAAAGATTCTTAGCCTGAGGAAGCTTTTGAGGTGCCAATGCCTCGCTCCCTCCCTAACTTCTTCCTCCCCTTTTTGCACCCTTCCCTTCCAATTTTGACAGTTCTGGAGTGGGGCCTGAGTTTTTCATTTCTAACAATTCCCCCAGGTGATTGTAATGAAGCCAGTCTAGACCACACTTTGAGAATTCTTTGCTCTTGAGAATAAGCTCTTCTCTGGAAATTTGTTTTATATGTGATGCTCTGAACTGCGATAATTTTGGTACCAGCCTACAGATGGTACCAACACACAAGAGGGTGGAGCCAAGAGCCTCTCAGAGGAAGGTGGAGGTAACCTGAAGTGACTCCTCCAGCCCACCTACACAGGCACTTAATATGTGAGTTAAATAAATCTCCTTATTTTGAAGTCATCAGAGATGATGCATTTGTTGTTTGCTACTGAAAACATTCTACCTGATGTCTTTCTAAGGTAAAAATAGGTGTTTCAAATGATGAAAATAAAACAATTTTTCTTTCACAATATGCTTCTTATGCAATAAATATCACAAAAAAATAATTTGTTCGATTAAGAAACATTTTATA
Source organism: Callorhinus ursinus (assembly GCF_003265705.2). Classification (NCBI taxonomy): domain Eukaryota; kingdom Metazoa; phylum Chordata; class Mammalia; order Carnivora; family Otariidae; genus Callorhinus; species Callorhinus ursinus. The sequence continues at coordinate 8,714,285 of NW_027397068.1, forward strand.
TCCTCTAATATAAAATGAAAGAGAAAGATGAGACTATTCTACATCCTTACTCCATTACAAAATAATTCTACCACTTTTTCTTGTGGTATGTTTTTATTTTCCAAAATATTTTCTATTGAAAACCTCATTCAGAGACAGGATACCAAATCTGAAGCCTTGCTTCTCAATTTTCAGAAAAGGGCCATAGCAATGCCTCCAGATGAAAAAGTTCTTCAGAAAGATATATTGGCCTGATATCAAGAAGTGCACAGCAACCTGCTACATTAACAGACAGAAGACTGAGGACTTTCTCTATTAGGACCATTGCCTTGAACCTCCACCTGTCTTTGTTTTAACTCTGTTGAATGAGTTCCTTGCGTGCTCCCTATCCATTTGTTAATGCAAACATCTAAATTTAAGGATATGGGAATGAATACCTAAAACCTACTTCTACCACCACCTTTCTTATCATGGCATAGAGCACTGCTGTAAAACATTGTCTGTTGGTAACTAAACACCGATTCCTACTCTTCCTGGTGTGCCTTCCACTCTAGAGGCTGGAAAAGCTAGATGTTCACCTTGCCAATCTCCACCACGACTATGAGTGGTCATGTGACACAGTTCTGGCTAATGTACATAAGCAAAAGTCTTCTATAGAGCCTCTAGAAAAGTTTTACCTTCCTGATAAAAAGGATTCACAGTGTCTCAAAGAGAATAACTCATTATGAAAGGTAGAGAAGTGGGGAGATGAAATTTCCATAATATTTTAAGCTATATAGGAGAAAAAGTGCTGTTAGAAATAGTTTGACTGAATACTCAGTAAAAACAGTATTAATGGAATCAATTACAACTTGAAAGTAAAATATGGTAAGAAAGTGTGCCATTATCTAATTACTGCCAGAAAGACTGGTGATATGTCAATTATTCAAAAGCCAATTTTTTCATTTTTAAATGGACTCACCCAAAATTTAACTGGTTTACATCTTATAGCCATTTAGGAGCAGGTAAAATCACTGGGACTTTTGGGATACATTTTGCAATCTGTTTTCTTTGGAAAGTTCACCAAGAAATTACATGTTTAAATCTACATATTTCATAGATGTTTACCGAATTAGTTTTTATGGTTGAGTTAACTTTTTTCCCACATCCACTTCAAAAAATGTCTAAGCCAAAATTACTGCGTGTAGGTCCTTAGGAATAGAACTTTGTTGCTTGCATCATTAATTTTTCACTGTGCTTGACAAAGCAAAACTACTATCTTATACATGTGAATTACCTGGGCTCACTTTTAGAAGTGGGATCCTCATTAGGATCTCCAAATTTGAAAAGAGAATGTCAATCCTACTTTCTAGCCCACCTGACTGTAAAGGACTAAGATTCTAAATTTAACCAGTAATATGGACTGTCTGCACTCCAGGAACTTCTAAAGGAATCATAACCTCATATCTACTGTTTCCCAGTAGCTATCAAAGAATTCCATTGAGAGACCCACCCAAACTTAATAACTTAGTACCCAAAGACACACACATGCACACTCCAGCATGAAATTCAAAGCAGACACTAGGTTGTGGATCCCGGTTATCAGACTAAGCTAAAGGGCAGAGCAGTATTTGCAGATCAGCACCCAACAGATCAAGAACCCAGGGCACCTAACCAGACCAAACAATTTGCAGCTTAGGCAAAAGAGAAAACCTTGGCAAGAGCACTAGCATCAGTGTGACAACTGAAGCCAAGAGTCTAGGCAGGAGATAGGAGCTAACATATTTTCCCCAGTCAATGGTTGCTGGTCTATTTTAATAGCAAAAACCAGTCCCCATGGGTGGAAGTCAGAGTAATCCCCTAAATAGGATGAAGCTAAAAGCCTGGAAAAAAGATAACAATAAATTCCAGTGAATGGACAACTAAGAAGAACAAAAGCAAGATGGTTTAATGAGCACAAACAAAACAAATGGAGTTTTTTGCTTTTGAAGGGTATTTATATTAAATTCTTATGTTTCCTCAGAAGTTTTCCCTCATATTTTTGTGCCAATAAATGTAACCAGTCATGTAGAGTCTGAGCATCCCCTTTCCTGGAGAAATACTCACAAGGTTCTAATAGTCAACTGCTCTTTTGACATTTTTCCTGCTATTCCCCATCCCATGTGCTTCATGTCATTCTGCCTCCAAGAAGTATAGGGGCTGAGGACTGGGGCCGACCAGGTTGCATCTGTGACCCAGAGTCTGTGTCTACAGTTCCAGCCTTTGACAAAGGTCAGGAGAATTGGGGTTTTTCAGAATGATAATCTTACCCCTACAGGTTCTGAACAAAATAAGAAATAAACAGAGTATCAAATGGGCACCAAAATACTATATTTTTTTCTGGTAAAATTATATTGAAGAGCATGACTTTGACCTACAGCCTAAATCAGCCTTCTCTTTCACATAAAAATGAATCTAATCGCTCTAAGGTTGAGTGGCTGAGTAAAGGCAGCCCACCCTGCACAGACACAGAGCCAGGTGTGGCTTCCCTTACAGAAATGGGAGTGAGTCTCTCCCTAAGGAAGAAGCGGTCAAAGAGGATATAAAGGGGGACAGAAACTACTCCCTGATATTTCCTACAGGGTGAAAATTCCCATTTTATAGGCTAAGAGGAACATGGGGAACAGGAGAAAATGGCCCCTCCCTTACATTTTCTGTTTGTTCTCTGGAGCCACCTGGCTTACCAGCCCAGCTGTGGCCAGCCAGGGGGGTGGCAGATCCCTGCAGGAGGAGAAGAGTAGTTTCTCAGGGCAGCCTTGCCTACTCCTTCCCTCCTAGACTTGCTCCTTTGTTTATTCTTTTTTTTTTTTAATTTTTATTGTTTTGTTGATCACCATACATTACATCATTAGTTTTTGATGTAGTGTTCCATGATTCATTGTTTGCATATAACACCCAGTGCTCCATGCAGAACGTGCCCTCTTTCATACCCATCACCAGGCTAACCCACCCTCCCACTCCCTCCCCTCTAGAACCCTCAGTTTGTTTTTCTTCTTGGAAAGATGGTGGCATTTCCAGTTTCTGTCCCCAGAGAGCTCTAAAACGTGTTAAGACCTTTAAACTAACTCCACGACTACGTTTTACCTGAAGCTAGAAGTTTACCCTCCATTCTATTTCCCACTTCAAATTATGCCCAGTCATCCTGTCCAATAGCATAATGAAGCTTGAAAAAAACCTATATAACATGGAAAAAAATCAACATATATTTTAATATGCCTCAAAGTCAAACAATATCAACCCTTCTATTATTAAATTTCTAGACGAAAATTAAAGTCCAAAATTACAGACCCTTGTGAGTTAAAGACCAAAGAAATAGAAGTCCCAAAGTCTTCCATCCAAAATGTCTTATTCAGCTCACTTTCAGCCAAGAGTTTCTCTTGGTAGACTTGCATTAGTAGAATTGGAGTTCCTTCGACCGTGGAACCTAGGCTTTCTCTTAGAATGCATGGAGCTCCTGCAACACCATCTAGAGGTAGTTACCATGAAGCAGAGAGCAGATGAGACGTGGGGGAGGGAGGTCATCAGAGGAGACATTAGAGGAGTGTTTCCAGACTGAGAGATGACACATCTCTGCCAGTTATCCCAAGTCCAGGACCTGTGACCCCAGCTGGGTCAGGAGAAATCTCACCTCAGGGGTTGCTGATGGCCCCTGTGGGTATGAGCCATGGTGGGTTGGAGAGGTGGTGGAATTCCACCAGTCCCTTCTCCTATAAAATGGCACTTGAGATATTCTGGTCTTCTTGCAAAATTTAGAAAATTGTTCTGGGGTGACATCCCCAGCCATCACGGCTTACTCGAGGCTGTCTTATTCACCATCTCATACACTTAAAAACTTACATTTCCATTTCCCTTTGAAGCCTTACCTTCCTGGTAGACAAATGCTGCACTGAGCCTGGGATTGTCTAGAAACAGGTTCTAGAGGCCCTGATTTCCTGCCTTCAAAAATCAGAGCATCCTGCATTGTAAGGGCCTTGCCTTCTCCCACAGTCTTGTCTCCTGCTTCTGTCTCTGCATTTTCTCATCTGTGGCAGGGTCTCAAGACATTTTCCCTGAGTCACAGGGGCTGCCGCCAGTGCCTCTTGCTCCTTCATGTCTGAAGCCTTCAAAACCTGCTTCTTGGAGCAGTTGCTCCCTCATCAGCACACCTGTCTCAGCAGGATAATCGCCCCTGGCAGTCTCCCGCACTGAAGCTCCTCCTGATGCTTTTGGAGACTATGCCTTTGAGGATAACTATGAACCAGTAGGTTTCCTGGCATGGATTGTACAAAAATCTTAAAATCCTCAGCTCTTGAATTTTCCATGATTCCAGGACATCAATTCCATTGCCTCTTTCTTGGTAGTTGTGGAAACTACATCTAGTGCTCAGGTTTCCTCTAATGTGCCCCTACTCCTTTGAGGTCAGCTTAGCTGATTTTTAACATTCTAACCTTCTTAAATTGGTCCCTTTCCTTTTCTGCTTGTATGTCTACATTACTTGCTGGATTTCAGCACCTTCTTATCTTTTATTTTCCCTTTGTTTGGGGATCTAAACATTTATTTTTCTTACACACATTTGAGGTTCTTTCTGTTAGTCCCCCTGCCCCTATCCTGCCCATAGTGGGAGAAATAAGGACATGGGATTTGGGCCCCCCTCAAATGAAAATGTAACAGAATGTTAAATTTGGCTTTTCCTGGTGCTAAGGAATTTTGGTGGAGACCTCAAAGGTCCATAAACACAATGTCCGTCAAGGACTCCTGGAAGAGATGCTCTACACTACCTATGCCAAGCAAGCTAAGAGAGTGGGAGCCGAGGTCTGCCAGCATTAATGCTCACCCACCTGCAGCCTAATGGGGGTGATATTGGAGATGCCAGGGAAGAAGGATTGTCCTGAAGGGTTGTCAGTGGACTGCACAGGACCTCACACCCCCACGGAGCATGCAAGAAAGATCTTTCCCGGGGCACCTGGGTGGCTCAGTCAGTTAAGCTTCTGCCTTCAGCTTAGGTCATGGTCCCAGGGTCCCTGGGATGGAGCCCCACATCAAGCTTCAACACAGTGGGGAGCCTGCTTCTCCCTCTGCCTCTTATTCTGCCTGCTGTTCTGCCTATTTGCGCTCATGCTCTCTCTCTCTGTCAAATAAATAAATAAAATATTTTTTAAAAAGAGAGAGAGAGAGATCTTTCTCCATTATTTCAGGCCAAGTGAAAGTGGGTTTTGAGATAACTACAGGGAGAACTTGTCCCATGTTTCCCTGGCACTTAAGAGGGTGGAAACAGACTCTTTCCTGTAGGAAACAGAGGTTGTAGCTAGAACCACCTCCTAGCACTAAGGAGAAAGGAACCTCCTATGGGAGTGATGCTCACTTCTTCTGATGATAGGGAAAGGATGCCTGAGATTTCTCATGTCCAAAGGAACCTTTTAAAAAGTACCTCCCTCAGCCTAAAGGGGTGAGGGACCCAACAGAGATCATTTGTTTGGGATGGTCCGTAAGAAATCCAGTGGTTGAGCTAGATATGATATATAAAATAGGCATTGACTACAGCAATGTCACTATAATTAAGAGGTCCCTACGAAGTAGATCACACACACACACACACACACACACACACACACACACACACACACATTTGAGGGACCTAGGGCAAGAATACAATTAGAGGCCTACCTATGATCACCTAAATACTTAAAAGTATAAATGAAGCTAATAAATTATTGAATAAAATATGTTTCATCTTCCTACTTTAAAAATATAATTTCAGAATGATCTAGAAGACCAGGTTCAGATGAACAATTTTCACTCTTCAGAGTTCCATGGTAGAACAGGGCAGCAGGGGCATGTAGGGGGAGAGAGTTGCCAGCCCCCAGTCTCCAGTCCTGACTCCCTTTCCAGTGCAAGTGCTTGCATATGAACCCCCAAACCCAAACCACCAAGCTCTGCCCACTTACCACCACCAATAAAAAGTCACCGTTGCCCATCCCTTGGGTGTAGGAGTGCACACAGTGGGTGTGGCCTGTTCTTGGAAAATTGTCCTGGCTAAGAGGCATGAGCAGGGACTGGAAAGCAGGGTCAGAGCCACTTGTAAAGGTATTCCAGGGTCCTAGTATAGAGAAGGGGTCTGGAAGGGTAGGCGTCTAGTCTCGTAGAGCTTTTGGAGTCTTCACTCCATGGGGAGGTGCATACTACAGAATGGAGGCCAGGGCAGGGGCCCCTGGCTGAGTTTAAAGGTGATGTCGTGTACCCACTCTGGACACACACACACACACACACACACACACACACACCACTGGAAAAAGAGCTAGCAAAGTGCCTCAACCACGTCCAGAAGGAACAAGGCATTAGAACCGTATAACCTCACCTAGAATGTATAAACCATGCCTCTTGTAAATTCCCTCTCCTCCTTTGGCTTGAGCCCAAAGTGTTCAGAAACTTCATCTTACAACTGAGGAAGGGAAGCATGGTGTGGGGAGAGAAGTCAATCACATGGCCTCCCCATTACGGTCTACCAGCCCGAATCAGGCCCAACCGAGGGGAGGGAAGAAAAGATACCAATCAAATGAGGTTTGAAGTTTTGACTATTACACTCAACTGGACCTCTTAATTTCTAAAATGAGCCTGTTCTTTGCTTCAGATTCCCCAAAACTCTAGGACTTGCCTTGGATTTTTTTTTAATCTAGGCACATGAAAGAATAGAATTTGAGACCAAGTTTTAAAAGGAACAATTAAAAAAATTTTTTTTCTTTCCTCTAGCATCTCAGTGTCCTGCTCCCAGCTCATTCAGTTCGCCAGTTACACATGCAGAGCTCAAAGAGATAATAATGTGGTAGGAGTAAAGAACTTAAGTAAGAGTAGATAACTTGGTTCTAATTATCCAAGGATGAGGTAGGGCTATGGCACAGGGGCACAGCAGCTCAGTATTAAACATGCCATATAATAAATGATCCAGAGTCCTTGCTCAGAGGTGAATCACTGCCTTATACATGATTATATAAATATAACTTCATAGGTTAGTGCACTCTTCCTGCTGTTACTATAACCCAGAGGGTCCTTCTTAAGATGTCCTCAGGGCAACACCCTGTTTAGAACAAGATGCAGGGAGCTGAAAACAGACCTCATGAGAAGCCCCAGATATGCCTCAGTAGTATTGTATGTTTTTTTCTGTCAAAAAATCCACACTCTGCTGAGATCTTTGGAATTGTGTTTTTATCTTATATTTTTAGCATAGCACACAGGTTCCAAATTGATTTTGCAATATGGCTTACTAAGTGGAAGAAATTTTTATGTGCAGCGTTTTGCATATAATCAATGAAGCAATCTTTGATGTATGCTTTAAAATATTTGTATGGGGTGCCTGGGTGGCTTAGTCGTTAAGCATCTGCTTTTGGCTCAAGTCATGATCAACCTCACGCTCCCCGCTTGGCGGGAAGCCTACTTCTCCCTCTCCCATTCCCCGTTTGTGTTCCCTCTCTCTCTGTGTCTCTCTCTGTCAAATAAATAAATAAAATTTTTAAAAAATAAATAAAATAAAGTATTTGTATAATTTTGACAGTCAATGTATCTAAAAATGAATGTAATTTAAATTACTGTTACTCAGCATTTGCTAGTAAACATCGTGCAAATTCACTTAAATCCCTTCTGTTTGAATTATCACCCCTCATTGTATCAAGTAGAAGTGGCCAAAAGAGCCTACTAACACCAGTGGGATTCTTTAGTGTTTGTAAACCTTTTTCCTATAACAATTGGCTGGATGGCACAGGATGGTGCCCTTCTGCTAAAGCTATCTGGAGAGCACAATTTATACTGTTCTGCTATTGCATGTTACTGTATAAAATGAGAAGCCTACACTTCCAGTATTACTTTACCTAAAGACATTCTTTTTCTCTTGTGGGAGTTACTCCTATACCTACGCCCCAGGTTGGCTTATTTGTTTTTTAGCATAGTGTGCCATATACTCTGTTTCTTTTCTGTACCACTGAATCATATTTCTAAGTTTTTGCCTTGCTCATGAGGAACTGATTTCAGGAACTGACATATACTAGAGATAGGATGATATAGACTATATTTTAGTTAAGACTGAGTCACATTTATTAATACTTTCAACATGTGTGGTATCTACATCTAAACTGATTAATTCCAAACAAGGGAAGTAGAATTCTTAATATTAAATGAACTATAAAACCATATAATAACAACTACACATCTATTTGGACATAAATGGTTAGATTGGTGATTCAACTTGGGTTAATAATTGGTGTAGGCATATTGGCCTTTGTACTTATTCATATATATTGTTATTTGTGGTATCACTGGACTACCCTGATTTAGAATGAGACAAGTGCATTTGAGGGGAGTGCCATGAGGACCAGCGCTATGGAGTGTTGCATGTTCTCATTCTCATTTTGTTCCTCTAAGAATATTAAGTCTAAAATGTCTTAAGCTACTCTAGGTCCTTTAAGCTTTAAGTTCTAAACAAAGTTAATTCCTGGAAAGGATTCTAAGCACAAGCATTGGTTTCTTATTCCTTTTCAGCTTTTGTATTCATAATAAATTCATTGAGTTTATTCTCTACCATAACCCAAGGATATAGTACATCTTTATAATATGGACAACCATTCACTACCACCCCACCTCACTCCTCTTTATCTGTTTATTGGCAAAATCTGCCAGTCTTCTGTGGTTGGACTGAATTCCTAGCCTTGGTTTCTAAAATCCCAACACCATGATGAAGATGTATATAATCAATAATCCAGAGCTAACTTGTGGTAGGTGTGAGCTACAGATCCCTGTGAACAAGCTACAACATTATAAGAGATTAGTCTCTCCAGTTTCATTTTTGTCCCTAGATTCAGTTCAAAATAGCATACAAAACAGAACTGAAAGCAATGCATGCAAAGCATAGCTGCCTTCACAGTTACATTCCAGTGTTCTGCCTCTGTTGGAAAACATAGTTAAAAGAGCGAAATCATTTCATTATCCAGTTAGGGCATTGATCTCTAGAAGAGGTAAGCTGTGCCCAAAGCATCAAAGGTGCCATCTGAAGACCAAGATAAGGGACCATGAGGCAGAAGCTCAACTCAGAGACAGAGGAAGCCATGGAAAGTATGAGTAGAACAGGCAAGAGACCCATGAACCAGGACGTGAGAACAAAGAAGAAAGTCTGAGCTGTCAGCTATCAAAACAAGTCACCAGCTTACAGAAGTGAGTGCTAATGTAAGGAAAGGCAAACTGGGTTTCTGGGACTAAAGCAAGCAAACATCTGGACTATAGGAATTCGGAGAGGGTAAGGCAACAGCCATAATAGCCGATAGAAGGAATAAGCTGGATCCAGAGCCAGGAGAGAGCCTCCTCCTCCTCTTTTATTCTTTCTTACAGAGTGTTGAGCAGAAAAGAACTGAAAGGTGGATGCAGCAACTGCAGTATGGGGAGGAAAGTGTTCTGTGGCATTAGGTGTGTCCACATTACAGCTAGGTAAGGGAGGAGAGCTGGAATGACAGCAGGCAATGTAAGGCTTCATTTATCACAAGTCATACAACAGGAGACTCTCATCCAGTATAACAGGACTGAACCAACAAATTCGTTGGTTAGCTGAAAAAGATGGATGGTTAAACCAAAAGATCATTTGAAAATGATACATGACAAGGGTGCCTGTGTGGCTCAGTCAGTTGAGCGACCAACTCTTGATTTTGGCTCAGGTCATGATCAGACCGAGCCCTTTATCCGGCTCCTCACTGCACTGGGCGGGGAGCCCGCTTGGTATTCTCTCTCTCTGTCTTTCTCCCCCACTCTATCCCTCTGCCAGCCCTCTCCAGCTTGTGCATGCACACGTGCACTTTCTCACTGTCTCAAAACAAAAAGAAAAAAGATACATGACACGTAATCATACATAATTCACTTTGACTAAAAACACATTAATCTGCCAAGATCTTGGTTTAGAACCAAACTTTTCATTAGCATATGGATTCACCAGTTGGAATTCTGCACTGCCTTTTCATAACTGATGATACATTATCTATTGCTGTCCAGTGTTAAGTATTTTAAGTAAACCAAGAATTTAAGGGCACTTCCAGATTTTTATGGCTCCCCCTTCCCTGACTTTTACAACATTTTGTCCACACCTACTTTTATAGCAACATTTTGTTTTAGTTTGGACGGCTTACTTTTTTTTTTTTTTACTAACATATAATGTAATATTTGTTACAGGGGTGAAGGTCTGTGATTCATCAGTCTTACACAATTCACAGCGCTCACCATAGCACATACCTCCCCCACCCTGTCCATCACCCAGCCACCCCATCACTCCCACTCCCCTCCACTACAGCAACCCTCAGTTTGTTTCCTGAGATTAAGAGTCTCTAATGGTTTGTCTCCCTCTCTGGTTTCATCTTGTTTCATTTTTCCCTCCCTTCCCCTATGATCTTCTGTCTTGTTTCTCAAATTCCTCATATCACTGAGATCATATGATAATTGTTTTTCTCTCACTGACTCATTTTGCTTAGCATAATACCTTCTAGTTCCATCCACATCATTGCAAATGGCAAGATTTCAGGGGTTTTTTTGATGGCTGCGTAATATTCCATTACACACACACACACACACACACACACACACACACACCCCACATCTTCTTTATCCATTCATTTGTTGATGGACATCTAGGCTCTTTCCATAGTTTGGCTAATGTGGACATTGCTACTATAAACATTGGGATGCAAGTGCCCCTTCGGATCCCTACATTTGTATCTTTGGGGTAAATACCCAGTAGTGCAATTGCTGGGTCGTAGGGTAGTTCTATTTTCAACTTTTTGAGGAACCTCCATACTGTTTTCCAGAGTGGTTGCACCAGCTTCCATTCCCACCAAAGGTGTAGGAGGGCTCCCTTCTCTCCGCATCCCCGCCAACATCTTGTTAATTTTCGCCATTCTGACTGCTGTGAGGTGGTATCTCATTGAGGTTTTGATTTGGACTTCCCTGATGCTGTGCGATGTTGAGCACTTTTTCATGTGTCTGTTGGACATCTGGATGTCTTCTTTGCAGAAATGTCTGTTCATGTCTTCTGCCCATTTCTTGATTGCGTTATTTGTTCTTTGGGTGTTGAAGTTGATAAGTTCTTTATAGATTTTGGATACTAGCCCTTTATCTGATATGTCATTTGCAAATATTTTCTCCCATTCTGTCGGTTGTCTTTTGGTTTTGTTGACTGTTTCCTTTGCTGTGCAAAAGTTTTTATCTTGATGAAGTCCCAATAGTTCATTTTTGCCCTTGCTTCCCTTGCCTTTGGCGATGTTTCTAAGAAGAAGTTGCTGCAGCTGAGGTCGAAGAGGTTGCTGCCTGTGTTCTCCTTTAGGATTTTGATGGATTCCCGTCTTACATTGAAGTCTTTCATCCATTTTGAGTATATTTTTGTGTGTGTTGTAAGGAAATGGTCCAGTTTCATTCTTCTGCATGTGGCTGTCCAATTTTCCCAACAGCATTTGTTGAAGAGACTGTCTTTTATCCATTGGACATTCTTTCTTGCTTTGTTGAAGATTAGTTGACCATAGAGTTGAGGGTCCCTTTCTGGACTCTCTATTCTGTTCCATTGATCTTTGTGTCTGTTTTTGTGCCAGTACCATCTGTCTTGATGATGACAGCTTTGTAATAGAGCTTGAAGTCTGGAATTGTGAGGCCACCAGCTTTGCTTTTCTTTTTCAACATTCCTCTGGCTATTCAGGGTCTTTTCTGGTTCCATGCAAATTTTAGGATTATTTGTTCCGTTTCTTTGAAATAAAGCTGATGGTATTTTGATAGGGATTGCATTAAATGTGTAAATTGCTCTAGGTAATATAGACATTTTCACAATATTTGTTCTTCCAGTCCATGAGCATGGAACGTTTTTCCATTTCTTTGTGTCTTCCTCAATTTCTTTCATGAGTATTCTATAGTTTTCTGAGTACAGATTCTTTGCCTCTTTGGTTAGATTTATTCCTAGATATCTTATGGTTTTGGGTGCAACTGTACATGGGATCAACTCCTTAATTTCTCTTTCTTCTGTCTTGTTGTTGGTGTATAGAAATGCCACTGATTTCTGTGCATTGATTTTATATCCTGCCACTTTACTGAATTCCTGTATGAGTTCTAGCAGTTTTGGGGTGGAGTCTTTTGGGTTTTCCACAAAAGGTATCATATCATCTGCAAGGAGTGAGTTTTGACTTCTTCTTTGCTGATTCCAATGCCTTTGATTTCTTTTTGTTGTCTGATTCCTGAGGCTAGGACTTCTAGTACTATGTTGAAGAGCAGTGGTGATAGTGGACATCCCTGATGTGTTCCTGACCTTATGGGAAAAGTTCTCAGTTTTTCCCCATTGAGAATGATATTCGCTGTGGGTTTTTCATAGATGGCTTTCATGATATTGAGGTATGTACCCTCTATCCCTAAACTGTGAAGAGTTTTAATCATGAAAGGATGCTGTACTTTGTCAAATGCTTTTTCTGCATCTATTGAGAGGATCATATGGCTCTTGTTCTTTCTTTTAATAATGTATTGAATCACATTGATTTGCAGATGTTGAACTAAACTTGCAGCCCAGGAATAAATCCCACTTTGTCATGGTGAATAATCCTTTTAATGTACTGTTAGATCCTATTGGCCTGTATTTTGGTGAGAATTTTTGCATCCATGTTCATCAAGGATATTGGCCTGTAGTTCTCTTTTCTGATGGGGTCTTTGTCTGGTTTGGGGATCAAGGTAATGGTGGCCTCATAAAGTGAGTTTGGAAGTTTTCCTTCCATTTCTGTTTTTTGGAATAGTTTCAGAAAAATAGGTATTAATTCTTTAAATGTTTGGTAGAATTCCCCCGAGAAGCCATCTGGCCCTGGGCTTTTGTTTGTTGGGAGATTTTTGATGACTGCTTCAATTTCCTTAGTGGTTATGGGTCTGTTCAGGTTTTCTACTTCTTCCTGGTTCAGTTTTGGTAGTTGATACTTCTCTAGGAATGCATCCATTTCTTCAGATTGTCTAATTTGCTGGCATATAGTTGCTCATAATATGTTCTTGTAATTGTTTGTATTTCTTTGGTGTTGGTTGTGATCTCTCCTCTTTCATTCATGATTTTATTTATTTGGGTCATTCTCTTTTCTTTTTGATAAGTCTGGCCAGGGGTTTATCAATCTTATTAATTCTTTCAAAGAATCAGCTCCTAGTTTTGTTGATCTGTTCTACTGTTCTCTTGGTTTCTATTTCATTGATTTCTGCTCTGATGTTTATTATTTCTCTTCTCCTGCTGGGTTTAGGCTTTATTTGCTGTTCTTTCTCCAGCTCCTTTAGGTGTAGGGTTAGGTTGTATTTGAGACCTTTCTTGTTTCTTGAGAAAGGCTTGTATTGCTATATACTTTCCTCTTAGGACCACCTTTGCTGTATCCCAAAGATTTTGAATAGTTGTGTTTTCATTTTTATTTGTTTCAATGATCTTTTTTAAATTCTTCTTTAATTTCCTGGTTGACTCATTCATTCTTTTTTTAATAATTTTTTTACTGTTATGTTAATCACCATATATTACATCATTAGTTTTTGATGTAGTGTTCCATGATTCATTGTTTGTGCATAACACCCAGTCCTCCACGCAGAATGTGCCCTCTTTGATACCCATCACCAGGCTAACCCATCCCCCCACCCCCTCCCCTCTAGAACCCTCAGTTTGTTTTTCAGTTGACTCATTCATTCTTTAGTAGGATGCCCTTTAGCTTCCATGTGTTTGAGTTCTTTCCAACTTCCTCTTGTGATTGAGTTCTAATTTCAAAGCATTGTGGTCCAAAAATATGCAGGGAATGATCCCAGTATTTTGGTACTGGTTGAGACCTGATTTATGACCTAGGATATGATCTATTCTGGAGAATGTTCCGTGGGCCCTAGAGAAGAAGGTGTATTCTGTTGCTTTGGGATGGAATGTTCTGAATAGATCTGTGAAGTGCATCTGGTCCAGGGTGTCATTTAAAGTCTTTATTTCCTTGTTGATCTTTTGCTTAGATGATCTGTCCATTTCAGTGAGGGGGGTGTTAAAGTCCCCCACTATTATTGTATTGTTGTCAATGTGTTTCTTTGCTTTTGTTACTAATTGCCTTATATAATTGGCTGCTCCCATGTTAGGGGCATAGATATTTACAATTGTTAGACCTTCTTGTTGGATAGACCCTTTAAGTATGATGTAGTGTCCTTCCTCATCTCTTATTATAGCCTTTGGTTTAAAACCTAATTTGTCTGATATAAGGATTGCCACCCCAGCTTTCTTTTGGTGTCCATTAGCATGGTAAATGGTTTTCCACCCCCTCACTTTCAATCTGGAGGTGTCTTTGGGTCTAAAATGAGTCTCTTGCAGGCAGCATATTGACGGGTCTTGGTTTTTTTATCCAATCTGATACCCTGTGTCTTTTCATTGAGGCATTTAGCCCATTTACATTCAGGGTAACTATTGAAAGATATGAATTTAGTGCCATTGTATTGTCTGTATGGTGACTGTTACTCTATATTGTCTCTGTTCCTTTCTGGTCTATGTTACTTTTAGGCTCTCTCTTTGCTTAGAGGACCCCTTTCAATATTTCTTGTAGGGCTGGTTTGGTGTTTGCCAATTCTTTTAGTTTTTGTTTGTCCTGGAAGCTTTTTATTTCTCCTTCTATTTTCTTTTTTTTTTAAGATTTTATTTATTTATTCATGAGAGACAGAGGGAGAGAGAGAGAGAGAGAAGCAGAGGGAGAAGCAGGCTCCCAAGGAGCAGGGAGCCCGATGCGGGACTTGATCCCAGGACTCTGGGATCATGACCTGAGCTGAAAGCAGACGCTTAACCATCTGAGCCACCCAGGTGCCCTCTCCTTCTATTTTCAAAGGCAGCCTAGCTGGATATGGTATTCTTGGATGCATATTTTTCTCATTTAGTGCCATGAATATACCATGCCAGTCCTTTTTGGCAGCAGCTTACTTTTTATCTAGTTTTTTATACAAAGTATTTAATTTCTTTTCTGCATTGTTGTCATCAAATATGTAATATCTAAATAAATTATGAAAGTGTAATAAATAGTACAGCATAAACAGGTGTGTGATCAAGCACAACCTACTTTTGGTAAGCATACAACTCAATAGAGAGCACAATTAATCTGGCAAATTAGTTTAATGACAATTAATTAAAAGACTGTAATCTTGGGGTGCGTGGGTGGCTCAGTCATTAAGCATCTGCCTTTGGCTCAGGTCATGATCCCAAGGTCCTGGGATCAAGTCCCGCACTGGGTTCCCTGCTTGGCGGGAAGCCTGCTTCTCCCTCTCCCTCTCCCCCTACTTGTGTTCCATCTCTTGCTGTCTCTCTTTCTGTCAAATAAATAAATAAAATCTTTAAAAAATAAATGAAAAATAGGGGCGCCTGGGTGGCTCAGTCGTTAAGCATCTGCCTTCGGCTCAGGTCATGATCCCAGGGTTCTAAACTGTGGGTTTTTTTTATCTGTTACATTTGACAACAATAGCTTCTTGAAAATATAGAAAGAGGATTAGGTTATTCGTGGGGAAATACTTCTGGTATTTACTAGATTGTATGACCTTGATACTGACAAATGCCAAGAACTAATTTAGAGTGATAAAAAGATCAGTCACAGACATCACAAACAAGTTTTACTTATCTAAAGGATAGAGAAGAAAGTTGGTAAGGAGATGCATTTGAGATATCAGCAATATTTTCCTAATCAGATGGACGTATCAACTCATAGAAAGCCATTCCTCACCATCTGAGTGTACAGTGAGTGAGGCTCAATTGTCCTCCTCCAAACTGAGCTTAAATGCAAGGCTTTTTTAAAATTTTTTAAAAATGTTTTATTTATTTATGAGAGTCAGAGAGAGAGAGGCAGAGGAAGAGGGAGAAGCAGGCTCCCCGCCTAGCAGGGAGCCCGATGCGGGACTCGATCCCAGGACCCTGGGATCATGACCTGAACCGAAGGCAGACGCTTAACCATCTGAGCCACCCAGGTGCCCCATATGCAAGCCTTTTTTACACATTCATATATACATGGCTGGAACAGTTCTCTTAATGGACCAGTTTGTATGTGTGCAGGGGACTGCCTTTTGTGAGGCTGGTGAAACTCATCACAACAGAATATCGAAGAGGAAGATATAGAATAATCTATGGAGACACAGACACACCCCTGCTCTTTCTGAGTTGGTACAGCCTAGACTAGCACTTTGTTGAACATGGAACAAACATCAGTTAGACCATCTCTGAAGGTCATGCTGATGGTTCTCACACCAGTCAGAGGTCTATAGAAGTTAGTAGAAAAAAAAGTTTCAGTCAAAACATTTGGAAAACACTTGGCTAACCTAAGTTTAGTAGGTTTCTTTTCAGTGAAGAGAATACTTAATATTCTGTAATATTTAATATTCATCATTAGTCAGGAGGAGTCTATATCTAGCAAGGTTTCCTGAACTAATTTCAACTCAAGCTTTTCTTTTTCCTGTTTATGAATTTCCCAAGATCTGGATCCCATAGAGCATCACTTGGGATATGCCCCTGCAACTGGTATCCTGTGTTTCATGTCTGTGTCTGTGTCGGCTCCTATCTCTGAGGGCAGAACTTCTTTAGCTTATTCTTGGGTTTCACATTTGATGTTCAAGTGGGACTTTTAGACCTTTGTCGAAAGACCTGCACCATTTTGAGAACTGAAGGGAATTAAAAACAGATTCAAATATTATCTCCATCTTTGTTTATAAGGTAGTCAGAAACTTATACATATTGAGCAGTTAGATTAATACATGATAGTCATAGTGCTTATAATAACAAAACCTGTGAATTATTAGGTGATTTCATATGCTGTGGTTGCTGTGTTTCATATGCTGTGGTAGCTCCCTTATATATGTGATCTCATATGAGTCTCCAAACACTAGTAGATATTTATTTATTATTATTTTTTTTTTTTAGAGAGAGAGAGAACATGATGCATGCAGGGTGGGGAGGAGAGAGGGAGAGGGAGAGAGAGAGAATTCCAAGCAGCCTCCATGCCCAGTGCAGAGCCTGATGTGAGGCTCAATCTCACCACCCTGAGATCATGACCTGAGCTGAAATCAAGAGTCAGATGCTTAACTGACTGAGTCACCCAGGCGCCCCTAGTAGATATTATTATTCCCATTTTCATATGGAGAAACTGAGGCTTACAGATGTTAAATCCCTTGCCCAAAGCACACAACTAGTAAGTCGCAGAGATGGAATTGAAATCCAGATCTCTTGACTCTCACACATGTTCTCTCTCTTATTACCTCACCCATACACTTCCCTGTTTATAAATGTTAGTGCCATAGTAGCTAAGGAAGAGAGATGGGGCATCCAAGAGAAGCTCATGAGTGATTGAGACTGAGACTAACAGTGAATGATGTGCAAATTTTAGGTGAATAAAGGAAGGAGAAAAGCCATTCCAAGAAAAGGGAACTGTATAAGCAATGTAGATTGGGAACTGAACACAGTTAAGAGACACGTCGTTAATCTAAAATGATTTTCTTCATAACCAAAAAATTATTAGTTCAAAATACATTACAGTGCATGGGAGGCTACATGGGGTGGTCAGGAATAAGACTGTGGAGTTTAAAATAGTCAGCGATGCTCATGAAGCTGCCCTGAGGGAGGTAGGACCCATCCAGAGAATGATCAGTGGCCTCCAGACATGTTGACTTCTGGTTGGTTAGCCTGGCCTGAGGCCTCTGGGAAAGGCTCTACATTCAGGAAAACATGGTGAGAAAGCTAGAGCAGCCCTGCTCTTTCTAAGAAGCTGAGAACAATGGTGGGGAGAGTGGCTGGCTGATTCCCCTTCAAGGTGGGAGAAAGTGTTTTAACTCTGGATTCTTCTTGTCTTCTCAACTTCTCCCCCTTTCCTGGAGAGCCACCACAAAGCAAAGAAAGCAGCAAACAGACAAGAAATGATGACTGAATTGCACATAGATTAACAAGAGACTGGTCTCAGGGTAAACATGCTAGGCTAGTCACATCATTATTTTAGAGTAGCTAATAATTTCTGGTAACTTTAGCCCTGCCCTACCCCACTGGTATCACTTCTCTCACATGAATGCATGGCTAATCTTCCTGCTTTATTTCTCCTTCTGGTAACAAAGCTTCTGACCATGGAATAATCACTGGAAGGAGTCCTCTGTGTTCAAAGCAATATTACTAGGCTGAATATTTGTCCAGCATCTATTTATCTATTGCCATTACCCTATTCGTTTACACCAATTTGGCAACCAAAAGATGGGTGGTTAGTCCTGAATCGGTTACTACAATAGTTTCTGAACTATTTAAATCATTCAGCTTCTTTATTAAGGATATGTTTGTTCTGCCAAATCTTCCAAATAAGCCTCCACTTGGGGCAGTATTAGATGTCAAAAAATAAGCCATCCTTTCTATAACCTATATGTTAGCCAGTTTTAACAAATGGCCTTAAAACTTTTATTTAAAATAAAGTGTTATCCACTTAAAATGATACTCTACAGTTATCAGAGAATAAGAACTGAGTTATACATATCCTAAAATCTACATTTTAGTATCAAGTGATTCACTCTGAAGACTAGTTGTCATTTTAGCCTTGAATTCATAATCCTTATTTAACTGAAACACAAAGCACCCAAAATAAAATTGTAGTGTTATAAATGCATGAAAAACAAAAATAAAACAAATGGTATTTCTGACTGCAAATATTTGGGCATTTAAACAAGGTAAGAATATGTATCTCACAAGTGAAAACCCTTCCACGTTGAATGAAAATAAGATATCAAAGCATATATAAATATGATTCCCACTGGGTAAAAAATGAGCCCAGTAAAAAATTGAAGACTTCTGGGGGCGCCTGGGTGGCTCAGTCATTAAGCGTCTGCCTTCGGCTCAGGTCATGATCTCAGGGTCCTGGGATTGAGCCCCGCATCGGGCTCTCTGCTCAGTGGGAAGCCTGCTTCTCCCTCTCCCACTCCCCCTGCTTGTGTTCCTTCTCTTGCTGTGTCTCTCTCTGTCAAATAAATAAATAAAAATCTTAAAAAAAAATTGAAGACTTCTGGCATTTCATTTCTTTGATGGACGTTATGCTAAGATCTGACACTTCTACCGAGATACGTATTTTTTGCTAATAACACATCTGTGCATCTTAACAATAGATGTGCACTACTTGGTCTAAAATTTGTTGAGTGTAATTCAAAAACTTAGGGGCAAAATTTCAACAAGAAACATTGAATCACGTAGAATATCCCCACAATTCCTCTCTTAAACTTGTAGCAATTAAACGTCTGATAATCCCCTAAATCTGTTATTACTGCTCTTAAATGACTCCAGTTCTAAAGCTCTAGGTGAGCCTGATTCCACGGTTTCTCTATTTTAATAATCATTTTAGTTGTGACATGCATACACCATTAAAATAGTGAAAAATGACTGAAGTTTATGTAAGGATTCTATATTAGTTTGCTAGGGATGCCATAATAAAATACCATAGACTCAGGTGGCTTAACAACAGAAATTTATTTTCTTAAAGCTCTGGAGGCTAGAAGTCCAAGACTGAGGTCTGGCAGGGTTGGTTTCTCATGAAGTCTTTCTCCTTGGCTTGCAGATGGCTGCCTTCTTGCTGTTGTGTCCTCACATAACATTTCCCTTGTGCATAAACACTCCTCGTGTCTTAACCTCTTCTTAAGAGGACATCACTCCTATTGGATCACTGGGCACCATCCTTATGATCTCATTTAACCTTAACTAGCTCTTTAAAGGTCCTATATCGTAATGCAGTCCCATTAGGGTTAGAGCTTCAACTTACAAATTTGGGGGACACAATTTTGTCCAGAACAGACCTACCCATTTCCAATGATCACTTGTTGGGTATATTAATAACATTCAACATCAACAAGTGTTTACCATCAATTTCATGATCATTATCAAGTATTTTGCAAACATCTAGTAGTACCTGCTTTGCTAAGCAAGTTGCTAACCAAGAAAACATTACATTTTTATATGCTTCACAGTTTATGAGGGCTTTCAAGTACACTTTCTCACTCAATCCTCACAACTACCCACTCTAATATTATCAAGTAAAGATTATTATCCTCATCTTAAAGGTGCAGAACAGACAGGGAGAGATTGACTTGCCCAAGATAGAGAGGATAATAAATGATGAGTCCAGGACTAGATATTTGTCTCCTGTTGTTTCTTTTAACCCCAAATTGTGATATCGATTAGATTTAGAATGGCCCGGGACACCTGGGTGGCTCAGTTAAGTGTCTGCCTTTGACTCAGGTCATGATTCAGGGTCCTGGGATCGAGTCACGCTTCGGGCTCCTTGCTCAGTGGAGAGCCTGCTTCTCCCTCTGCCTGTAGCTCCCCCTGCTTGTGCTCTCTCTCTCTCTGACAAGTAAATAAATATAAGCTTTTTAAAAAATAATAAATAAATTTAGAATGGCCCTGCCTTGGAAAAACTGCGGTCGTGAAGAGTAAGGTGAACAATGTTGGGTTAGTTGTGAATTAGAGAATAAAAAAGTTTGAATTGGACTCCATGGCCATAAGCATTTTCCCATGGCTAACCATCTTCAGAACCTGCCAAGATTATAGTCCTAGGGAGAGAATACGGTAAGGAGTCTAGAACAGTAATGGGCATATGGTAGGCACTCTATTAATGTATATTAAATGAATAAATATTGAATAAATTCAGGACAGCCTAGTAACTGGCCCACAGAGAGTCTTCAATGTTGTTGAATGAATAAATGAATGATTAAATGGTAGAGTTAACTTATTTCTAAGGATATGTGATACTTAATGGAAATGGAAAGCATTTCAGAATGTATCTTGCCACACACAACCTTTCCGGCTCAGCTCAAGAAGCTCTTCAAGATTCCCTAGTCCCTCTCCATGTGTCCAAATCCCCTCCTGCCTATCCCTAAGGTATCACTTCTCATGGTCTTCTTAATCTAAGTCATGTGCATAAATCTCAGTCTCTCCTATTAGACTGTGAACTCCCAAAAGACCGGGTCTTTGTCTTATGCTTATCTCCCACAATGCTTTGCACATAATAGGTATATATTAAATATTACGGAACTGAACCAAAGTTTGCTTATAACCCACACTCAAAAGTGGGAGCCCCCTCTGGGGTCTTTGGAAGATTAGTGCTTTCTCTCACATTTGTATGCTCTGATCTTATCCTCACTAGTAGATATGTATTGATTTTTTTTAATTTCAGCAAAGAGATTGGAATGGTGAAGCAATTTTCTCATGCTTCTATGGTTTGAAGCTAAAAGGCATTTAGACTTTACTCTCTTAAAACCGTCTGTTTTTTCCATTCAAAGTTTCACCAAACTTTTTTTTTTTCTCTTTCAAAGGTTCAGTGATATCAGAAACACGGGGAGGTCTTAGAGAATGTTGAGAAAATGAGGTGATTTAGAGCTTCAGTTACATCTGCAATAGCAAATGTAAAGAAGAATTTGCAAAAGATTCCTCAAACTAGAAAGTTTTCCTATCCAAACGCCTTGCAAAACAGGAGCCAGCTTTAGCAGGTATAAAAACACTCTGAAAAGCTTTTTTGGGCAGGTGCTAATTGAAATGGAAATTTTATACAACAAAATTGATTATACTTGAAAAATGTAAAACTATAAGGAGAAAAATGAAATACAAATAAGACTAGGTTTCAAAGATTTCTATTGAATGTTTCTCTTTACACTGTTTTTTTTCCCTCAAGTTGTAGAAAATTCCCTGGCTGCAACTGCAGAGAACAAGGACCTCAGAGAATAGGTATCTATCTAATGCAAAGGAAGGAACATGAAGTGAGCCAGAATCATGGTCACCACCTAAGCTAACAAATCAATTCCCACCATCAAGGAAGTCAAAATCCACTTTGGACTTTCCAGGCACCAAAACTTAGTAGATGCTAAGGTTAAGTATTCCATGACCCAGTGCTCATGCCCCATCTTGTTTGTGAATTTGCCTCCCCCTTTTCTCTATTTGGTGGGCAGTAAAGAGAGTTGAAGCAGACCAGACAAGACACAGAATAAAACATTTATTCAAAATTTTACACTCAAAACCTAAGATTTAGGGGCGCCTGGGTGGCTCAGGCGTTAAGCATCTGCCTTCGGCTCAGGTCATGATCCCAGGGTCCTGGGATCAAGCCCTGCAACAGGCTCCCTGCTCAGCGGGAAGCCTGCTTCTCCCTCTCCCACTCCCCCTGCTTGTGTTCCCTCTCTCACTGTGTCTCTCTCTGTCAAATAAATAAATAAAAAAATCTTAAAAAAAAAAACCAAACCTAAGATTTGTTGTGATTTTTCACTGGGATTTGATTATAACATATTTCAAAGAGATAGTGCCTTCTAAAATATAAATAGAATTTCACTCAAGTAGAATACAAGGAAATTCAAGTGACTTTAATTTTATTATAGTGTAATTTTTTAGAGAGACTTGTGATATTAAAATGCCACTTGATACAGAAGTTTTAAGGATTGGAGAGAGCTGTGAACAGCATCATTTTCAGAGCAGTGACATTCGTAACAATCCCAACTGGGGAGAATAAATGGTACATGGTAGTAGTCATCACTTTGTCCAAAGAAGGAAAACCTGTTATGTTTGGCTCATATACAGGCAGTGATGTTAAGCATCTCTTCTTTCCTATCTTTTAAAGCAATAGTTCTCAATAAGACAAACAGCAGGCGATCAGTGGAAGATGCCAGGAGGAGGAGATTTGATTTAGCTGGGAAGGTTTTTAAACTACAACAACCCCTCCCCATCTGTGCCAGAATCAGATACAAAAGAAGAGGGAAAGTATCTGTAATTTGAAAAATCTTCCTAAATGATTTCCATTAGCCTCCAACTCTTATTAAAACAAACACACAAGGGGCACCTGGGTGGCTCAGTTGGTTAAGCATCTGACTTTTTATTTTGGCTCAGGTCATGAGCTCAGGTCAGGTTGAGCCCCCCTGTTGAGCCCTGAGTCCAGGCTCTGTGCTCAGCAGGGAGTCTGCTTCCTCCTTCACCCTCTCCCTGTCCCTCTGCCCCTCTCCTCACTCACCCTCTCTCTCTCAAATAAATAAATAAATAAACCTTTAAAAAACAAAGACCTCACTGTGTTTTAAGTAATTGAGGATGACTACTTTTATGACAAGGCAAAGGAGGAAAACAAAACCTATTTTACAGTGTAATTTAAAAAAAAAGCAAAAAAAAAAATTCTGTAGTCATACGATAGAAGATTCTAGAACCAGAAAAAAAGCATAGAGATCACAATACCCAACTTCCTCATTTTATAGTTGAAGAAACTGAACATCAGAGAGGTTTGATTACTTAATGTTAGAGACAATATGGTTTTGCAACTAAAAGAGCTTTTTCTATGACAAATCTACACACAATAGAAAGTTGAATCAATGAATGTGTATTTACAGCACCCTCTAGCAAACAATTATTGAGCACTTACTCTGTGGTAGATATTCTAGTTGCATATATTATTTCTAACCCTCACATCTGCCTTATAAGACAAGTACCCTTTCTCTATTTTACATATTGGATAGGGAAGGACAAAGGCAGAGAGAAGGTAATCTTCCCAAGATCGCATAAATAATATTGGTAGACCTGGGATTTGAACTCAGGATATCTAACATCAGAGCCTGCACACCTAACCATGACATGGTGCTCCTCTGTGGAGCTGCCTACCATGTACCCAGCACTCTGCCATCTTCTGTAGATTCAATTCCTCCTTTCATGGAGCTACCACAAATAATAAAAAAATAAATTGATGATTAAATATATACTTTCAAGTATTGATAAGTACCACAAAGAACAAAGCATTATAAGAAGGAACACCTTAATTTATGAGGTCAGGGAAGAGAAATGGTATCTAAACTGAGGCTGAGAAGGGACCATTCATATGAAAGAGTAAAGCACAGGAAATACCATATGCCAGGGCCCTGAGAGAGGAGTTCCTCAAGGAACTGAAAGAAGGCCATTATGTTTAGAATGTGGGTAATGTTCTAAAATGTATTAAAAAGATGGGAGAGATAAATGAAGAAAGCCAGATCATGTAGAGCCTGGTAGCCATTACAAGAGCTAAGGAGTTTGAATTTATTTCTCAGTGGGCAGTGCAGATGTCCTCCTTGTGGGTGTGGGGGAAGTTGAAAGGTAAAGGGGGAGAATGCATCCTGCTCCCCTGATGTGTAGGGCACCTGAATATACCACCTCATTTCTCTCCTGTTTGCTCTCATCTGTTGGAGTGCTTTGTCATCCCCCCACTCCCTTTCTTTATGTATGGTCTTCCTTCTCATGAAACTACTGTTATCATTCATAATGACTCCAACATTCATAAGATTCTCCACCTGGGATTCTGGTTTGCTTAATGACACTATCTGCAATATGTTTTCCTCCACTCCACCCCAGTCACCCACACTGATTATATCCTAGGCTCTCCCATTTTATCAGCAGAAATTGCCCCACCTTCAAAAATCTCAATTTCAAGCATTTAATTCTTTAATCACTGCTTTCAGTCCCTCTAGCTCACTTGTTCAATACCCTCCCTGACAAATTCTTGAACCTTTTCAAGACCTCCATTCCATGGACCCCATCATTTTCAGCTCATCTTCTCTCTGCCTCTCTCTCTAAATATAAGTACCAGTAGAAAATAAAAACCCTAGTTGATGCCAATATTTGACATGGTTAACCAAACAGCTGAACATTGGTGAAGAAAATCACGTAGGTGAGTTGACTGACTTCATATAACATTCATGACCACAAACCCTAATAGACCCTCAAAATGCCAGCAGTCTGACTGCATTTCCCCATTGTTTTGCCACTCTCTGAGATGGTTATTTACACCATTTTCTCACCCCTTAATTATTTCCCATTCCCTCACTTGGTCCCCTCACTCCCTGTTTCATTAAGCAAACAAGAGGCATCAAGCAGAAACTCACTCACCTCTTATCTCCAAATCATAAACCTTCCTGCATCAACACCCACTTTCTACACTTTCTTGCTTCTTAAAATGGGGAATATGTCTTTCCTGCTATTTTGAGCTCAAATCTTACTTTTGTGAATCCTGTTTCTCTGGCCTCAAGATCTTCACCCTGGCATTATCGCCTCTCTCTCTGCCATATTAATTCTCTGTCTCTACTGGGCTGTGTCCATCAACCTCCAAACACACTCTAGAGTTTGTTCTTTTTTTTTTTTTTTGAACTTTTCCCCTTTTTTAAAATTTTTTATTGTTATGTTAATCACCATATATTACATCATTTGTTTTGGTGTACTGTTCCATGATTCATTGTTTGTTCATAACACCCAGTGCTCCATGCAGAATGTGCCCTCTTTAATACCCATCACCAGGCTAACCCATCCCCCTACCCTCCTCCCCTCTAGAACCCTCAGTTTGTTTTTCAGAGTCCATCATCTCTCCTGGTTCGTCTCCCCCTCTGACTTACTCCCCTTCATTCTTCCTCTCCTGCTATCTTCTTCTTTTTCTTTTTTCTTAAAATATGTTGCGTTATTTGTTTCAGAAGTACAGATCTGTGATTCAACGCCTGGGTGGCTCAGCTGGTTAAGCGACTGCCTTCGGCTCAGGTCATGATCCTGGAGTCTAGAGTTTGTTCTTAAAAGAAAGGAAACAAACCTCTATCCATTGGCCCCACATTGCACTTCCTCTCCATTTCTCTACTCTTCATAGTAGAATCTCTCAAAAGTTGCCACATCCTCAGTTTCTGTTCACTCCTCCATCCCCAACCTTTTATCTTCTGACCCTATGAACCCACGGGCTTTCTGTCAGTCATCAACACCACCATGCTGCCAAGTCTACCGGCCAATTCCCTATTCATCCTCTCAGTAGCAGCTAACCTAATTAAGCACACCTGACCTGACATACTCTCTCCCTTGTTTTTGTGACACTCTACTGCTCTCGTTTTCCTCTTACCTCACTGAAAGTTCCTTGTCAGTCCTCTGCTGGGATCCTCCTTCTCCATCTGACCTCTGATTCTTCTTCCTCTATCCTTCCTACTATAAATGTAAGGTATCTCCACTGCTTTGTCCAGAGTTGTTTCTTATCTCATAACTCTCTCTTTCTCTTCCCACCTCCCAGGTGAATAAATAACATGCATGCGCTGATGACTTCCAAACTTTCATGTCTGGCCCCCAAACTATTCTCTGAGCTTTTGACTTATATATCAAACACTCACTTGACATCTTTACTTGATATCTAAAAACATCTCAGAATTAATCTGGTCAAAATGCACCTCTCATTCTTTTCCCAAAATGTGAATCTCCTCTAGCTTGCCCCACACTGCCCTCTCTGTTGCTTTGTCTTTGCCTCATGCCTTGTCCTTCCTCCCATCCCAGCATGACAATTAATTAATAAATCTGGCCTTTAATTAATCTAGTTGTTCTCCTCCTCTCTACTGCTACCACCTGGTGCAAGACAACATCATTTCTCTCCTGGTGAGCTCAAGTCTTGTGTAGGTCCAGCGCTGATCCCAGGTATGGCTGGGTCCTATCGAAGGGGGATTACAAATCAGCAAGCACAGTGATTTATATTTTCAGGGTAAAAGCTAGTTCATTTGGGTTCAAACATGAACTGTTTTCCCATCCTATGGCATTTCACTTTCCTCCTACAGTTTCCCTGCGTCCTAGCTAGTAATACCTGTTCTTCTACCCTTCTTTCATACTATATTGTAAAAGACAATTGTAAGAGAAAATGTTGCTTCATGCAGTTGTTAATAGGAATGAATACCTCTGTCAAAAATACAGAAATAAGAAAATGTGAGATTCAGGCATCAATTAGCCAAGGAGAACTGCAAAAGGCAGTGTCAGGGTATACACTCCAATAGTTTTTCTGCATCCACTGAATCTAAAAATGGCATTATTGTGCACAAGACCTCGGAAAGAGAAAGATGTCTCCGTACCTAATTAAGCGTTAATGATCGATGTGCTGGCCCAGCTAAACACCATTTGGCAGCTGTGTGTGATAATTTAATATTGTCTTCCAAGTGTGATGGGATTTCCTCTTCTATGACTCTGGAATCTGTCTTATAAACACCAATGGCCACAAATAAGTGCATAGTCTACAGTGCACATTTAATGCATGATTCGAAAAGCACATTATTTCAAAAAGTTAAGGAAAACCAGGAGAGCTTTCCATGTGAGTAAATCCCCACAACACATTGATTGTTAATGAATAATAAAGTTAATCATCATTCACATAATCTTTGCATTTATGAATTCCAATTCCTACAATGAACAACAATTCTTCAAACTCACTTCAGACAACTGACTCAGTTGGAAGACTTCATAGAAACACTAAAAATATAAAATGGCTTTTCACTGAATTGATGGAGTTTTAAGACTGTCAGAATAACTAATTGAGATTTTATAGATATAGAACTGTAAGGAGAGGTATATTGGAAATTCAAACAGAAATTCTTTGATTAAAATATAGATTTCTTATTGTGGCTGGTTTCTTATTTACGACACTACAGTAGTCCTCCCTTATCTATGGGGGATACGTCCCAAGACCCCCAGTGGATTCCTGAAGCCTTAGATAGTACCTAGCGCTATATATACTATGTTCTTTCTCATATATACAAACCTATGGTAAAGGTTCATTTATAAATAAGGCACAGTAAGAGATTAAGAACAATAACTAATGAAGTAGAACAATTATAAAAATATACTATAATAAAAGTTATGTGAATGTGGTCTCTCTTTCTTAAAATAACTCATTGTGCTGCACTCACCCTTCTTGTGAACATGTGAGATGATAAAATGCCTACGTGATGAGACAAAGTGAGGTGAATGACACAGGCATTGTGACACAGTGTTAGGCTACTATGGACTTTCTGACAACACATCAGGAGGATCATCTGCTTCCAGACTGTGGAAACCATGAATGAGAAGGGATGACTATACATTGAAATACTTGAAGATCAAGCAGCGTTTCAGTCTGACGGCATTTGTTGACATGTCTCTGTTCGAGTGGTTAAAACTTAGCAAAATGAAAACAAAATCAATTTTTTAGTTCACATTTTCAAAATAAGTATTCTAGGTCACTTTTATGTTACTTCCATATAAATTTAAATCCTTTAACTTAATATCAGAATCTTTAAAAATATTAACTTTCTAGCTCAAAGAATGGAAATGAAAAAAGCAAGCACTCTGCATGATTTGTAAGCATAGCTAATTCTTCTCTAGACACTTATTTTTCAATTTATGGATTTAGCACACTTTCAATTGCTTCTCTAACTTGTTTTCTGCTGCCTTGAACTATTTCACTGTTTATCAGCAGTTAATTCAGAATAACCAAGGATAACTAAGGAAGTAGAAGGCAAGTTCAGCAGACATTTCTGCAAAGAGGACATCCAAATGGCCAACAGACACATGAAAAAGCGCTCAACATCACTCGGCATCAGGGAAATCCAAATCAAAACCTCAATGAGATACCACCTCACACCCGTCAGAATGCCTAAATTAACAAGTCAGGAAACGACAGATGTTGGAGAGGATGTGGAGAACGGGGAACCCTCCTACACTGTTGGTGGGAATGCAAGCTGGTGCAGCCACTCTGGAAAACAGTATAGGAGGTTCCTCAAACAGTTGAAAATAGAGCCACCCTATGACCCAGCAATTGCACTACTGGGTATTTACACCAAAGATACAAATGTAGTGATCTGAAGGGGTACACGCACCCCAATGTTTATAGCAGCAATGTCCACAGTAGCCAAACTATGGAAAGAGCCAAGATGTCCATCAACAGATGAATGGATAAAGAAGATGTGGTATATATATACAATGGAATATTATGCAGCCATCAAAAAAACCGAACTCTTGCCATTTGCAACAAGGTGGATGGAACTAGAAGGTGTTATACTAAGTGAAGTAAGTCAATCAGAGAAAGACAAGTATCATATGATCTCACCGATATGAGGAATTCTTAATCTCAGGAACAAACTGAGTGTTGCTGGAGTGGTAGGGGGTGGGAGGGATGGGGTGGCTGGGTGATAGACATTGGGGAGAGTATGTGCTATGGTGAGCACTGTGAATTGTGTAAGACTGATGAATCACAGACCTGTACCTCTGAAACAAATAATACATTAAATGTTAAAAAAAAAAGATAGTAGGAAGGGAAAAATGACAGGGAGGAAATCAGAAGGGGAGACGAAAAATGAGAGACTATGGACTCTGAGATACAAACTGAGGGTTTTGGGGGGGGGTGGGGTGGGAGGATGGTTTAGCCCAGTGATGGGTATTAAGGAGGGCACATATTGAATGGAGCACTGGTGTTATATGCAAACAATGAATCATGGAACACTACATCAAAAACTAATGATGTAATGTATGATGAATAACATAACATAATAAAATAAAATTAAAAAAAGAAGGCAAGTTCAGTCAATTTTTCTATGTTTTCTGGTAATAATTTCATTGGGATTAATGCTGATTGGTGTTTTTTCACTTAAATGTACCAAATTTGTTCCATATCAGCAATGATCTTTGGCCAAAAATGATTGAGGAATGATTATAGCCAAGAAGAGCTTGCTCTAATGAAGTCGAATATACATCTACCGTATGACCTAGTAATCCCTCAATGAAACATTTGCCCAAGAGAAATGAAGACATGTCAACATAAACACCAGTACATAAATGTTTATGGTAGCTTTAACTAGAGCTACTAAAGTTTAGTAGTTTTTACTACTAAAAACTGAAAAAACACAATATCCATCAACTGTCAAATAGATAAATAGTTGTATATGGAATTCAGCTCTGCATCGAAAAGGAAGGCACTGCTGAAATATGCAGCAACAAGGATGAATCTCAAAGCATTACAGTAGGTGGAAGACAGACTCAAAACACTACAAATTATATGATTCCATTTAAGTGACATTTGAAGGAGGCAAAACTATAATATGGACCCAAACAGACCACTGGTCGCAGAGACCTGGGAGCAGCGAAAGAGAAATGACCTGAAAGGGACATGCGGAAAACTTCTTGTGGTGATGGGAAAGTTCTCTTCCTTGATTTGTAAGGTGGTCACGGAACACAGTATGCATTTGTCAAAATACATTAGAACTGTGCACACAAAAGGAGTGAATTCCATGAAAGTAAATTCTACATCAGTAAACTCACTCTCTTTTTAAAAGTACATAACACTGTCACTGACCTCAGGGAGCCTACAGACGATGGATAAGGCAGGGCCAGCAAAAAGACAATTCACAGTAAGTATATCTTTTTAAATAAAAAAAGATGACTCCATAAGCCATGTTGTTCTAACCTTCCCTTACACAATTCTTCTTGGGTTTAATTATGGGGCAAATGGAATGTAGGGATTGTCATGTTTGAAGTCATGTTTTCTGAGAAATTTTCTAAAGGTCATTTTTTTTTTTTATTTGAGAGAGAGTGAGAGGGAGACAGAGCACATGTGCATGCATGCTCATGAGAGCATGAGGGGGTGAGGAGCAGAGAAAGAGGGAGAAGCAGGCTCCCCACTGAGCAGGGAGCCTGACACAGGGCTCGATCCCAGGACCTGGAGATCATGACCTGAGCCAAAGGCAGACACTTAACCAACTGAGCCAGGTGCCCCTGAGAAATTTTCTAATTGCAGTGCTTCAACACACAAGGAAACACCCTTGAAGCTTGTGAGAACAAACAGTCTGAATCTTTGAATTGTAGTCACTGAAATCTAATCAAATTCTAGATTTGAAAAAGTCTTTAGCATGAGGAGACTTACCTTGTGGAAACCAAGGGTATTTTTTATAGGTTAAACTCTTACTGTAAATGATGTGACTTTTTCATAATTACATAGTCAACTTATTACTTATCACAGGACCTACACTGTATTGCCTGCAAAAAGAACTAAAACTATTCTTTTGGATGGGTGACTTCCAACTTTTAACTAGGTTATAGCTGAGGCTCCGTACTAAACTACGCATTTAGTTATGTAGGCTTTCCTTTTGCTTCCAGAAAGCTTCTTGGCCCACCTGGTGTGTACTGTCTTGGTTCACCATCATGCAGCAGTGTGGAGGACTTAGCAGTGACTTCCATTTTTCCGAGTATATTTCAACATTTTTCTCTCTACACCCCCTCCTCTGTGCCCCCACTCCCAACCCCCAGCTGATGACTGAACTCAGAATTGCAGCTCTCAAGGTGCTTGCCAAGGGATATAATTTTAGAGTTACTGCCGAGCAATACCTTCCACAAAATTTGGCATGAAAGATAATCTGTGAGAATTGCCTCAATACAGGGTTTTCCAAACCTTTTAACTAGACTCACAGTAAGAAATACATTTTGTATCATGACGCAGTACACATATTTGAAAGGAATCATGAAGTTTCTTAAAACACTCTGATTTTTCTTTTTCACCATCCTCTAGTCTATTTTTTGTACTTTTTAAAAGTTGGTTGCAACCCACTGAATTAATTTTACTACCTACTACCAGATGCAACCTGTACTTTGAAAATCAGTGACCTGTAGGATATGAAACCTGCCATTAATCTAAACATTACGTCATCCAGTAAGAGTGATCATCAGGGAGTGTTTTACCTTGACCACATTATGCCATAAGCACACCTTGCACTCCTCCACCCCCATGGACCTGAATTTCTTTTACTGAGTTGTACTTTGGTTTAATACCCTAAGCCCATATGAGAATGATCCCTGTGTTAATTGTTAAGAAAGCTGTAGAAGACTGTTCATTACACACATAGTATACCCTGTATGAGGGCCAAAGGTAGAAAAAAGTCTTTCTGGTGTCACTGTCAGGAAAAATGATGATTATCCTAAGTGACTGACTTATTTCTCCTTTTGGAAAAATGTATTGCATTCCCTTCCTCATATTGCCAATTAGAAGGCTTAGTTTCACATTCACTGCCCACCTCTAACAAGCACATGGGAATTTGTGGCTGGAATTTGGATACTTAACCTTACTCCTAATTCCCTTTTATTTTCCTATCTTTTACTTTTTCCTTTGCCCCATGTTTCTTATTGGCCTTAGAGTTATTTTCACTTATTCTTTATAATTTTGTATGTATATTTTTTATGTGTTATCGTTATTTTTACTTATTCTTTATATATTTTGTATTTTTGTATGTATATTATATATATGTATATATTTTATATTCCACTTTAAATCTTTATGAAACAGAAGAGAAAGAGGAGAGAAAGAAAAAAGTAAGGAAGAAGGGAGGAGAAATCAGTTTCCAAGTATGATAAGACTCAGGTTTTCAAGCCTTCCATTTCTTACATTTCAAACTGAAATTAACATGAAGGTACAAATTCAGAACACTTTGTCTTACCTGTATCAGAAACAATAATTATAAGAGAAACCATTTTGCTGATATCTTAAAGCTAATAAAAACTGGCTTTACGGGCGCCTGGGTGGCTCAGTTGGTTAAGCGACTGCCTTAGGCTCAGGTCATGATCCTGGAGTCCCGGGATCGAGTCCCACATCGGGCTTCCTGCTCAGCAGGGAGTCTGCTTCTCCCTCTGACCCTCTTCCCTCTCGTGCTTTCTATCTCTCATTCTCTCTCTCTCAAATAAATAAATAAAATCTTTAAAAAAAAAACTGGCTTTAGGATTTTATCTGAAACTAATGTATTTCATACGCAACAATAGACACTGCCTGGACCAGTTAAGAAATAACTTCAAGCAAAAGCTACCCCTTGTAATTGTATATGATTTGCCCATAATGTCAGAGAATGCAGTATTTTCTTTGTGGCCCAAGAGAACAGTGCTGAAACACTATGTGGTATCTAAATTGAAAGAACAATTTCTTCTGAGAGAAGCAAATAACATGTATTTTACCAGTGGCCAAGGTGATGGACTTCAAATGCATTTCTAAATACTGAAATAAGTCAGGATATTAGAGGACAGATAAAATCACCTATGAAAATACATGTTTGGTTTTATTTATTTAAGACCTCCCTGAAGTAGTTCAAAACTAAGGAAATTATTTTGCAACATCAACAATGAAAGAAAATTAATTTTCTGATGATGTTTTAGAAAATCAAATCAGCCTTGTTTAAATAGTACCCAACCTAAAAAGTTGATTTATTAAATCTATATTAGTTGAATAGATCAAATATTAATATCCAGCCTACCATTTTTCAAGCAACTTTTATCATCTCTTCATACTGTTTTTGCCATCTTTAGGGTACTGGTATGTAAGAAATCAATGACAAATCATACTATTTCCTTTAATAGCCCTGCTACTCTGGTGCTACTTTGATTTCACTAGTCCACCCGTCCCACCTCCAATCCAGCTGTGATTTAAACTATATAGTTATATCTGCACAAAGACAAAAGAACAGGCAGTGGGAACAAAAATAATCTTATGAAGAAATTTAAGGCTGGAGATAAATCTAAGTATTTGGTAAATAGATATCTTAATAAACAGTGTTAAAAAGAAACAACAGGCTCAAATGGAATCACTTTTGCTAAGCCCCACTACAACCTAATACCTAACCTATTGTTTCAGCCTCTCCCAGGAGTGGAATTTTAAATCAATCAGTCTGGAAATTCTTGATCAGCACTAGTGAGGCAATCTGAATGATAAGACCTCCAGTGTTTCCCTAAGGGAAGGTGGCTTGCCTGAAATAATCCACTCTTTTAACTTCCTTGTTCAACCCTCCTTCTCCCTATAAAAACCTTTCATTTTGTATAACTCCCTGGAGCCCCTTTCTACTTGCTAGATGGGATGCTGCCTGAATTATGGATCACTGAATAAAGCCAATTAGATTTTCAAATTTACTCAGTTAAATTTTGTTTTTTAGCAACGGTAATGGGAAAGGAAGTTGATAAAGGATTATAATTATGATATGCAAAAGCAGATTGAGTACTTTCAATTTATAATGAATAATCTCAACGTGGTTAAGTTTTAGTTATATAGAGAAATTAACTTTGACCAATAATGTGAAAGCTGAAAATCAACTTTGTTGGAGAACACATCAAACAAGAAGGGAACTTCTGCCTTCTAATGGAACTCACGTTTTGGAATCCTATCTTTATGCTCTTCTGCTTTCCCTCCAGTCTTCTGTGATTATCACCCCCTTGGTCTCCTTTGGCTTTGGCCTGCCCCCAAACTCCTCAGTTCAACCTCTCAATTTGGGAGTGCCTTAGCACTAAGTCTTGGCCCTCTTCTTTGCACTCTCCATACTCTCCCTTGGATCATCGCAGTCCCTCCTGGAGCTTTACACACCATCTATTCTAGGGGCTCCCAAATATATGCTCTAGTCTAAATGGTTCCCTTGATTTTTGACTCAAAGAGTCATTAATTCAGTAAATATTGAGTTGTTGAGTGCCCATGAAGTACGAGTCTAAGTGTGGAGATACAGTGGTGAGCTTAACAAAGTCCCTGCTTTCATTAAACTTATTTTCTAGTGGGGAAATGGGTCATAAAAACAAATGAGTAGAATATTTATGTGTTAGAAGCAATAATTGCTAAAAAGAAAAAGTAGTCAAGATACTTGGATAGAGTATTGAAGTTAAAGGTAGAGTAGTCAGGGAAGAATCTCTGAAGAGGTGAAATTTGATCAGAGACCTGAAAGGAGTAGAATTAAGCCAAGAGGCAAAAGATCTATGGGAAGAGATTTTCCAGGTAGAAAGTAAGGTGAGTGCAAAGGCCCTGAGACATGAATAGCATGATGAGTTTCTACAAAGAGAAAGAAGACAAGTTGCCTAGAGCAGTGAGTAAGGGGAAGAAAGGTGGACGATGGGACCAGAGAAGTAAGCAGAAGGCATCATCATTATAAGAATTTTAGATTTTATTCTAACTCAGATGGGAAGCCAGTGGAGGGTTTTGGGCAAGTATATGATATAGTTCAATCTAGTTATCTACTTGATATCTCTACTTGAATATCTCACAAATATTTCAAACTTAACCTGCTCCAAACAGAACTCTTAACCTCCCTCCCACCAAAATTAAACAAACGAATGAAGCATCCTGCTCCTTCTCCATTTTTTCCCCATTTTAGTAAATGTTACCACAAGTTATCCAATTAACGAAGGCAGAATCTTGCAAATCATCATAGGTTTATCTATCTCTTTTATCTCTCACATCCATTCCATGATTAAAAACCTGCACTTTGTAACAGAACAGATGACTAATTTATTTGCTTCTCTTTGTCTCTTCTCTGCCAAACTAGTCCGTGACCATCTCTAACCTAAATTATAACAGTAGGGCCAGATCTTTTATAATTCCGACTTTCCATCAATGGCTTTCCTGTGATCTAAAAGTAGAATCCATACACCCTACCATGATCTATAAAACCTTGCACAACTGAGCCTCTGACCAGCATTTTTATATTTCATATCAGTCTTCCTAAACTTCTGATGCTCCAGCCACACTGACCTCTATCACTTCCTTGTATACACCTTTCCTATCATAGGGCATTTTGCTTACTATTCTTCACTCTTCTCTCATAGCTGCCTCTCTCTCTCTTCACTCTTAACTGACACATCCTCTCCTCAGGGAGGACTTCCCCGCCCACCCACTATAAAGTTGGGTGTTCCCTGTTCCCTGTTATCCTTCCCTTGTATTTAATGGCATTTATCAGACTTTAAGGTTCATGAGAACAGGGACCATGTCTGCCTTATTCACTACTGTGTACACTGTCCCAGAATTGCTCAGGAACAGAGCGGGTACTCGTTAAATATTTGATGAAGGAAGGATCAGTTGTCCTTATCTTGCTCATTCAATCCTCACGCCATTTTGTCTTAGAAACATTCATAGATGAGAAAACTGAATCTCAGAATGATTCAGTGACCTGTCTAAGATTATACAACTAATTAGGATAAAAATGGGATTCAAACTCAGCTGATTGTTATGTTGCGGATACCATCTGAAAGTATTTTTTTCTAATCACAATATTAAAAATGAATCAATAAATATCAACACCATTTAAACCTTAAAACACTGAACCAGAAAATGTCTTTACTTTGACCGACATCATGGAAGAAGGAGAAATATAATCTTTGGGCCTGTACCAAGCACAATGCAGAACTCACAACAGATCAATAGAGGTTGATCATTTAAAGGATTCTTTACATTTCTTATAGGTTTCTCTAACCCAAACATTCTTTTCATAAAAGCATATGATCTTATTGTATTCTTCCTTGTGTGATTCTCTTATTAGTTTCTTTAATAATAGCATAGGCTTTAATGACAGTTAATACCTATTCTTAGCATCTTTTGTAAGATTTTCAATGGCAAATGTTCTACTTATCTCTATAAATTAGTCTACCAGATGGCACTGAATATATGATAGGCATAATGTATTATTTTCCTGAAGCTAAGTCTCTGTGCCCTGATCCATTTCAAGTGAGTTCATATATGCACATAGAGTATACACATCTGGCTACCTAAAAAGGGGAAAGGGGTTCTTCTTGGTATTTCCACATTGTGATGAAAACATAAGTCACCGATAACCAGTTATGAATTAAGAACTTCATCTTTTTATCTCTTCACAGTTCATAAAACATAGTGAGCACTTAAATATTATTTGCTAAATGAATGAATAAATGTATAAATGAGTAAATAAGTTCAGTTGAGTAGAAAAAAGAGATAGATGGAGTTTTGCTTTAAACATCAAACACTTCTGTTCACCTAAAGGCTATTGATTTTTTAGGAAGCAGTTCCTTTTTCAAATTCTTGATATTTTATCATTTAGTGCTTAAACCAATAACTTGGGTCATTTAACTTTATAGTGGCTATAACTTCATATTCACTATAAAAGCACAATTTGTTTATTATGGAAAATAAGGAAATACATATATGTAAAATGAAAAAAAAACTAAAATAATCAATAATGTCCCTCTCCTCCCCCACACCCAAATATTCTATTAATTAAAAGGTAGCACACCAGTACCAAAAAGAAAAATGACAAATTATTTCTTATCTCAAAGCACAAGGCTAAACATACAATAAAAAATTAAAATGTTCATCTTATTTCCAATGTACTATTTGTTAACCCTTATTGGTAATAATAATTTGCAGTGACATATTTAGAACTTAGAATATACAATGTACTTGGTACATATTTTATGTAAACATTGTGCTATGTGATCTTCATAAGGCCCTCTAAAGTAGGTAGCACTGTCAACCTTTTTTAAAGATGACGAAACAAAAGCTTAGGGAAGTTCATAGAGATAACATCCCTAGAGATAACATTTCTGACATGCGGCAAATGTGAGGTTCTAGCCTAGACTAGTGTGACTCCAAAGCTTACATTATCTCCACACAGGACTTGGCTAGAGCCACATGATATTGTCAATAGTCAACCATTTTAGACATAGAAAGATGGAAATTGTATATTATTCCAACTAATATACATAAAATTAGTTTCCTAATTATTACTCATGAATCAAGTCCCATGATAAATAGGCATCCAAATATCAGGTTAAAGGGTTAAAAGCAGATGACATAGAATGTGGTTTCAAATTCTTGCTTTCATGCCTACTAGCAGAGAGATCTTGGATAAGTCATCTTCACTGCAGGTTTATTTTCTTGTTGAAAAAGTACCATTGCCTTGCCCTGCACACTTCGTAGTGATTTGTGATGAACAAATAGAATGTATGAAACTGTAAGGGATATAATCATAAAGTGATTATTTTTTTTTAAAACAATCTTTTTTTTTTTTAAAGATTTTATTTATTTATTTGAGAGAGAGAGCACATGAGAGAGGGGAGGGTCAGAGGGAGAAGCAGACTCCCTGCCAAGCAGGGAACCCGATGTGGGACTCGACCCCGGGACTCCAGGATCATGACCTGGGCTGAAGGCAGTTGCTTAACCAACTGAGCCACCCAGGTGCCCTCATAAAGTGATTATTATAAACAACACATTTACATATGAAATATCCAACAAGCCACATTCCCAAGTTTCTAATGTAAAAGAATAGCATTAGAAACTAGTAAAGAGGGATGCCTGGGTGGCTCAGTCCGTTAAGCATCTGCCTTTGGCTCAGGTCATGATCCCAGGGTCTTGGGATCAAGTCCCGCATCGGGCTCCTTGCTCAGCAGGGAGCCTGCTTCTCCCTCTTCCTGTTGATCCCCCTGCTTGTGCACGCTCTCTCTCTCTGCAAATAAATAAATAAAATCTTAAAAAAAAAAAGAAAGAAAGAAACTAGTAAAGGCAGCCCTCAAGGGTCTCCCACAGTGATGTTAACTCAGTTTTTGATAATCATGTCTAAACCAAAGCCAACCCTTCATACCCCGATGAGCGAGTGATGAGCAATTCTGACTCACCCTAATAACCAACAGCCTACCCTAAATGTCAAACAGATGTTTCAGAATGCTTACACAGAAATTTAGCCAAATCTACAAAAAACTCATCATCATTCTTAGAATATAGCTCAATACTGTTTAAGAAATAACTATTGATGGACTACCAAAAGCCCTAATTGAATTTTCAAGAAGCTCAAAATCTTCTGGGCAGCTTACATAAATTTAAGGAGAAGGAAATATTATATCTATTGGCCAAGTATCGAACCCCAATAATATGTGCCTAACCCGAAGAAGCTTTCTTTTACAAAGTCTTAAAAGAACTTGGAGCCGCCCTTGAGTATTAATGCTCTTTCCTACATACCTTTTCTGGAAATAGTGGCTACTCAGCAAGATACTCTTCCCCTTCTTTGGAAATATTTTTCCAGTGATTTACATTTAAGATTTTTATCCCTTCCAGTCATTTTGGCATGTGAGATAATTTGAGTGAACATATTTTCTAAACTGAAAAGCACTGAACAAATGAAAGGACTCTTTACGATCGCTTCCTGAGACAGAGAAGCTACTCTTCTTTCTGTGCCCATCATCCAAGCAAGAGTCTTAAGAAGAATTAATTAATACATAACTTTAATGAAGATTTATATTTCTGTAGCTGCTGCAATGAAAGATGTCTTCAACAACCAACAGGTTTATATAACTAAGGCATTTGTATAACATATTAGTTCAATTTTAAGTCTGGTTCAAAATTAGCATATGTGTTCTAATTAAATAAGATAAGCCTCAAGGCTCTTTTTTTTTTTTTTTTTTTTTTTTTGGTGGTGGGGAGGTGGATTCTTAACCTCATTTCATCTTTTCCCTGCAGTTATTCAGAATCTTTTCCATTCTATGAAAATCTCCAATCCCACACTTGCCTTCTACTCTTGGCCAATGACTTGATTCTCCCTCATTTCCTTCCATGGCAGTATCTCTCCAACCACCCCCCTTCACTTCCTCCTCCATTTTATCCTCCTCCCTCCTCTCAGAAGACAGTGGGATCCCTTCCTTTCCAACATAGATTCTTCCACCTGCGGTTCCATTCCTTTCCCTATTCCCTATCTTTTCTTTCTCCTTCATCTTCATGTGTTCCCTTCCCATGGGATAGAAATATTCCTTATCCCCAAGAAAAAAATAAATAAAAACAAACCAGAAGCAGGGAGCCTGGGTGGCTCAGTTGATTAAGCATCTGCCTTCAGCTCAAGTCATGATCCCAGAGTCCTGGGATCAAGCCCTGCATCGGGCTCCCTGCTCAGTGGGGAGTCTGCTTCTCCCTCTGCCCCCCCTTCTGTTCTCTCTCTCTCTCTCTCTCAAATAAATGAATAAAATCTTAAAAAACAGAAGCAAACAAAAGACTTATCTCCATTTTATTCCTCGTTTACATTAACATTCCATGTTACATCTTGAACATCAAGCCCTTCAAAGAGTTGTCTATGCTCATTTCCTGAACTTCTTAGTCTCATGCTGTTAACCTTATAATCTGGTTTTTATTCACTGATTTCATTAATCTTCTAAAAGTTTTCTCTCAAAAGTCTGAATAATACAATATCCTCTCAGTCTTACTTTCGAGAATTTTCAGAGCCATCTTTTTTTTCCTTAGAGCCATCTTTTTCTCTTCCCTCTTCCTCCAACAGCCCCTTATCTAATCAGTCAGTATATTGTGTCAATTCTTTCTCCACGCTCCCTCTCATATCCATAGTTTCCTCTTTATTCCAGTGGGAATAGATTCAGACCCAATTCTAATCCTTCACCTCTTTTGCCCTGGATTATTACAAATGACTCCTGACTGATCTCCTTAAACCTGCCTCCACCCCAACCCTCTATTAGTGCCAAAGAGTAAACACTTGTTCCTCAGTAATCAGACCCAAGTTCTCCTTTAGCCTCTCTACCTCCTGAGCCTTCCTGCCCCACATTGCTGTCCTCACCACTTCTTCCTGGACTTCCTACCTAATGCTTTTGTTTATATTGTACCCCTAGGCTAGAAACTCCTTTCAAATCTGACTGTGGAAAGGCAAACACATTTACCAGTCTCACCTCCTCCATGAAGTACTTCCCAAAAGTGCTCATAAACTAATATTAACTGAAAAAAAAAAACTAGAACACTAAGAAGTAATGACAATGTAATCCCAATTTATATGTCTATTTGTATATGGTATATAAACATACTGGATAGAAAAAGGCCATAATGTTAATAGTGCCCATTTTAAGGTATAATGGTCTAGAGATATGCTACAGGACTTTGGGCAATGCATTTTCTTTTGTATTTTCTTAATTATTCATAATAGCTAATATTTATCGAGTGCTTCCTATATACTAACCTCTTTACATGCATTAATTTATTTAATCTATCAACAACAGTAAACAACAAAACCCTCTGAAGTATTACTATTATCTTCCTATTACTGAGGTAATTAAGAGTGAAGCAACTTGCCCAGTCACAAAGCTGGCAAGAGTCATCTGGCTCTAGAACCTGCTCTCTTAAGCACTCCAGTGAACTGCATGAAGGATTTTCATAATTGGAAAAGCGTGTTTTTAATTGCTTTTTTCCCTCCTATCTCTACCTCTGCCCAGCTCCACCCCCTAACACCACCAAATTCCAAATTCTCCTTCCATTTCCTTCAAAGACATTAATTTCAGCTAGGTGTTAAAGAGAAAAGCAATCTGATTAAGAAAATTTGCATGAACTTGTGAATTAGCAATTACCATCCAAAGGTAATTGAATCTTAAAAAGGATTCTTGTTAACATAAATGAATCCTAATTAGTGGAATTTCCATTGCTATGACTAAGTGAATGTGTCTACTACTGTGTGTGGGGGGGGAGGGAAGTGGGGACATAGAGGAGTATCTTGGGAAAGGATTTTCTCTATACACCTTAAAGCACAAAGGCTGTCTTATGTACAAAGTCTCCCTCTGTCTCTCAAATCCACCCTCCTTCCCACACAAGTTTGGTTCAGAACACCAATAATCCCCACCCTGAGGCCTGCATAAAATCCCATTAGACCATTTTGATGCTGCAGAGGCCACCAAAACCAGGTTAAGAACCAAAGGTCACAGGTGTTTATCCGGTTGGAATGCTCATTTTAGCCAGACAAGAGCACCACAGTGTTAACAAATCCATAACTGAAGCAATAGGCATGTTTATATTATAGCATTTATTCTAGCTATGTGTAAATTTCACAGGAAAAGTTTTCCAGTATAAGTGTCTGGTCTAACCTTTTTTGTACCTATCATATTTCAGGAGGTCAGTTTTATGGCTGTGATTTTTCCTTGTCCTACTTTGGTTGCATAATGATGAGATTTCAAATCAAGGATTCTGCCTCATGTTTGCTACCTCAAAAGAATGCTGGGGATTCACATGACATTTTCTCCTCTCTGCATTTCTAGGGACTGAATGTCCTTCATTTATCATGGTCAAGTTCTTGAGGAAAATCCAAAGGACTGAGCACAGGGGTGTCAACTGCAGAGCAAGCTGTTTGCTCCCTGGGGGAGTGGCTGGGTCTGAAACAACACTGTAAGCTCATTTCCAGAAAAAAGTTTTTAAGAAAATTAAGGATCAAAAAGTGATGTAAAGGAGAGTCATTGACAGAAGGATACTTAGTAATAACTTTCTAAATATTTTTTGAATGGATGGCTGAATCAACGGGTGGATACAAGCACTTTCGGAAGGACCAATGGTCATAGAACATAATGGGGGGGGATGTAATCATGGGGAGGAAATAGGAAGTAAATAACATTCCTGGGGATGCCTGGGTGGCTCAGCCGTTAAGCATATGCCTTCAGCTCAGATCAGGATCCTGGGGTCCTGGGATCGAAACACTCATCGGGCTCACTCACTTCTCCCTCTCCCTCTGCCTCTCTCTCTAATAAAACAATCAATCAATCTTAAAAAAATAACATTCCTTATTCCCTCTGTCAATTTTGGAGATTTTGTTGTTGTTGTATATATTCAGGAAATTGGGCAAAAAGGCAAACACTTTACCATGACAGTCAGTCTTCTGCAAGGCAGTACCAAATCTCAGTGGGAAGAGAAGGACCCCTGGAGAAGGGAAGCTGAGAGAATCTCAGCCATTCTAAGATTCCACATACACCGTGGAGTCCAGGAAGTACCAGAAAACTGAATCATGAAGTAAATGTAACTCTCAGTCTTATATACCCACCCAGAGAAAGGAACCACCATACCAGGGGGAAAAGGTAAGGTGAAGAGTTTGGGCCAGGTGAGGTTACCCAGAAATTCTGAGTATTTAATATAGGTTCTCTCCTGGCTTAATATTTGAAACTCATATTATTCAATGGTTTTCTGTTATTTGAAACTTTTAAGGAAGTTTTTAATGAGACTATCTGTGGCAGAGATGTGCTACTCATCACATACTCTTGGCTCCCCCACATTTCCCACCCTTCACAGTTAAGAGGGACCACACGACTAGCTCTGGTTAATAGGTTGCAAGCAGACATGGCTTTTGTCACTGCCAGAAAGAAGCACTTAAGAGCCAGCATGTGATCCTCTGACTCTCTTCCCCTGATGCACAGACTGAATAGTCTACATGTTCTGGAGAGTGCAGCTACAAGATGGCAGAGCCTCAATTAGCCTGTGACCCTAGAGCTCAAATTTCCATTCTTTTGCATACTAGCTGAGTGATCTTGGGCATGTAGCTTAGTATCTCTGGGCTCAGTTTCCTCAACTGTAAAATGAGTATAATAATAGTATCTACCTTAGGATGCGTGGGTGACTCAGTTGGTAAAGCGTCTGCCTTTGGCCCAGGCAGTGATTCCCAGGGTCCTGGGATAGAGCCCTGCATCTGGCTCCCTGCTCATCGGGGAGTCTGCTACCCCCTCCCCCCACCACTTGTGCTCTCTCTCATTCTCTAATAAATAAATAAATCTTAAAAAAAATAATAGTACCTACCTCAGAAATTTGTTTAGGCTAGCACAGAGTAAGCACCCAGTAAATGCTATCTATTATTAATAATCTTAGAAATAATAAGAAAGGACACATAATAAATACATTCCTTTGATTTCTCTCTCATTTTTTAAGAAATGAAAGCAAGGCTGAACATTTTTTAAATAACTAATAAGTACTATAATTTATACTATCCCTTATGTGTCTTTTTTCCCTTGTAACGGCATTCACTTCCAAACTTAGAACCAACCCTCTATATAAAAAAAAAATCTACCACAACCACATTTTCAGATTACAAGTATTTTAGCAGGTATTGGTTTTTTTTTTAAAGGAGTATATCTTTCCAGAAGAAAATAAGTGATATTAATTTACTGTGCCACTTAATGACTATTTGCAGAAAGGATTACCATGTGAAAAAAATTGCAAGAGAGGAAAGGAAGAGTGTAGTTTTGAATGTAGTTTTGACTCTGAAATGAGACTTGCAAACCTTCATAAAATCTGGTTCTCCAGTTTAATGTCACAGCTAGTACATCATATTTATCAAACACTTCAGCACTGCTAAAGCAATCAGAAATGAAAAAAATAATGGTGGTGCCCAAAATTATGTACTATCTAGATGTTATCCTAACCATAATTTCAGTCCTTAAATTTTCATGGCTATTCAATACCTGTATAGCTCCATTTTCACGCTAGAAGGAGAGTGCAGTAATTTTACTTCCACAGTTATAGAAAATTGAGAAATTGAATCAAGACTGCATTTTCTGAGGAAACTCAAAATGTAAACTGATGCTGATTAACCTTTAAGCACCCATTTAAGGTAAGCATAACATGGGAGTACCTCAGTGGCTTGGTGGGTTGAGCATCTGACTCTTGGTTTTAGCTTGGGTGGTGATCTTCGGGTTGTAATCTCGGGGTCCTGGGATCGAGCCCCGAGTAGGGCTCCACACTCAGCATGGAGTCTGCTTGGGATTCTCTCCCTTCCCCTCTGCCCCTCCCCTCTCCAGCACTCTCTCTCTCTCTCTCTCTCTCAAAATAAATAAATAAATAAAATCTTTATAAAAAAAGGTAAGCATCGCATGGTGCACACAAGCCATTCCCTCCACCCAGAATG
The DNA here is from genome assembly GCF_003265705.2 of Callorhinus ursinus. Taxonomy (NCBI): domain Eukaryota; kingdom Metazoa; phylum Chordata; class Mammalia; order Carnivora; family Otariidae; genus Callorhinus; species Callorhinus ursinus. Next base: position 8,758,469 of record NW_027397068.1, read on the forward strand.
TCTCTCTATTCCTCACCTACTGGTGAGCTCTTCTTACATCATCCAGAGCCTTCCTTTTCCTTCTTACTTCTCTCTCCTGCCTAGAAGTAGCTGGCCACTCCTTCCACTGTGTCCCTCCATAGCTGCACAGCCTCCATTGTTGCCCTTCCCATTTGTGCTTGTTTGCATCTCTCCCTACATGAGAGTAGGGCTTGTGTCTTATATACCCAGAAGTCCCCCAAACCGATACAGGCTCTTAAGCTCCATTTGAACATTACAGAAACTGTTGTCCAAATAGTTGAATATGTAGACAACAAATGAGACTGTATAAACACATAATATATATTCATTTTGCTTATGTAGCTATTTTATACAACACTCAGAGTCTTCTATTTTTATTGGTTTTATGAGTCCTGTTCTTCTACTTAATAGTGAGGTGCTAGAGGACAGCAATTTTGTGTCATTTACACTTGTAAGCGCTTATATTATCCAAAAAAGAGCTTTAAAGGCACTAAGAGCTGTTTGCTGAAATTAATTTAAATTATTACAGCAGACATAAGTGCTGACTCACTCAGTAACAAGTGAAGTTAGGTCCTCATTTTGTCATGTGATTCTAATATTTACTACTGATACAGCCGATACATGTATCATTAATTGACCCAGTCTTTCATTTACTATGATTCTGAGGCTAAGCACAAGAGGTGTTCAGTTAAGTCCAACAGATCACCAAAGTGTCAGCAAAACTGCAGCAGCCTTTTTGGAAAGTCAGTTTACAGTGATACTATAGACTGTGTCAAAAGTATGTAAATTTCCTTTTTAAATTCCCACTATAATTATAGTCTTCATAATTCAAGTATCAGCATCAATTTCTTACCACCAATATTTCCTTCAAACCCAATAACTGGATATCTATCTCTTCAGAAACCTAAAGTATTAAACTTCCTCACAATTTTCAAATGATTCATGCCCCTTTATTGTGTGCAATAGTTCCCCCCAACACACACTGAGATACTTTGCAAAATACTGAAAAGTTACCTAGTGATTCATCCTCAGTGTAATATGAGATAGAAGCATAACGAAAAGGCAGAAATCAGGTTCTGTTTCCAGAGATTCTAAAATAATATTCAGACACTATTCACACAGAAATGTAAGGCACCCAGAGTTTTCTTTTTTTCTTTTTTCATTTTTTTTGTCCTCTTAGTATCAAATGAGGAAAGACAGACCAACAAAAGTCTTATCCAACCTCTCATGCTACAGCTGAGTAAAGCTAGTCACTAAACTCAGAAACAATATTGTTGCTACTTATCAGCCATGAGACTTGGGTAGCTCACTTTATATTGGGGAGACTCAATTTCCCCATCTGTGAAATGGGACAAATACCCTCCCTCTTTATTGAACAAAGAGGTCTCCCAAGAATTTACTATAGTAATATATGTGAAACATGCCTTAAAAATCACTTAGGAAAATATAAAAATAAATTATATAATAATGCAAAGAGGCAAAGAATATACCAAACGTTTTCCTTATTTATAATAAGTTTTTCATTTTTTTTTTAAAGATTTTTTTTTATTTATTTATTTGACAGAGAGAGAGACAGCGAGAGCAAGAACACAAGTAGGGCGAGTGGGAGAGGGAGAAGCAGGCTTCCCGCGGAGCAGGGAGCCGGATGCGGGACCTGATCCCAGGACCCTGGGACCATGACCTGAGCCGAAGGCAGACGCTTAACGACTGAGCCACCCAGGCGCCCATAAGTTTTTCATTTTTAAGTGGATTTTAAAGATGCATATTGATGAATGAATGGATAAATGACTCACAGTGGGAAGAGTCATACCACAAACATGAAGCTGGAGAGTGTCTTTAATAACTGCTAAAGGGCCAGAGTGGGAGGATAATTGACAACGAAATTGCAAAGCAGAAAGGAGATCTTGAGCTATAGACAGAGGACCATGGCTCACCGATGAAGAGAAAATCTGTTTCACGGATGAAGAGAAAACCTGTTTCACGCTGGGTGAAGACACTAGTTTATGTAACACCTATGAGGCCAGAACCGCACAGCTGAGTCTCAGTGATGCAACAAAGAAATACAGTGTGACAGCCAAACGCCATTTCAAAAATAGCTCAAGTTCTTCACTGGCCTTTATTGAACACTGTGAGGGGTATATGTAGACCAAAGCAAACCTTCGTTAAAATGTCTCCTCTCTGTTAACCCCTTCCCCCAACCCTTTCCTCAGGCACAACAGCAGTCCTGGTCATCTGGGAATTACCCACTCTGGCTAGAAGATATGTCACCCCTCTCTCCCACCACAAAGTCAGAGGTCCGAGCATCTGGGAGCACAAGCCCCGCCATGCCCCCCCCCCCCACACACACACCAGTAATAGCCTCCTGTGCGTGATCTCTGGGAGGGGTTGTTTGTCTTCTGCTCCCAGTGTTTTTTCTGGTGATAATTATGACAAACACCACCCCTGTCCTCTTCATTTCTGTAGAGGTGGGAGAAGGCTGCAGACTCCATGTTAATAATTTTTATCCCATCACTTTTGTTAAGGTTAAAGTTAGTACAGTGAGTGGGAAGTTCCAAATTTAAGGGGGACAGAGAAGGCTGGCTTGACATTTGATGGGGGGGATCAGAGAAGGCAGCTGGGGCAGGGTTGATGCAGACCCATGATCCACAATGAACACAGTGACCGGGACTCTGAGGTTTATCTGATCACAAATGTTCTGATGGGGAAGTGATTAAAAAGACCCATGGTATCAAATGCGTGTGTAAGTTATGTTTCCTGTGTCTCTTAACCATGGATCTTGAGACCTTGTTCAGGAGTTCCAGCAGGGATATACAAACATTCAAATATCCCTAACCAAAGAATGATCTGTGTCTCTGTGTCTCTCTCTCATAGTAAAGACTGACAAAAAACTTATCATTTGCCAGGCATTACTCCTAGCACTTTTTTTTATATTAAATAATTTAATTTTCACAGCAACAATGTGAGCTAGTACTAGTAATATCCCCATTTTTCAAATGACAAAGCTGAGACCCCAAGAAATTAGGTGATGATCCAAGTGACACAGCTAGGGTTCAAACCCAAGCAATGTAGCTCCAGAATCCAAACTTTTAGGTACTACACTATCCTGCCTCCCAATTAATGGTACAGAGGTCTTCCTCAGATGGAACAGGAATAAAGGAGGAAGAAATGATGTGTCTTCCTGAGATGGAAAGCTGTCATTGCAAGATAGTTTTTCCTTCCCTTCTCCATTCTTAATACATTTCTAAGGAAGGAAGGATAGAAATTAAAATGATGGTGCAGGTGGCAATGCAGTCTTTGGTGGTGTGGACATTAAGCATGTGAAAATTGTAAGGGAAGAGCTCTGTTTGCAAGACTTTTCATTAAGGATGGCCTGAAGACAGGTGTGCATCGATGAGGAGGTAGAGGCCACAGACTGATGACACACAGATGCCAGGAGAGAGAACAGGGCCTGAACTTTTAAAGTAGCACAATCAGATTTTGATGTTTGCATTGCTCTACGTTTTTAACCTCAGAGACTAAAAACACTGCCAGCAGGCTGTGACATGGGCTCAGCTTAACCCATCCTAAAAAGGGAGACATTTAATCATCTCAAAGATCTCTTGCATTTTTTAAATCTATGACCGTGTAAGTATTAACCTAAGCATAGCATTGGCCAAAATAGCCCCAGTGCTCTGTCACTTAAGTCCCCTTGTCTCACATCAATTTCCACAGTTACAGGTAGATAAAATTAGCTCACTATCAAAGCCAAGGCAGCTCCTGACACCAAATGTGTTGAGGGACAGAAAACATCAAGTTCAACATCTCTGGCACTCTGTCTGGCTCATTCTGACACATTCTGGTAGAAAAAAAGCTCACACTGTCACAGTTTAGTTATTCAGAATGTCAGCCTGTAGAACTCAAAGCCTAAAAGTTTTATTATGACCATTTTCTGCTCCAAATAAACAATAATAAAAACATCATGCAGAAAAAACCCTCTATTTGTAGCTGAGTTATATTTAATGATGTGACATAAGAAAAGCATTGTAGATTGCAAAACTACCAACTGACTCTGCCCCCTGAGATACCTGTCCATAAAACCACACCAGCTTGCCTCAGATACAGGCTGAGCAGTTGACCAAAAGTTATAAGGAAGTAGAAAGAAAAATTGGAGTAAGGAAGAGAAGGTTTTATTCTCTGTTTTTACAAGAGCACTGAGAATATTTGACTGCTAACAACCTATAATAAAGAGAATGAAAGAGGCTCTTCTACTCACTGTTGAATCGACCTTTCTGAATTTCAGGCCATTAGCATAAATAATGTATATGCTACCCAACACAGGAAAATGTTTAAAGTAAAAGTTTACTTTTTGTGTCTTTAAATTGCTTTGAAAAGTATCAAGGCGGAACTATAAATGAAGTAATATATTCCTATTATGTTTGATTTCCAAGATTAACTTGATTTTTATACATAAAAACAATGTGTGCCATATTCAAATGCATAGTAGTTACTTAGCATCGGGATTGATGTGCTAACTTGGTGCAGTGCATTAGAATCTGAGTTTATAAGCCTAACACTAAAACCAGTCAGTTTCCCTTTAGCTCCTACAGCTGTCTTGTAAATTTGTACCCCTCATTATCAGAGCAATACAAGCAATGCACTCACTGCCAATTGCAGTTTGACAGGCACTCTATACAAGCAATGATTCAGACACCGCCATGATATCTGAACAGAAAAGCAGATCATGGTAATATTTTAAATCATCATCAATATTCAAAGCTCCCTTATTGATCATGATTATAAATCTGAGCTCTTGGAGATCAGTTATTCAGGATGGAGAAATTTCTTGATACCAAGAACAGTATCTTTATTTCGATATTTTGTACCTCCTCCACAGGCACATATAATTATTGGCCTATCCCAAAACATCTTGGGGTGCCAATTTTATATCTTTTGGGGTTCATACTTATAAATATTATCAATCCATTTGTTAGTGTACCTATGACAACTGAATACTACAGTATAGTCTTGGGACTATCAATGTGTTTGTGGGGATAAGAATGTGTACATCCCAGCCATGTATCATACTTATACAAACAAGTTTCCTTATATGTGTGATATATTTTGATGCAAAACACCTCAAATCAGTTAATAATTAATAACTATGACAGACTCTTGCCTCACTAAAACTACAATACTAATTAGATTGTCACAATTTTGGCTAAGCTAAAATGGTAGATTATAATGTCACTCTCAAGTCTCTCTCTCTCTCTGCCAATATGAATGTGGCAATGGGTCATCTTACAGGTGTCCAAGGGAGCTGGGCTCTACTTTCAGCCTCACTTCTATAAAACTATAATTTACTCAAAAAATAACATTAATGTACATTTTCCATTTATCTCAAATGGAAAACTGTAGGTAAAACTACTTTCTATAACCTCCTCTGCATGGTGTTACTATAGTATCATTATTGTAGAATCCACATAGCATCCATTATTTGGTGGATCTCGTCCCATTTTTGTTTTGTGTTCATTAAAGATCATCTCATACCAACATGTTAATTTATCCTTTTATAGTAAGTTTCTCCAAGAATGCTGGGGGTTGGACTAATTATATAAATACACATTGGGATTGCACAGGATATCCTCCAGCCCTATAAAAATGTAATCAGTTACATAAACTCATGTAATGAAAGTCTCACCAGAAAAAAAGTAATCAAGCTAACACCAAATTCAGAAAAAATAAAACATATCACTGTCTTTCTAGCACTGCACAAGACAGACCCAAGCAACCCCGGCACTAGAGAGATGTTCCGCAATGAAGTCTGGTAACATGTTATCATACTTTCTCAATGCTTAGCAGCAGTATCCCAACAAAACATTCTGTTATTGCCACCAGCAGTATACCAGGGTGACTTGAGTAACATGAGAAGAAATAAGTTCATCTACTCTAACAAAGTACCTCAAACAACCACAGAATATAGTGGCTTGAATAAGACTGAGGTTTCTTACTCTCTCACAGAGCCATCTGGATGTGAACCAACCTGGGAAGGCCAACTCTGCCATCCCCTATATTCAGCTCTCAGGATTGCCCCACTTCTCACCATACCCCAGTCAATATCAGGGAAAATATGGCTGGGGGTGTCTAGGTCAAGTGAATTAATTTTGAAGGCGATAACCCAGGAATCACACATATCCTTTCTGCTCACGTCCAACTGATTCATAATTAGCTGCAAGGGAGATAGGTAATGCGACTTCTAGCTAAGTGAGAGAGCTTACCTAAAAAGAAGAGGAGAAAAGAAAGATACTAGGAAGAAGTTACTAGTCCCTGTCACAGTCCAACCCTCTGGTCATCCCAGTATTCAAGCATAGCCTTTTTTGCATATACAGAGCACACTCACATCCTCTCCAAGTCCCCTCCAATTAGTTCAGCTCAAAGCCCTGGGTCGTTAAGTGATGCAAAGTCCTTTCCACAAGGACCAAATGTGAGGCTTCTCACATTTGAGTGACCTATAGACTGATACACAACTGTTCTCTCTCTCTGTCTCTCTGCCTCTGTTTCTCTGTCTCTCTCTGTCTCTCTCTTTTTCTCTCTCACACACACACACATTTGCGATGGTAGAGAAGGATTGGGATAGCTGTCATAAAATTTCCAATTTATAAAAGACAAGAATGGCACACACACAGAACTGAATGGTCTGCAGGAATGATGAATTCTGCTGGACAGGACTTATGAAGATCCACTGCCTTAAAAGTACAGGAGCTCTCTCGGTTGGAATGTGGTTCTGTTCATCATCTGGCAACTCGTTGTCAATTATTCTCTGTGGTCACCGGCATTGCTCTTTGGCTGGTTTTCTCTTGTTCACCATTGTGGTGGTCCTATAACCAAAGAAATGGTCCTTGACACATATGCCACCTACCTGCTGGTACATGTTCAGAGGGAGGGAGGATGCTTTAGAACAGTCAAGTTTTTGTAGGCCTGACTTGTTTCTTTGGCAAAACAATTCTCTAAAAATTGTGGTAAGCTCTTTGTGGTCTTGCTTCTGCCACGTTCCAAGTGCAATAACCATTCCTAAAGTTCCTTCAGGCATAGTTCTTAAACTGAGTGACTCTTCCCTTTATTTACTGATCTCTGTATTTCCTCAAAATCATGAATGCTACCCTAAGGCCATTCTAAACAATAAGCTTGGGAAGAAAAGCAATGCCCTTAATCAGATCCTTGCCCTGGAGTTTCTCCCCGGTCTTCCCAGTTGGGGGAAAAACTGTGGTGTCTTAACAGGTTTGTGAGAAAAGCTCTCAATGGTAGTTTTATCTTCAGAATTTTGCACCAGAAGAGTTGACTTTTCCAACCCTGTGAATCCCCAAATTTAACCTATAGGTCACAGGAAGAGACTTTAGCAGATCTATATTCCTTTCCTTCTCTGCTTCCAAACTGGCTAATCCCATCTGCCTGCATCTCTCTTTTATAAAAACCAGGAAGAAGGAGCCAATAAACATCAAATGTTTGAGTTTTTCCATGTAGTCACCCTAGATCAACAGACCCAGTAAGTCCGTAGTCTGTCTTCCAGGTTACTGTACACTAAATTTTACCAAATATCTTTAACAGTCTATACTGAGCAGCATGAGAACTTGTAGGCTATACCGCCTTGCAACCCATGGTCAGACTGCTAAGTATAGTTTTAACTATTGTTATGTAGGACCTCACTTCTGGGTACCATTTCCTGTATTCATCAGCTGCTATAACAAAAGATCTCAAAACAGAGTGGCTTATAATAAGAATAAAGCTCATTATTTCTCCCAAGGCAGTCTAGAGCCCCTAAGGTGGTTTTACTATTGGTGACTAATTACATTCAAGACTGCTCCACTTGTTACCATTCTCCAATCAGTAAACAAGGGAGAAGAGACAACCAAGGCAAACAGGTGCCAGAAATTACACATATTTCTGCTCACATCCCACTGGCTTAAATTTATTTACATGGACACATCTTGATTCAAATGTGTTTTCTAGCAAGACAACCACCTGCTCCACTAAAAGTGACTTGAAAGGAATTCTATTATTAAAAAGAAAGAGGGAAATGGTTAGTGAAGAGCAATCATAGTCTCTGCCACATGGAGATTTCAGAATCTCAACCATTATTTTGATTCCCTGTTTTAACATGGGTTCCTAAGAGTCTGCAAAGCAGAGTATGGAATGCAGCATCTCAAATAAAGACCCAGAGACTCACCCTGGATGAGTTTACATAGATTACAACCCCTACACATTACACCATCCACTTCCACTTCCCATTTCCCATAACAGTTTATATCCCACAAAAAGGAGTAAAGAAGGAGGCAAATTTAGCATGTAAGTCTATTTCTTCCTTTTGGAATATTTGTACTTGAACATGGCCTTTATTGTCTTTTCCACATGTTGAAGTTCTGTGTCACACAGCACCCACCCATTAGCTGTAGTACAGTCTCCAGATAGATCTGGGTATTGCCAAACTTTTCAGCCCAGATACTATCATCCTTAAGTTCCTTAAATACAAAAATTATGACTCATGGGAATATGATTTAATCAAAACACAGTCACATAAATGTGCTATACAACATTCTAAGATAAAGTGAAAAACAAGTCCCCTACTAATTATAGTGCATTGTCCCTTAAGCATGGTGTCCAGCATACAATTTGAACCTTTTTAATGGTAATTTAACATAAGTTACTTCCAGTATGATAATTCCGTGTTCATCTTCTGATGATAATAAGCTCACTTCCCAGATACTTTAATACTAGGAAGTACAAATCTTGGGTAAGGGATTCATAAAAGGTCTTGCCACCTAGCATAAATTGAATATAATGTTATTATGTATGAGATGTATGAGAATTTAATAGCAGTGAGTTTGTCATCAAGAAAGGGTAATCGCTGGTTGAACCAAACAAATCTTTTTCTTAGACCTGCAAGGAAATAGAACAAACAAATAGAAAACAGCACTTTTTCTAAGAGGCTCTACTTACAATCGAATTGTCCCTCAAAAAACAACCTCATTGGCCTTCCCTCAAACTCTACAAATGCATTTCTAATTCTCATCAGTAGATCTCTTGTGAGCTGTAAATCTGAGGGAATGGTGGGGGGATCTTGCCAGTTATTTTTAAAAATTCTTAAATGGCAGGGCGCCTGGGTGGCTCAGTCATTAAGCGTCTGCCTTCAGCTCAGGTCATGATCCCAGGGTCCTGGGATCGAGCCCCACATCGGGCTCTCTGCTCCGCGGGAAGCCTGCTTCTCCCTCTCCCACTCCCTCTGCTTGTGTTCCCTCTCTCCCTGTGTCTCTTTCTGTCAAATAAATAAAAAATAAAATTAAAAAAAATTCTTAAATGGCAAATACTTCAACACTACTTAAAGAAATATGACTCTTCTTGACTTTTTATTTTCTTAACAAGCCCCGATTTAGAAGGAGGAAACATACATACACACATACATACACAACTCTCATGTAACAGAAGACGAAATACTGACAACATAAATTTTTTTATATGGGTTGATAAATAATACAACTTCATTTATGACCGTAATAGATATTCTAAACCAGTCATAGCACCTTTCCCACAAATGTTAGAAGTAGCCTTAGAATCATGCTTCATGCAAAAGTCCAGGAAATTGTCATCAGTAAGAGTTGGTGTTCAGAGTAAAATCTATTCAATGCTCTGACAAATGAATATACACGTTTAGATCCAAAGTCACACAATAATTAGTGGTAGATCTGGGACTAAGGTCTGGGACTCCAATTTCCTGAAACTAGTGTCCTTTCTTTTTTTTCTATTTTTTTTATTTTTTTATTGTTATGTTAATCACCATACATTACATCATTAGTTTTTGATGTAGGGTTCCATGATTCATTGTTTGTGCATAACAACCAGTGCTCCATGCAGAATGTACCCTCTTTAATACCCATCACCAGGCTAACCCATCCCCCACCCTCCTCTCCTCTAGAACCTTCAGTTTGTTTTTCAGAGTCCATTGTCTCTCATGGTTCATCTCCCCCTCCGACTTACTCCCCATCATTCTTCCCCTCCTGCTATCTTTTTCTTTTTCTTTTTTCTTAACATATGTTGCATTATTTGTTTCAGAAGTACAGATCTGTGATTCAACAGTCTTGACAATTCACAGCGCTCACCATAGCACGTACCCTCCCCAATGTCTATCACCCGGCCACCCCATCCCTCCCACCCCCCACCACTCCAGCAACACTCAGTTTGTTTCCGGAGATTAAGAATTCCTCATATCAGTGAGGTCATATGATACATGTCTTCCTCTGATTGACTTATTTCACTCAGCATAACACCCTCCAGTTCCATCCACGTCGTTGCAAATGGCAAGATCTCATTCCTTTTGATGGCTGCATAATATTCCATTGTGTATATGTACCACATCTTCTTTATCCACTCGTCTGTCGATGGACATCTTGGCTCTTTCCACAGTTTGGCTATTGTGGACATTGCTGCTATAAACATTGGGGTGCACATACCCCTTCGGATCCCTACATTTGTATCTTTTGTGGTAAATAGCGAGTAGTGCAATTGCTGGGTCGTAGGGCAGCTCTATTTTCAACTTTTTGAGGAACCTCCATACTGTTTTCCAGAGTGGTTGCACCAGCTTGTATTCCCACCAACAGTGTAGGAGGGTTCCCCTTTCTCCACATCCCCGCCAACATCTGTCGTTTCCTGACTTGTTAATTCTAGCCATTCTGACTGGTGTGAGGTGGTATCTCATTGAGGTTTTGATTTGGATTTCCCTGATGCCGAGCGATGTTGAGTACTTTTTCATGTGTCTGTTGGCCATCTGGATGTCTTCTTTGGAAAAATGTCTGTTCATGTCTTCTGCCCATTTCTTCATTGGATCATTTGTTCTTTGGGTGTTGAGTTTGATAAGTTCTTTATAGATTTTGGATACTAGCCCTTTATCTGATATGTCATTTGCAAATATTTTCTCCCATTCTGTCAGTTCTCTTTTGGTTTTGCTGACTGTTTCTTTTGCTGTGCAAAAGCTTTTTATCTTGATGAAATCCCAATTGTTCATTTTTGTCCTTGCTTCCCTTGCCTTGGCGATGTTTCTAGGAAGAAGTTGCTGCAGCTGAGGTCGAAGAGGTTGCTACCTGTGTTCTCCTTTAGGATTTTGATGGGCTCCTGTCTCACGTTTAGGTCTTTCAACCATTTGGAGTCTATTTTTGTGTGTGTTGTAAGGAAATGGTCCAGTTTCATTCTTCTGCATGTGGCTGTCCAATTTTCCTAACACCATTTGTTGAAGAGACTGTCTTTTTGCCATTGGACATTCTTTCCTGCTTTGTCAAAGATTAGTTGACCATAAAGTTGAGGGTCTATTTCTGGGCTCTCTATTCTGTTCCATTGATTTTTTTGTCTGTTTTTGTGCCAGTATGATACTGTCTTGATGATGACAGCTTTGTAATAGAGCTGGAAGTCCGGAATTGTGATGCCGCCAGCTTTGCTTTTCTTTTTCAATATTCCTCTGGCTATTCGGGGTCTCTTCTGGTTCCATACAAATTTTAGGATTATTTGTTCCATTTCTTTGAAAAAAGTGGATGGTATTTTGATGGGGATTGCATTGAATGTGTAGATTGCTCTAGGTAGCATTGACATCTTCACAATGTTTGTTCTTCCAATCCATGGGCATGGAACGTTTTTCCATTTCTTTGTGACTTCTTCAATTTCTTTCATGAGTATTTTATAGTTTTCTGAGTACGGATCCTTTGCCTCTTTGGTTAAATTTATTCCTAGGTATCTTATGGTTTTGGGTGCAATTGTAAATGGGATCGACTCCTTGATTTGTCTCTCTTCTGTCTTGTTGTTGGTGTATAGGAATGCCACTGATTTCTGTGCATTGATTTTATATCCTGCTACTTTACTGAATTGCTGTATGAGTTCTAGCAGTTTTGGGGTGGAGTCTTTTGGGTTTTCCACATACAGTATCATATCATCTGCAAAGAGTGAGAGTTTGACTTCCTCCTTGCCGATTTGGATGCCTTTGATTTCTTTTTGTTGTCTGATTGCTGTGGCTAGGACTTCTAATACTATGTTGAATAGCAATGGTGATAGTGGACATCCCTGTCACGTTCCTGACCTTAGGGGAAAAGCACTCAGCTTTTCCCCATTGTGAATGATATTCACTGTAGGTTTTTCGTAGATGGCTTTTATGATATTGAGGTATGTACCCTCTATCCCCCTATACTCTGAAGAGTTTTGATCAAGAAAGGATGCTGTACTTTGACAAATGCTTTCTCTGCATCTATTGAGAGGATCATATGATTCTTGTTCTTTCTTTTGTTAATGTATTGTATCACGTTGATTGATTTGTGGATGTTGAACCAACCTTGCAGCCCAGAGATAAATCCCACTGGGTCATGGTGAATAATCCTTTTAATGTACTGTTGGATCCTATTGGCTAGTATTTTGGTGAGAATTTTTGCATCCATGTTCATCAAGGATATTGGTCTGTAATTCTCCTTTTTGATGGAGTCTTTGTCTGGTTTGGGGATCAAGGTAATGGTGGCCTCATAAAATGAGTTTGGAAGTTTTCCTTCCATTTCTATTTTTTGGAACTGTTTCAGGAGAATAGGTATTAATTCTTCTTTAAATGTCTGATAGAATTCCCCTGGGAAGCCATCTGGCCCTGGGCTTTTGTTTGTTGGGAGATTTTTGATGACTGCTTCCATTTCCTTAGTGGTTATAGGTCTGTTCAGGATTTCTATTTCTTCCTGGTTGAATTTTGGTAGTTGATACATCTCTGGAATGCACCCATTTCTTCCAGGTTATCTAATTTGCTGGCATAGAGTTGCTCATAATATGTTCTTATAATTGTTTGTATTTCTTTGGTGTTGGTTGTGATCTCTCCTCTTTCATTCATGATTTCGTTGATTTGGGTCATTTCTCTTTTCTTTTTGATAAGTCTGGCCAGGGGTTTATCAATCTTGTTAATTCTTGCAAAGAACCAGCTCCTAGTTTCATTGATCTGTTCTACTGTTCTTTTGGTTTCTATTTCATCGATTTCTGCTCTGATCTTTATTATTTCTCTTCTCCTTCTGGGTTTAGGCTTTATTTGCTGTTCTTTCTCCAGCTCCTTTAGGTGTAGGGTTAGGTTGTGTATTTGAGACCTTTCTTGTTTCTTGAGAAAGGCTTGTATTGCTATATACTCTCCTCTCAGGACTGCCTTTGCTGTATCCCAAAGATTTTGAACAGTTGTGTT
>NW_027397068.1:8776678-8807565 GCF_003265705.2 Callorhinus ursinus
TTCGTAGGTGTTCAGAATGGTTTGATCCCTATTCAGCTGAATTCCCGAGACCAGATGAAATCCAGGTCTCCTACTCCTCTGCCATCTTGCTCCGCCCCCTAGTGTCCTTTCTTCTACAAGGTATTATGATGGCTAATTAGTTACATTAATGGTAGTTATAACAGCTTGAAATGCCTTGATTTGCCAATAAAAAATTAATGAAAGAAAATGAAAAATTGATCCATAGCTCTCTGGATGGCATTTTAAAAGATCTGTGCTATAAAAATAATTTCTAAAAGCCCTTCTAAATGTTAAGAAGGTAAGAAGAATTGCTGTTAATTAAATACTCAATTAATGCTTAGTATACATGTTATATCATTTGTAGCCTAACTTTATAACACAGTGGACCTATATACATGATGTTTCTTACATTTTATAGTATATTTGTGCTTTCTTATATAATCAAAGCATATGGAATGCCAATGCCAATTTTATAGGCCTTCTAAAAGGAATACAATGAACAGTATACTAAATTAGAAGAAATAAATGGGATCTGTCCTTAACTTAGAGTATGGGTATGGGCTAGTCATTGATTTTTCTATATCCTAGTATTCTCATCATTAAGTTGAGATGATCTTTATGGTCTCTGAAAGTGCTCAAATTCAATTCATAATTTTGTTGTTTTCAAATTATTATCTTTAGGATTTAGGATATTAAATTTAGGAGATTTTAAAATTGAAGTTTTGCCTTACAATGTACCTAAAATATTGGCAATTTGACACCAATTTTGAAAAATTATACACCTCCTCATATATTTTTTAAGCTGAATCTAAATTTTATCTCAAATACATATATATATATATATATATATATATATAGCAAGTTATGAGGTCCTCATTGAAAGAAATGAGACAGAAATTAAATTCAAGTAGGAATTCACTTCCCAGGGCTCATTTATCAAGTCCTCAATGCAAAACTGCTTGCCATGCCTACACATACATATGGCAAAGAGGTTTCATCTTAGGAGCCCCTCCTACTAGTCGTGACTTGCTGGAGTTATGATGAGGTTTGTGAAGTTGAGTCTGAGCCCTTCGAAAGAGTGCCACAGCCGATGAGCGATATCTGGCAGGATGGCGAGGTGACAGCATAAATGACCTACTGGTCCTCCCACCTTAAAGTCAGAATGACTCCACTAAACTACTTTATTTTAACATTAGGTTATCTCAAGATTGGTTCCTAGAATTCTCGATGAAGATACATTCCAAACAATACTCATTTTTAAAAGATATATGAACAAGATTTTTACTTTGTCATATACATAATATCACCTGTAAATGTAAGCAGATTTTCTCCATGTAAGAAGAAAATGCAATGCATATATCAATCGAGAAAAATGGAATTTATTCACTATTTATTACTAGACAAATAGAAGAGAGTGCACATGCTTTGTTTAAGGAACTGAATTAATTTTAGTATGGCTGAAAAATAAAGGGCAAAGGAGTAAGCAGTAAAGATCTCCTGGCAGAGACTAGGTCATGAAGGACCCTGTAATCTATAGGGCTGATTCTTAAGGAAGAAGGAAGCCACCAGCATTTTAATCTTCTTATGGGATCAGATTTACACTGTAGAAAGCTACCCCTGGTGGCAGTGCTGGGAATAGACAGACTAAAGGGCAGTAAGACAGGAAAAGCACTTGAGAGGCATGAGGTATTCCAGCTGAAAGATAATGTTGAGGCGAAATAATAGTACTTGTAGTGGGAATAAAGAGAAATGGAAAGACTCAAGATTGTAACAGTTGGTATCTCCCAGACTTGATAATCTGTAGGATGTAGGCAGAGGAATGGAAGGCAGTGTCACTAAATTGGGGAATAGAAGAAAGGAGAACAGACCTGGAGTGAAAGACAGAGTCCAGATTTGAACATACAGAGATCAACCCAGTTAGACATGTGGGTCGACAGCTCTGAAGAGAGGTCCAAGCCAGAAACAGAAGTGGGAATTTGGGGCACAGAGATACCGCTGAAGCTTGGGCAGGAGGAGACTATATAGTATGGAGGCAGGGCTAAGACAGGAACACCAACATCCTAGGGCTGGTGCAGGAAGAGGAGCTTGAGAAGGGAACTGAGAGAGACCCAGAGCATTAAAGAACAGGAGTAGGAGGGGTCATGGAAAACAAGGAAACACATCCCTCAGAAAGAGAGCATCACAGGTGTAAAATGCTTCCAAGGTGGAAGTCAAAAAGAACCAAGGTATGTGGACTGAATGTGTGTCAGAGTATTTATGGGTGAGAAGTTTTTCCCTGCTTCGGTCACGTAAGAGAGAGCGTGGTGGATTGAGAAGCAGAGAGGGGGTGGGAGGAGGAAGCTGCAGTAGCTGTGGAGGGGCAGATGGGCTCCAGGAGAGTTTGTTATGTAACACAGGAAAGATATGGACAGTTTTTAAATGATGGGAAAAGTTTGTATACAGAAAAGCATTTAAAGACAGGAGAGAGAAGGTATGCTGGAGTTGAGGTAGAAATGAGAAGAGGAGGCTTTGCTGAGCAGAGTTCCGGGGAAGAGCCTCAGATGGAAGGAGGGACATCCCAGGAGGGAAAGGGGAGGGGGCATGCTGATGGAGCATTAAGTTTGTAAACTCACTCGAAACTCTTCTCTGACCAAAGCTGGAATCTGCCAAGAGAACTGGGAGAAGCAAAGGATGGGGATGTAGGGAGATCCAAGAGGAACAGAGAATGTGGGAAGTAGCCATGTGAAGGAGAGAGAGCACAGACTATGGAAATGGAGTGGGGTTGTTCTACAGCTTGGACATCCTTTTAAGGTTGCTGGAATGAATTTATGGTGGCATCAGTCTAGGTGTGCAATCTTTATTGGCAGCCAAATGCAGACAGCAGAGGGCAAGCAATTGTATTCATCTGGGTTAGAGTTTTGTGGATGTGACAGAAGCATAATACATTAGGAGAGTTGGGGATTCTAGCAAAAGTGTGGCTCAAGCAATAGTCCCGGGACTTTAACCTGGATGAGGAGGGGAACTAAAAGTAATGAGAAAGTGGTATTTATAGTCTGTGTTTACAATGCTTCTAGAACAAGGAAGATGCAATGGAGATGGACAAATTTACAATACAGTAGAGATCATTGATGGAACAAGATGTCCAAGGAGATAGGAAAGAATGAAACCATGAGTAACCGGACTTACCCTCAGGAGGAGAGACACGCGTTCCTCTGAGACAGTGAGGAGAGACATAAGGATTGATAACAGGTGTAGAGTCATAGCTAATGGAGATTCAGGGTTGATCTGTTGGAGTCACATTATTTTTGGTACAATAAATGTTTACAAAAATAAATAATTTAACTACTTGCCTCATTTTAAGAGAATCTACAAAGTAACTTATACTGGTTAATTAGAGAGAGATTGAGAGATCATGGTAGTTTCATAATAGTTTAAGTCAAACATTATGGAAAATAGAGTTAAGAAACTTATGTGAGCAAGGAAATTTTCTTTTTTTTTAAAGATTTTATTTATTTATTTGAGAGAGAGAGAGCACGAGCAGGGGGGAGAAGCAGAAGCAAAGGGAGAAGCAGACTCCCCGCTGAACAAGGAGCCTGACATGGGGTTCGATCCCAGGACCCTGGGATCATAACCTAAGCCGAAGGCAGACTCTTAACCGACTGAGCCACCCAAGTGCCCGGCAAGAAAATTTTCTACAAAAAGCATTTTAACGAATGTAGGTCACCCTAACAAGCATTTTTAGTCTCGAGGTTATAAGTCAACATTCACAAAACAAACAAGATTCCTCAGCAAACTGCTAGTTATTGTTTATAGTTTCAAGCTCCCATTATGTTTTCTAACCAAGTCTCAATTAAAGAAAAAGGAGCTTAGCTCCAAAAAGAACTAGAGGTCCTTGGGGAAATGGCTAATTTCAGGATTGGGGCAGGGAAAATACAAAAAGAACCTGGAACATGTTAGAGCAGATAGTAGGGCAGTGCTGAAAACTGACGGACCCATGTGTTAAAAGGATGATGGAGCTAAACCAGGAAAGCTGACATAGGCTGAATCTGGAATAATTTGATCATTAAAATTAATAATGACAGAAATGGATTATAACCCCCAAAAAACACGTATCCATACCAATAATAAATAAAGGGAAAGGGGAGAGTATTATGGATTGAATTGTGTTTCCCCCCCAGCCAAAAAAAAATCTCGTATATCTTAGCTCCCAGTATCTGAGAGTATTATCTAATTTGGAGACAGGGTCTTTACAGAGGTAATCAAGTTAAAGTGAAGTCAGAGTGGGCCCTAATCCAATATGACTGGTATCCTTATAAAAGGGGATATTTGAATGGAAATATGCTCAACATCACTATTCATCAGGGAAATACCAATCAAAACTGCAAGGAGATATCACCTTACACCTGTTAAAATGTCTAGAATCAAAAAGACAAGAAATAACATGTGTTGGGGCGCCTGGGTGACTCAGTTGTTAAGCGTCTGCCTTCGGCTCAGGTCATGATCCCAGGGTCCTGGGATCGAGCCCCGCGTCGGGCTTCCTATTCAGCGGGAAGCCTGCTTCTCCCTCTCCCACTCCTTCTGCTGTGTTCCCTCTCTCGCTGTGTCTCTCTCTGTCAAATAAATAAAATCGTTAAAAAAAAAAGAAAAAGAAATAACATGTGTTGGTGAGGATGTAGAGAAAAAGGAACGCTCGTGCACTGTTGGTGGGAATATAAATTGGTGCAGCCAACTGTGGAAAAGTATGGAAGTTCCTCAAAAAATTAAAAATAGAAATACCATGTGATATCCAGTAATTCCACTATTGGGTATTTACCCAAAGAAAATGAAAACGCTAATTTGAAAAGATATATGCACCCCCATGTTTACTGTAGCATTCTTTACAATAGCCAGATATAGCAGCAATCAAGTGTCCATCAATAGATGAATGGATAAAGATGTGGTGTGTGTATGTATGTATATAATGGAATATTATTCAGCCATAACAAAGAATGAGATCTTGCCATTGTGATAACATGGATGGACTAGAGGGCATTATGCTAAGATGAAATATGTCAGACAGAGAAAGAAAAATACTATATGATTTCTTATATGTGGAGTCTAAAAAACAATAAAGGAACAAACAAACAAAAAACAGAAACAGACCTGTAAATACAGAGAACAAACTGATGATTCCAGAGGGAAGGGGGTCAGGGGATGGGCAAGATAGGTAAAGGGAGTGGGAGATGTAGATTTCCAGATGTTCCAGATGTGGAATGAGTAAGTCACAGGAATCAAAGGCACAGCACAGGGAACATAGTCAATGGTAGTGTAATAGCGTTGTGTGGTGACAGACGGTAGCTACGCTTGTGGTGAGCACAGCATAATCCCTATGTTGTACTCCTGAAACTAATGTAACATTGTCTGTCAACTATGCTTCAATAATAATAGGGGTTGGGGATATTTGAACACAGACATACACGGAAGGAAGACAACGTGAAGAGATATAGACAGAAGACAGTCATCTACAAACAAAGGAGAGAAGCCTGGAACAGATCTCTCCCTCACAGCCTTGGAAGGAGCCAACCACACTGACACCTTGATCTCAGACTTCCAGCCTCAGAATTGTGGAACAATAAATTTCTGTTGTTTAAGCCACTCAGTTTATGGTACTTTATCATAGCATCCTTAGCAAACTAACACAGGAAGGAAAGTCCTTTCCAGTAGTAAATGCGAGAGAAACAACAGAATTAGAACATTGCCAAGACAGTAACAGTTCATTCTGGCAAGAACCATGAGTAGATGCCAGAATGCACTGGGCAAAAGTGTGATTAGGACAAAATACTTGCATAGTTTCAAGGGATTCTCCCCACAGATTACTTAATTGCAGAAATGGTAACTTCAAAAGAAGCCTGACAGACACACCTTCAACCAAATGATAGAGTTAATATCACCAATAAATGGGACAAACTGATATCATGTGAAAGATAAATCTTGAACTTGTAAGCTGAATCTAATCATGAAGAAACATCACAGATACCCAATCTGACATTTTACAGAACAACTGACCTGCACTCTTCAAAGCATCAGTAATGTCATGAAAGACCAAAAAGCCTGTTCCAAATTAGGTGAGATAAAGGAGAAAACTAAATATCACACAACACATAAGCCTAGATTTAATCCTGGATCAGAAAAATAAACTGATTCTCAAACGCATCAGCAAAAATAAAAATAATATGTATGTATATGTGTGTGAAATATAAGGAGTATATTCTACTATTCTTGCAACTCTTCTGTAAGTTTGACTATTTTTCAAAGTAAAACGTTTAAAAAAAGGGATTAAAAACAGAAGGATCTATTCAAAATACAGTTTAAATTCATATCAAAAATTAAATTTATAGAAACTTATATTTATACATAGTTAACCGTTTTCTTTTTTCAGAGAACAATATTTACATTTCAAACAAAATTTTATAATCAGTTGAGTATCTTGTTTACTTGACATTTACTTTCTCCAGTACCCTGAACAACATTACTATATTTGTACAAATCACAGACTTTTAAAATTATAGCCCTCACAGAACTGTAAGATGGTAAAGATCACTTCTACTATAAAAGGAGACATGAAGGGAGAAGAGGGGAAAAAAATTAATAAAACCTTCAGCTTTCCAGAAAATTTATTTAGCATAATTTATACAGCATAATTTGTTGATTCCTAAATTACCTCTGAAGTATTAGTTCTTAATATTTATAATTTATATGGCCATTATGCAAACACATAAATGATGAACAAGTGTTCCATTTAAATTCAATCCTCCAAATTCAATCCATTTTTTGTGCTCAGAAATACCATTCAAACTCAAACAAAAGAAGAAAATTACATAATCCTAGGCAAAGAAAGGTCTGTCTGGATTAAAACATGCTGCTTGAGATCACTCAGTCCAGTAACATTTGCTAGGACCCAGAGTAATGTATATCTTTTTAAATAATCATTTATTTTACATATATATGGACTTCCATTTTTTTCCCTTTTAGACAATTATGATCAACAATTGGTGTAACAAGGAAGTTGAGACTATCATCAATTGTGAAATAGGATAACCTGCAACTCTTTCTCCAACACTCCAGAGTGATGCTAATTCAATATGTCCTTGCAGTAACTGTTCTTCCTTCTGACATACAGTTATCAGAGTTCAGCTCTTAACCGTGACAGCATCTAAGTCATTGTTAGTCTCTCATTTTTGGCTCATGCTTTGACCAGTAGGAATCTCATGGAGCAAACAGTGTTTCACAGACTACCAGCCTATAAAATTATGAAAAAGTAACACAGCAATATTTCTCTGATTCAGTCCCCTTCCATTGAATTCAGGTAACAGACCCATCTAAATCCTCTTTCCCAACTCAAAGCAAGGAGAAGAATGCCTGGGAAATCATACATTAATGTCTTCTTCCTCATTTCCTTGTCTCCCACGGTTTCTCTTTGTGCAATCTTTGCTAATGTATCTAAGAAACAGTGTGTTTCCAATGCCTATAAAATCCCAGCTCACCAAGGATGCCAGCTTGGTATCAAAACAACTATTCAGAGTTGCTTTAACATGTGCCTTTCTTGTCCATGATAGAACTCAAAACAGCATTATGTGTGTCCTCTTTTTTTTTTTTAAGTCTTTTATTTGTTTAAGTAATCTCTACACCTGACATGGGACTCACACTCATCACCCCAAGATCAAGAGTTATGCTCCTCTGACTGAGCTAGCCAGGTGCCCCCCATCATTTTATATAGAAGTTCTTATGACACACACTTTAACTTTCTCTCTCTCTCTATCTCTCCCTCTCTCTCTCTCTCTCATACAGTTCCCTCTTGATATCTGTTGAAAGATAACTGGGCCAGAAGCTTAAAGATGATCACATCTTGGTGTAACCATGTGCACACCCTACCCCACTCCCACTTAGGCTAGAATTTGTGGAACATAATGCCACAAAGGAAGGAGCTGTACAAAGAGAGAGAACTCCGGAGATTCATAGGAAGGGTCCACCTCAAACCTCTGACTGAATTTTTTTTAATTAAAGTATACTTGACACACAATGTTACATTAACTTCCACTGTAAAATACAGTGACTCAACAACTCTGTACATTATGCTATGCTCACCACAAGTGTAGCTACCATCTGTCACCACATAATGCTATTACAATACCACTGACCATATTCCTTATGCCATACCCCATTTATTCTTGTGACTTAGTCATTCCATAACTGAAAGCCTGTATCTCTCACTACCCTTCACTCATTTTGCACATCCCCCTAACCTCCTCTCCTCTGGTAGTCATTCATTTGTTCTTAGTACTTATGGGTCTCTTCCTGCTTTTTCAGATTACACTTATAAGTGAAATCATGTGGTCTTTCTCTGTCTGACTTATTTCACTTAGCATAATACCGTCTAGGTCCATCCATGTTGTCACAAATGGCAAGATTTCATTATTTTTTATGGCTGAGTCTCTCTTCTGTTCCATTGATCTATGTGTCTATTTTTATGCCAGTACCATGCTGTTTTAATTACTACAACTTTGTAGTATACCTTGAGATCTGGGACTGTGATACCTTTGCTTTGATAGCAAACAATCTTTGCAACAACAGCTTTGTTCTTTCTCAAGATTGCTTTGGCTGTTTGGGGTCTCTTGTGGTTCCATACAGATTTTAGTATTATTTGTTCCAGTTCTGTGAAAAATGCTATTGGTATTTTGATAGAAATTGCACTGAAACTGTAGATTCCTTTGGGTAGTATAAACATTTTATCAATTAATATTTAACAATATTAATATTAATTCTTCCAATCCATGAATAAGGAATTTCTTTCGTGACCTTGTAGAGTTTACAACCTAGAGCAGAAAATGCAATAATCAAATAAATAAAAGTAAATAGATAATGTCGTGTCAGGTAATAGTTTTTGAAGAACAATAAAAAAGAAAACAGCTAGAGATTGAAAATAGACAATTTTAGAAAAGATTCGGAGAAATAATTTCTGAGGAGATGAGTTTTGATCAAATACTTAAAGAAAGTAATGGTTCATGAGACTATCTGAAAGAAGGTCATTCTAGAGAGAGCAAACACCAGTGCAAAGGCCCTGGAACAGGAACATGACTGACATGCCAAAAAGTGGCAAGGAGATGGCTCAGAGAAAGAGATGAAAAATGTGAAGTAGAGGTTAAGAGACATGGAGGAAAGACAGGAGATCTTAAAGAATATAGTATAAGGATGGGGAAGAGTCACCATTCAAAGAAACACTGGCTGAAAATGTGCCAGAAATCGTGAAACAGTGCATCATTAGACTGAAGAAACATTATGAATCCCAAGTAAGAGAAAAACATCCACACCCAGACAAGTTGTAGTGAAACCTTGGAATATCAAAAACAAACAAATAAAAATCTTGAAAACAACTCTTCACAGTAAACTGCTTTTTTCTCACTCCTTATTTTTCCTGGATTCTCTCCCCAACACTTATATCTCATTCTAAGACAAAGAGAAGTGATTCATGCAACTGAAGGAAAAGCAGGTATGCCTGGCTCTTGTTTCTCTTTGAGTATCTTCCTACATTCTGAAAGTGTGTATTTTGCCTTGTGGGGAAAGGAACCTGCATCTACAGGGAAGGTGTGAGGTCACCCACTGTGTGGATGATTACGTGATTTATAACTTTAGTTTATTCAAAAGGACATCCAGCTCTGACTGCAGCAATCAGAAGAACAAGCTTTTATTTTTCTATCCTTCAATACTCATAATAAAGTAGTGAGACTGCTAATATACTAGAGTCCTAAGGAAAATTATGTTCATTTATTAGTCAAAAGTTGACTAATATAATCTTAGGACATGTAAAAAATAGCACTGGTTGAATCACTAAACTAGCATAGCAAATTTTATTTTATTTTATTTTTTAAAAGATTTTATTTATTTGAGAGAGAGAGTGAGAAACACCATGAGAAGGGAGAGGGTCAGTGGGAGAAGCAGGCTCCCCGCTGAGCCAGGAGCCCCATTTGGGACTCGATCCCAGGACTCCAGGATCATGACCTGGGCCAAAGGCAGTCACTTAACAAGCTGAGCCACCCAGGTGCCCCTAGCATAGTAAATTTTTAATGTCACCTAGGTTTCTTCCCAAAGTATGTTTCTCATGTCCTTTATGTTCCCACTATCATTTTTAAATTGTTTAGGAAATGCCTTGTTTTTCCCCTGAGGTGAAATTCCCATAAAATTAACTATTTTAAAGTGAACAATTCAGTGGCATTTCATGCATTCACAATGTTGTGCAACCATCACATCTCTCTAGTTCCAAAGCATTTCCATTATCCCAAAGGAAAACTCCAGTTTTCCAGCAGTTACTTCCCCTCCTATCCTCACCCCCCTCCCCAGGCCCTGGCAAGCACCAATCTGCATTCCATCTTTATGGATTTACCTATTTTGGACATTTCATATAAATGGAACCATACAATATGTATAACTTTACTTCTGCCTTCTTTCACTTACCCTAATGTTTTCAAGATACTGACATGTATCAGTACTTCTTTCCTTTTCAAAGCTGAATAATATCCCACTGTATGTATATACCACAATTTGTTTATCCATTCATTCATTCGTGGACATTCAGGTTATTTCCACCTTTTTTGTTAGGAGTAGGGCTACTATGAACATGCATGTCCATCTATTTAAGTACTTGTTTTCAGTTCTTTGGGCTTTAATAAGACTAGAGCTTTAATTCAATGTTTAAATTTTTAGGGAAGACATGTCTTTTAAATTTTACAATGCTACATTATATTCTGTCATAATTCTAATTAAGACATTCAGTTATCCCATTCAACTTTTGTCTCTAAAGTAATATTTAAATTTTGTCTCACTGTTTTCAAGTACATGTCATTTATTTTGCATAGGTTATTACCTGTAAGTATAAATGATACATTAAAGAATTTCTATATACTTAAATAATTTTCAGCAAGTAGTATCTATATCTTCAAATTTCAAAGATATTATGCAATGCTATTTTATTGGAATATTTAACATATTTTTTAACAGCTATGCACTATTTGATATATTAAAAACTTCTCCCAAGAACATGATTTAGTTTAAATTCTGAAATGAGTCTTTGTTAAATTTAGATTTATAAGCCTGTAAAATTATGTAATGATAATTCTGGTGGTTCTTTTTCATTGGTTGGAGTTCAAAACCTATTATTTTATCTCTATCCAACTTAATTGAATGCTATTTGCTCAAACTACCATCACCTATAATAAATCAAATATATTCCTAGCAAACTTATTCAACAAAAATATCTCTTATCATTTATATTAAATGAAATCCATATTATAATTGTAATTCTAAAGTTAAAAGAAGTACAACATTTTCTAAATAGATTTTAACAGTCAATTTTCTTTACTATCCACATATCCTCAGCATAAAGGTCTACTTTGAAATTATCCTAATTTTAATCTTTGATCATCAGTTCTCTCATAAAGTTAAAAATACAACTACATTCTTGAACCATCATGATAATTTATTGTGGTCAGACCCTTTGTCACCAAATAACTGCCTTTAGCTGGAATAAGTCCTCATTTATGGACTATATCATGATTTTCATTTACCTAATCTGGCTATATGGACATATAAACATGTACATCCACAATCTAACACATAAAGTTTTAAGAAAAGAACACAAAAAAAGCTCTGATTATCTGGTATTCCAATTTTTCCTAGACACCACTTAGAGTCATTATACCATGAGGAAAGCAGCACTGTATACTGGGTAAAACAAAGACCTAAATAAGCACTCACAGCGTACATCATGATTGCCATAACAGGTGTGTGACAGGGATAGAACTTTACAAAGGAGGAGGAAAGCTGCTGAGCCTGGCTGTCTCATGCTTTCCAAGAGAAGTAATCCTGAAGGGAGTTTTACACAACATACAGGGAATTGCCTGGATCATGTAAGGAGGGATCATGAGCAAATGCAAGGCTCAGAGGCCAGAAGCATCATGATGGCTTCAGAAAACCAGAAGTCATCTAGTACTGGTGCTTCAGAAAGTGTGAAGGATGTTAACCAGAAGAGGTAAACAGGGGCTAGCCTACCCACAGCTTCATAGGCCATGCTAAGAAGCTTTAATTGAATTCTGTAGGTAATAGGAGCTACTAAAAGGTTTTCTTTTCTAAGCTCTTTGCTTAGTCCAGTTAAGACATGACAGAGTTAGAATGAATGGCATTAGCAATGACAAAGGAAAAGATGGAATTTATACATATATGTAGGGTGTAAAATGGGTAGATTTCAGTGTCTGATTAGAAGCTTGAGCTGAGGTGTGGCAGAGGTAAAAGAGAGAAAAGTAGAGCATGATTCCCAGGTGGAACTTGTCTCAGGTTGAACCCAGTTCAAACTTTGCCATGAATTGTGACCTTGGCGTCCACTCCTCACAAGGAGGAGTGAGGCAAGGAATGACTCCTTCTAGGACAAATATGCTGTCATCGGACATTATGAACCTAGTCTTTCTGGGGACACAGAGGGACAGCTCCAGTGTGAGCAGGAGGCTGGAGGAACAAAGATCATAACAAAAACCCTAAAAAATTAGAAAGACATTTAATACTAATAGCCACAACTTCTCATACATCTTTAAATACAGATATGTTTGACAAGTTTGGAGCTCTATAATTCATCCATCTCACGTATAAAAGGAAACACTAATATAAGTTTTTTTGAAACATAAATTTTGGGGGCACCTGGGTGCCTCAGTCAGTTAAGCATCTGACTCTTGATTTCAGCTCAGGTCTTTTTTAATTTTTTTTTAAGATTTTATTTATTTATTTGAGAGAGAGAGAGCACAAGCAGGGGGGAAGGGCAGATCCCAGCTGAGCAGGGAGGCCAATGGGGGTTCAATCCCAGGACCCTGAGGTCATGACCTGAGCCAAAGGCAGATACTTAACCTACTGAGCCACCCAGGAGCCCCTCAGCTCATGTCTTGATCTCAGGGTCATGAGTTCAAGCCCCAAATTGAGCTCCACACTAGGCATGGAGTTTACTTAAAAAAAAATTTAAAACATACATTTCTATAAAACTCAGTATCAACTATATTATGCCTACTTTTAATGAAAATCAAATGCGTTGCTTGATTACGATATTCTGAGCATTGGAGATGAATTTCACTTATACTAGCATCTGAAGGACCGTGTAGTAATCAATAGCATATACAAAGTGCTTGCCACAAAGGGTAAACCTTAGTTTTCTCTCTTCCTCTACAAAAGACAAACAAGCAAACAACAAATCCCCAAGGAGCTTATAAATGTTACAGGAAGTTTACAGGGTAAGCCAGTTTTTGCAAAGCTAATGATTTTTCAAAGTTCTTATAAAATTAATTTCCTTGATCAAAATAGCAACACCCCCTTCCTTTATATAGTTTTCTTTCTACAGAGTTAGTTTAAATAATACTATCAACCAATAACACTCATTCTTCCTGTGTCCAGACTATTCCAAAATTTTGAGTTATATGCCCTTTAACATCACCAAGTTCTCAAAATCTATGCTTTTTTTTAGAAGATTTTATTTATTTATTTGGCTGAGAGAGAGAGAGCACTGGTGTGTACAAGCAGGGGGTGGCAGCAGAGGGAGAAGGAGAAGCCCACTCTCCACTGAGCAGCGAGCCAGCAGCTGGCTACATCCCAGGACCCTGGGATCATGACCTGAGCCCAAGGCAGATGGTTAACCAACTGAGCCACTCAGGCACCCCTCAGAATCTATGCTTTTTTTAATACAGTATTTCCAGTGGTGAGCAAATAAATGTTAATGTTTCTACAAAAGATGATTTACATAAAAACTATAAGCAGGAAGCATTGTATAATTATAATAAAATCAGAAACTTCCTCAAAAATCCAATAACAGTGAACTTAGACTTTTTTAACATAGGAAATATTATTACAAAATTTAGTCTGTGGGTTATAGTGCTTCTAAAACAAACAAACAAACAAACAAAAACAAAAACAAACAAAAAAACTCAAAAGCCATTACCAAATCGTTCTTAAAGTTTTCTGCCTCAACTCTGTTCACGTGCAACCACTACATTTCGCCTATAATATGTATTCATTCAAAAAATAAACTGAATTCCTTCTATGCGCAAAGCACATGCATCTTTACTTAAGTATATAGAAGTAAATACCACTGACAAGGCCCCTATCCTCATAGAGATTAAAGCCTCCTAATGGTGTAGATAAATAGTAAATTAGCAATATTAATGTAAATAGGAGTAATGGATAAAAGATGTAAAATGGTGTGTCTGCCATCTTTTTCTTCCCACCACTGACCCCCCAGCCCCAGTCCCAGCTTTTTTCATGTGCTAAGATGAAGATGCTTAAGTTGCCCTGGCAGCTATTTAGCTTTTTATTATGCCAACAGAGGTACCAGGCAAGATAGTATAAACAAATAAAAACTAGAAAATCCAAAGATGTTAATGATAGAGTGGAAATTAAAAGAGCTGCTTTTGGGAGGAAAAGAATCACTATTATAAGAGAGGAAACAGCTTTAGTTAGCTGCGTTTTGACCACCTTTGCTGGCCGTGATGGAGTACCAGGGACTGGATTTATCCTCATGCCAAAATAAGTAGAAAAATGGACAAGATATATGAAACAATGGCTTTGTGTTTTCTCAAGTGGAGGCAGTAAGACTTACTGCTTTTATGGAATGCCAGATTGTGTTATAATTGGGCAGCATCATTAGAGATTTGGGGCCTAAAGTACAGTACTCATCTGGCCTCAGGCAAAACACCTCATATTTGTGCAGAGAGCACCTTTACCCTGACAGAAGGAATACTGCAATTACAGAGTCCAGAGGACAAAGTGACTGTTCTTAGATATTAACATGGAGCCAGAGGGAAATGATGGACATTACCCTAAGAATGTTTGATGGGTTCACCAAACTGAGGAAGCTGAAGAAACTGGTCATCTATTAGTAACCCATCTTCCAAGGACATCATATTTCTTAAGAAATTAGGGTCCCTGGATGGAGAAGGAACTCAACGACAGACAGACTGAGAGTGCCTCAAGGTCTTTGCCAGGTTCCAACCACTGAGATCAGATCCTCTAGAAATTCAGCTGTTGCTATGGGATAACTGGCTAAGCACACTTCAAATGAAAATGCTACTTGAAATTTGAGAAAGGTGGCCAAGCATCCTAGTAGGTCCTGGGACTGAGAAAAAAGAAGCTGAGTCATTTTTGGAGAAATAGCAACAGAGAGAAATACTACCCTCTAAGCATGATTGGGCTGGCCACTAGGTGTGATGCACGTGGTCCACATGCCCAGGATCTCTATAGCTGCAGCAGACACCTTCAGAGTCCTATAAAGGGTGAACCATGGAGTGGAGAAGACCTGGAATTCACAATGCAAAATCATACACCTGAGCTGAAGTGCCCAAGTCAGAGGTCACAAGCTGGTCACATTTGACCACTAAAATATGTTATTTGGTCTGCACAGTGCTTTAGAAATCAGAAAATTTCTCATAAAAATTTAGATTTCTCACAGGGCGCCAGGATGGCTCAGTCGTTAAGCGTCTGCCTTCGGCTCAGGTCATGATCCTGGGGTCCTGGGATCGAGCCCCGCATTGGGCTCCCTGCTCGGTGGAAAGCCTGCTTCTCCCTCTCCCACTCCCCCTGCTTGTGTTCCCTCTCTCACTGTGTCAATTTCTGTCAAATAAATAAATAAAATCTTAAAAAAAATTAGATTTCTGGCTTCTCTGAAAAGCTTGGGGAATCTGCAAACACTGAATAAAGGCAGCCTCCTTTATTTACTGGAGTATGTACCCTCCGGTCACCTTTGTCCCCACCTTTCCCTATGACCTTACATACAGTGTGGTGGACATCCTTCCCTACTTCTTCCTTTCCAATAAACCAGTTTTCTTTGAGGCAGTGATGAGCCCAGCCACCAGCAAAGTCCTCACTTTTAAAAAACATCCTTTTGCAGCTAAGGGTGGCCATGTGACAATGTTCTAGCCAGTGAAACATAAGGGGAAGACTTCTGAAGATTATAAGAAGGCTTTGCTTTTCCTCATAAAAAAAAGAAGGTACACCCCATGCCTCCTTCTTCTGAACTTGAACAAGAATGTGATAAATACTGCTGAAGGAGCCATCTTGTCAAATGAATAAAACCAGCTAGTAGAGCTTAGTCCTGAGGATCTGGAGTGGACTTGGAGATAGGTCCAAGTGAGGTGATTATATGTCAGCGCTCTGAATTCAGGCCCTCAACAAGCAAGGACCCAAGGCAGGAAAAGCAGAAGGGTCCTGGAAGTTGAACGGCAGAATGCACTCTCTGCTAATTAGAGTGTAGTGGTTTCACTCAGTGCTTTCACTTTGACCACTCAGACATCATTCCTTTAGCATTTTAGAGATCCTATCTTCTTTCTTATGTAGGTTAATGAGTCCCTGGAAGGAAAGAGGATGAACTCTTCACTGTCACATTTTCCCCCTGGAAAGTTCCAAACTCTGTTTCATTGGCATCATTAAGTATTCAGATTTTTATTCAGAATCTATTTTCATTTTTCTTTATGTGTTCATGGTTCTCTCTATCCTGTTATTAGGCACAATTTTTGTACATGTCATGTTCAGTCTATCAGTAGAAATTGGATTTGTCCATAAGTTATAGAGATGAAAAATAATGGCATATAGTGAAATTTATTTCTATCTTACATCGAAGTGTGAAGTTAGGAATGCAGAACTGATATGGGGTTATGTTTTCCAACAATCCTCAGGGACCCAGACTCCTTTCAGCTCAACACTCTGCCATTCTAAGATGAAGTCATATTCTGTGAGGTTCAAAATGGCAGCCACTGCATCCATGGTTCAGTCAGCAGGACGGAGGAAGGGATGAAGAAGTGTGGATTAAAGGCATGTAATAGTTGTCTTTTAAAGAACGTTCCCAAAAGCTACCACAAGACACTTCTGTTTACAACTCATTGGCCCAAACTTGGTCACATGATGCAAGGGAAACTGGTAGAGTCATTATTTTTATAGTCATAGTGGCTAGCCAAATAAATTAGTAATAATGGAAGAAGTGAAAAATGTTGAGAGATAACTATCAATGTCTGCTACAGACAGTTATAGAAACTGCCCATTAAAATCTTGCTTATCTGTAAATATATACAAGAATTAATCTTTCCCTTATTCAAACCACTGGGTAACTCAAAACAAGATACCATTTTTAATATACAATTGTCATTAATATCTTTTACTGAATATACATTTGGACTTTCTAATGTATCATGTCAAAAAATAATTTACTAAAAATTAAAATAAAAAAATAGCAGTAGATTGTTCTGCTGAGCAACAGTTGAATTATTTATCAACCTTTCTGATCTGTGTCAAACTTAGAGGAGGAAAATATTTCAGTGTAGTTTTAATTATATTTGTATTTTAAAATCAGCACTAAATATCACTTACAACTTATATTAATCCATTTAGATTTTACTTTCTAAGATTTTAAAACATAAGGCCCAGCCACAGACTCGAATTCCACTTGCACAGGAGTTCATTCACTCTGCTCAGATAGCTCATAAGTTTACTGTCTGTTATCCCCGGTTTCCAAATGTAGTAAATCTGCTGTTTGTTTGTATTTCCTGAAAAGATGTTCTTTATTTGGCATGACTACTCCAATTTTAAGAAGACAATAATATCTAGCTTTGACAGATTTCTCTATATAGTCCTTAGCATATAAAACCAGTAAAAGTGAAATTATTTGTAACGAGTATATGTATTCATCCATTCGTTCTTATTAGTTACATAATAATAGTAGACATGAACAAATGAACATACTATTCTCTTTTAATCTAATGTAGAAGACCATATGAACATATAATATAAAAAGTATGGTATAGAAATATATTTAAGTGTATTAGAATAATTGTGTAAGTATGCCAAATATCTCACTAAATCAGAATTGGGTTGGTCGGCTTTATCATAAATGTCAATAATATATTTTAAAGAAATTTCCGATTAATTAGTTAGAACTACTTGGATTAATGACATAGACAGTATTGTAAATTCTTTAATAAAAGGTTAAACCTAATTTCATAAGCATATTGTTGACAAAAGTAACTAATAACATAAATTTATAAGTGTTTAAACCTACCATATATACTGCCTTAAATAAAAGGTATATAAATTTGGTACCTAGGTTCATCAATTATGATATAGGAAAATCCCTTGTTTAAAGTGCCTCAAAGAGACAGAAGTTGATTTCTATCTCCCATAGTAGTGCCACAAAGTCACTCAGATTCCCTCAGTCTTGTTGCTCCATCATTCCATAGGGTATTCCTTCTGGCAGCGTAGTAAAAACTGGCTCATCAGCATCATGTCTACATTCTAACTTCAAGAAGTAGGGGGAAAAAGAAATGGAAAGCAAGCAATTTCTTTTTTAAGGGACATGACCCAGAAGTTGCGCACATCACTGCTGCTGTCCTGTGGTGCAGAATTTAGTTGCCTCCCCGCATCTGCAAGAGAGCCATGTACCCAGCTAAAATTCAAGGGACCCTTAGCAGTCTCTGCCTTACCTAATCAATTCATTAAACAGATGTCAGGTGAATAAGGTAATGAACATCTGTTGTAGAATATCAGGTCATAAGCATATATGACCTCTCATATCAATTAATAAAATTATTAACCAAGGATTAAACGAGCTTTTGTCCTTGATCTACTGTTATTTCAAGAAAGTTGGAGATGAGTCTTATAACACTATTTATCAACATGTGGAAAATATCCAAATTTGATTGCTAAGTTACCATTTTATTTGATAGAAGTTAAAAATCTAATTGAATTAAGCAATCTTTAATAACAGACAAGAAACTTCTTATGTAAATTTAAAGTCACCTAAATGAGTGCCAAATGATGATTGTAAATGGTTCTAAACAAACCAGTCAATTAAGAAGACAGTGCTTAAAGAATATAAAATTTTTGAAAAAAATAAATATAAATTATCATTGTACTTGAATATAATTATTTTCCTATTTCTGCTGATTCTTATAGACTTGGTAATCTTTTCGGGCAAGCTCCACAAGAAGATATACATATAAGAGGTATGGATTCATTGGATTCATTTCACATTACAGTTAAGAAAGATGTACATCACAATGATTTTAACAGAGCAGACTGGGGTTTACTCCCTCCTGCTTCCTTCACATGTGTTAGTTGGGGGAAAACAAAACCATTCCAGGTGTGTACATCACTGAAGTGATCTTTGGAGGGAAGGAAGGAAGGAAGGAAGGAAGGAAGGAAGGAAGGAAGGAAGGAAGGAAGGAAGGAAGGAAGGAAGGAAGGAGAGGGAAGGAGGAAGGGAGAGAGAGAAAGAGAGGAGAGAGGGAGGGAGAGAGAGAGAGAGGAGGGAGGGATGGGGTTAGGCATGGAGGGAGGGAGGGTGGGAGGAAGAAAGGAAGGAAAAGGAAGGGAAGAGAAGAGAAGGGAAAGGGAAGCAAAAGAAAGGAAAAGAAAAGAAAACATGGTAGAATTAGATGAGGTGTGAGGAACAGAGAAATATCCCTCCCAGACTTTCCAGCCTTATGTTCTCCAGTCACTTAGCAAAGATCTGCTAACCATCTACCCTGTGTTAGATGCCATGCTAGGTGGTGGCACAACCTTAGATGGGGCATAGTTTATGCTTGCTAAATGTTCACAGTCTTCCAGTAAAGAAAAATTGGTACCTGAGCTCTTTCAACTCTATGTAATGTGGATTAAGCATATTTTGAGGCTTTTACCATAGTGTCCTCATTGTGATTAATTATCCTCCCCTCCCTTTTATAAAAAAGGCCTTTAGAAGACTCTTTTCTGAGCAAGGCACCTGGTTGGTAGAACATGTGACTCTTGATCTCGAGGTTGTGAGTTCCAGCCCCATGTTGGCGATAGAGTTCTTTTCTGGGGAATCTTATCAGCCCAAGAGAAAAACCTAAAGATATCACCCCAGATTTCCTAATGAAATGGCCCACTCAGGTCTCCACACACTAAAATGCTCTATTGACATGCCCTGCCCACATGCACACAGCATCCATCCATCAGCTGTATAGATACACTTGTTTAAGTACAGGGAGATAGTCAAAGATCACCAGACATCTGGGAAGTGGGTGGGGGGTAGGAATGGAAGAGGGGTACCAGAAGGGGTGCAAGAGAGGCAGGGCCATTACAACTGAGAGGGACAGAAATATAGGACTTACACTATTGCATAAAACTCTTAACATATTTCCTGTTTGAAGAGCCAATGAATGTTCTACAACAGGGATCAGCAAATTACAGCCCATGGACCAAATCCACCCTATCCACCCACAGATTTTGGTAAGTAAATTTTTATGGAAACATTGCCATGCCCATCATTTACATATTACCTAAGGCTGCATTCACATGACAATGGTAACATTGAAGAGTTGAGATGGAGACCATTTGGCCCACAACACCTGAAGTATCTACTATTTGGCCCTTGATAGGCAAAGTCTGTAGACCTCTCTTCTACAAAATAGATCATTTGAATGGTCTCTTCAATCAATCATTCCATTTATTTTCTAGTGCCAGCTATATGGAGAAACAAAGGTGATTAAGACATGGATCCCATCCTCAAGCAACTTACGATTTACCAGGAAGAGATAACAATGATCTAAATATAAATATATATACATATATATAAATATGTATATATATAAAGTCACCTGAGGGAGTAGATAGTGTAAGTGTTATGTGGGATACAGATAAAATGATATTGTTGTTTAGAGATGGGCAAATATTTATACAGCACAGGGACTCAGCCAGCACTGCTAAAGTACATGGTATTTGAGTGGAACTTAAAGATTAGATATGTCCTTGAAATCTTTACCTTCTTTTATGCCCTTTTTTTTTCCTGAGAGAGAGTGCACTCATGCAAGAGTTGGACAGGGGTTGGGAGGGAAGGGCAGAGGGAGAAGGAGAGAGACAATCCCAAGCAGGCTCCACACTCAGCACAGAGCCCTATGCGGGGCTCAGTCTCAGCCACCCAGGCACCCCTTCTTTTATGCCCTTTAAAGTGCTTTAGATATTTACTTGAAACTACAGATTTTTAATTCAGAAGTTTAAGTAGTAATAATAAACCTGTCATTTTTAAATATCATCTTTTATACAAGCTATTTGTATTATAATTTTATTTAACTTCATTCCTATTTAATTCTTGTCAAAGACCCTGAAAAATTTGTCTAAGGAAACTAACAATGAAGTCACATAATGTTCTCTACACTACTCTGATTTGGGTAGGTGCCATTTATTATGATATACAGTACAGGAGGGAA
The DNA here is from genome assembly GCF_003265705.2 of Callorhinus ursinus. Classification (NCBI taxonomy): domain Eukaryota; kingdom Metazoa; phylum Chordata; class Mammalia; order Carnivora; family Otariidae; genus Callorhinus; species Callorhinus ursinus. The sequence continues at coordinate 8,797,930 of NW_027397068.1, forward strand.
GAAGAAATAGTTAGGTCAAAGTAATTACAGTCAAGCTGTCTTCTAATCAAGAGGGTAACTTTGGCTGTCTGACATGAATCTAATTGCACAAAACATTTCATTCATTATTGATGGTATAAAAAATATCTTTAAAGAACACTGTAGTTCTATGGCAACAGAAGACTAAAATCTTATTTCCAATGGTTCAGGTCTTGTATTAGAAGTGGAGATGAACATCTCATCTGAGCTCCACATACACAAGTAAGCTGAGGCTGCTCACCCACAACAGTCTGGAATGATGGCTTATCACCTTCCTATAAAAGAAAACAGCTGACTACTGCAAGCTTCATAATAGAGAAAACAACCTCTCTTGGGAAGCGAGCCCCAGCTCTTACCTCAAGACTCCCCTTTGAGCATTCCTGCTACCACCTTACTGGCTTCAAGCATTGACTACCATTAATAACCAAAAGCACCGAAGGGGAAAAAAACTGAAAATTCATCAAGGCTTGATTAAAGACTAGAATAACAAAGAAGTAAACACAGAGTATCACATGGGGTGCCTGGGTGGCTCAGTTGGTTGAGCATCTGACTCTTGGTTTCAGCTCAGGTCACAATCTCATGGGTTGTGAGATGGAGCCCGATGTTGGACTCTACACTCAGTGAGAAATCTGCTTCAAAACTCTCTCCCTCAGCCCCTCCCCCCACCCACGCATGCAGGCATGCACACATTTTCTGTCTCTCTCTCTCTCAAATAAATATATAAATCTTTTAAAAAAACACAGAGTTTCACATAAAACTAACTAAATAACATCTCGGCAGGACACTGAGGCACAGTGCCATCCTCATGTACTTCTAGAGAGAAGATGGAACTATAGTTCCCAAATTTACTTCCTTCAACACTCCCAAACCTGTTTCTTTTTCCTCCAAACTTCTGAGATGCAATCATTTCACCATGAGAGAATTTCCTCACTACTGTGTCCAAGATGGATACAAATCAATGATTTTTAATTAAAATACAATATGAAGAATTATTGTAATATGCTATATGACAATATTTGCCAGTATTACCATGATGTGATCATGGAAAAGGTGTTATTAAGCCAGCTCAAAAAGTAAGTTGTATTCTCAGAAACAAAATAATAATTAGGTGTTCAGTGTCTGTCAAGGAATTAGCATTAAATCAATCACATACATGACCAACTAGATGTAATTAAGGGGTAATGCTGGTGCAAAGTGTCGCCTGCCCCATTTTCTTTCTGTATTGCCTGACTGAGCCTTTTCTCCCTTAATGTTTACTAACAGAATTCCAGCACTTTGCCTTGAAACTGCAGACCATTTGAATTCCCACTCAGAAAAATTAGGAGAAGGAAGGGAAAAATGAAGAGGGGGAATCAGAGGGGGAGATGAACCATGAGAGACTATGGACTCTGAGAAACAAACTAAGAATTTTAGAGAGGAAGGGGGTGGGGGGATGGGTTAGCCCAGTGATGGGTATTAAGGAGGGCACGTACTGCATGGAGCACTGGGTGTTATATTAAAACAATGAATCATGGATCACTACATCAAAAACTAATGATGTATTGTATGGTGACTAACATAACATAATAAAATAAAATTAAAAAGAAAAGAATCTGCACTTCACTTAATAATGCAAACAACTGTAAACTATAAACTTCTGTGATAAATGTAAATAAGTCAACATGTTCTGAGTCCCTATATGGGCCTACATTTTGTTCTCAAATACAACAAAGGAAACATGTTAAATAAGTCTATAATGTAATAAAACAGATTTATGATTAATTTAAACTGCTAATTAGTAATTATGGTGTTTACTTAGAATTTAGTGGGACTTTGAGTAGAATAGATTAATGGACTCAATAAATTTCAAAATTTTAAAAAAGTTTAAAAAATTTTAAAAGTAGAGGCGACTGGGTGGCTCAGTCAGTTAAGCATCTGATTCTTGATTTCAACTCAGGTCATAATCTCAGGGTCAAGAGATGGAGCCCCCCCATCGGGCTCCACACTCAGTGGGGAGTCTGCTGGAGATTCTCTCTCTCTCTCTCTCTCTCTCTCTCTCCCTCTGTCCCTCCCCTGCTCACATTTTATCTCTCTCTCTCTCTTTTTCTCTCTCTCTCAAATAATCTTTAAAAAATAAAATAAAAATTTAAAAATGCCTCACGCTGACTGAACCCTGTAGCACTAGATTAAAATCAGAGACATCACTATAAACTCATGTTTAACTTAATATAAATACAAATAGATAGATGCAAAAACAAGTATAGACGTGTGTATATGTGGGTTAATATGCTATGTACATCACCTAGCTCAGTCTGTAGAGAGGGCCTAGAAGCAATGACACCCCAGTAGCAGTCAGCACATCCAGTTCCATGACTTAAACCCACAAGCAAATGTAAAAGAGCTTTCAGTAACCAGAGCTGGAACAATTTGAGCAACAAAATAAATAATACAGTATGGGATCATAACTTAGGATATAATGTAAATATGAGATTGCACTAAGTTTTTAGTAAAGGAATAAAAGAAATGGCTGAAAAAGAGAGTGGACATAAGCAACAAATATTTCAAAAAAAGATTACAGAAAAAGGAAGGCAGTTGGAAGTTTCTGGCAATTGATTAATGAAGATGGAAACAAACATAGACCACATCACTCATAGGAGGAATAGAATCAAGAAGACTGAATTTCCCCCATCAAATCCTGAGGATGCTCAATCCTTGAAGATGTCAGGTACAGAATTGGGTAGAGTTGAAAGACAGGGCTGAAACAAGGGCTTTGGTTACAAGTTTGTATGTAAAATACTTACTTTATCCATTGCCTTCCACACCCTAGATGTTAAAATCCTGGGACCTAGATGCCCATTCTCCAGAGGGTCCTGCTCTAGGAAAACAGAGGTTTCAGAAAAGAGAGAGCTCCAAGACTATAGATAAAATCCTCAGAGATCGTTGAAAGATTTAGCATCTTTAAGACAAGAATTGGATACTGGTTCTCCCAGTTAATAGGAGCTTCAGAGGTGAAAAAGAAGAATTGGAAGATGCAAATTATCAGAGAAATAATACTAGAGAAATTCCCAGAAATTGAAACACAAGTTTTTATATTGAAAATTCCCACTGAGTGTCCAACATACTGAAAGAAAAACAAAACAAAACAAAACAAAAAGATGTAGGGAACATTATTAGAAATTCTGTTACACCAAATCTGAATAACACAAATGAGAAGATACAGGTTATCTACCAAAGAATAAGAACAGCATGAAGTTTCTCTTTAGTAACCTTGTATACTAGAGGACAGTAGACCAAAACCTTCAAAAATATGAGAGAAAACGATTGTCAGCAATTAACTCTCCACTCCGCAAAATTATCAGTCAAGTGTGAAGTAAAATTAAGATAATTTTATAAATGCATGAATTCAAATAAATTCTCCTCAGGCCCATCTTTTCTAAGAATTCTACTCGACAATATGCTCCAACAAAATAATAAAGTAACCATGAAAAAGAAAGTTAAGAAAACCTGATATGGTAGATTCAACCTAAAAAAATGGTGAAGGAAAGTCCCCACATGACAGCTAAATAACATGTCTGGGGAACTGTCAGGCCAGCAGTCAAGAGCAAAGGAAGACAAGACCTCAAGGCATTCAAGGAATAAAGGGCAGGAAGACAACTAGAGTACAAAATATGGTAGAACATTTAGAAAAATTAAAGGTATGTGGATGGAATTTGGCCAAAAGAAAAAAGGGTACCTGGAAAAATTTTAAACTATACAATAATGACTATATTCATATAAGTAGTGGTTTCTGATAACTTACATTAGCAATATATCTACCTTGGGAAGAATGGAGGAGAGGCGGTAAATGTCCAAAATTGATAAATCCTCACCAGTCAAAACCAGGAAGACAATAAGGAATCTCTCCACTTGATTACTAAGAATATGATAGTATAAAAATATCATTGTACGTAAGGACATAACCACTGAAAATAAAGCAAACAAAGGCATTAAAAATGATTGCTTCTTAAAAGCAAGAGGGGCACCTGGATGGTGAAGTCGGTTGATCAGCCCACTCTTGGTTTTGGCTCACGTCATGATCTCAGGGTCATGAGATTGAGGCCCACTTTGGGCTCCAGACACAGTGCAGAGTCTGTTTAAGACATTCTCTCCCTCTCCCTCTGCCTCCCCCCCTGCCCCACCGTCTCTCTCAAATAAGTAAAAAAAATATTTTTTAAAAGCCTGGGTGGCTCATTCAGTTAAGTATCAGACTCTTGATTTCAGCTCCGGTCATGATCTCAGGTTCCTGAGATCAAGGCCCGCATTGGGCTCCCTGCTCAGTGGGGAGTCTACTTGAGGATTCTCTCTCTCCCTCTTCCCCCCATACTCTCTCTCAAATAAACAAATAAATCTTTTAAAAAAAAGTTCTCATCACAAAAAAATTGTAACTATGTGAGGTGATAGAAAACTACACTTACTGTGGTAATCACTTCACAATATACATATATATCAAATCACTGTCTTGTACATCTAAAATTAATACAATGTTATAGTCAATTATATCTCAATTTTTTTTTTAAAAAGCAACTATTAGTCGGAGTGGTAATGGGCAGTGGAATGTGAGTTTTTATTAAAAGTGTTCTATGACTAAGTAATTTTTTTAATTTTGTACGTTTCATGTTAAATTTTTATATTTAAAAAATTAAAATATTGAAAATGTCACATTTTAAAAATCAGAACAATAATACTAGAGAATTTCCCAGAGATGAGCAGTAGACATGTCCCTATTGACAATGCACCTGGTAACATACATGTGCCAGGTTAGATCACTGTAAAATTTTGGATCTTTTCTTTCTTTTTCAACAGATATTTTTCAATAGATATTTTTCCTGAGCATCTAGCAGGTGCCAGGCACCATTCTAGGTCTGGAGCTATAGTAATGATCAAAACCAAATTCTTACTCAGTGGAACTCGTTTGGGGTTGGGGGAAGCAGGCAATATAACAACTGAATATAGAAAGTGTCAGGGATGGCAAGTTCTTAGAATGAAAAAGCATGGGAGTCAAACATAGTAATTTCATGGTAAATTTTTAATGAATTAAACTATCAACCTGATAATATTTTCCCAAACCTGAGATTTCAGCTACTCTCAAAGCTACTTAAAAGTTGAAAGAATAAACCAATAATTACCTATATACTCTTCTCCTAAATTCATCAATTCCTAACAATTTTCTGCATTTGCTTCCTCTTTCTCTCCAGGTAGAGACAGAAAGAGAGACTGTTTTACATTATTTAACTTTCTACTGAGCCATTTGAAAAAGAGTTGTAAGCATCATGACTTTACCCCTATTTCAGCATGCATCCCTTAAGAATACAAATATCCTCTCACCTAACTCCAACACAACTATTTCACCAAAGAAAATTAATGAGGTATGCTTGTTGCTGCTGGGGTGTAATTGCTTCTTAGACATTAGTGAAGACAGCAAAGAACACATATACACAATTTGTTCATACTGCTATCTCCAATTCAAACCCAACATCCCAGCATTCTTCCTTAACTTCTCCCATTCCATATTCATAGCCTCCTTCTCCCACAATGAAAAAGCCTTGTTTCCCCCAAAATCTATGTGTTCACTCATTCACTGTCTACTACACAAACAAGATAGCTGGAGAGTCACAACACCAATATCACTAACAACAAACCCAATAAGAAGAGTTCAAATGGGGCACCTGGGTGATTCAGTCGTTAAGCGTCTGCCTTTGGCTCTGGTCATGATCCCAGGGTCCTGGGATCGAGCCCCGCATCAGGCTCCCCGCTCAGCGGAAAGCCTGCTTCTCCCTCTCCCATTCCCTCTGCTTGTGATCCCTCTCTTGCAATGTCTCTCTCTGTCAAATAAATAAATAAAATCTTTAAAAAAAAAAAAGAGTTCAAATGTATTTTGTAATTGTTTTTGTCCTTGAAATATATCCTTCTAAGTGTATATGATCAAAGTACTGTGTTCAAATTTACTTTAATTCCTTTTTCTGTGTAGTTACAATATCAACTCTATACACAATGAGGATTGTTTGTATTTGCATTAAGTTTTTAGTGTTTGCTTTTTATTTCATCCTTATTTGCTTATTTTTGAATATATAAAATATTTACATGAATGTATAAAATATTCCAAAAGTCAACACTATTTAAAGGTATATTCAGAGACGTCTCGTTCCCAGCCCTACCCCTTCCTCAATTCTCACCCACCTGTTTATATAATCACTTTCATTACTTTCCAGGTTGTCATTCCTATGTTTCTTTTTTGAAAAACTAAGCAATGTGTGTGTGTGCTCTTATCTATTTATTCTTTATTACACAAAAGCCAGTTCACTGCATACCCTGTTGGCACCTTGCTTTATTTAATGATATATTCTGGAAATGATTACATATAGTTACATAAAGATCTGCATTGTCACTTCACAATGGCAAATTATACCATTTTTTTTGGCTGCTCAACTAATCTAAGAGTGGGTATTTAGATTGTTTTCAGTATTTTACTAATACAAGTCATTTTGCCATGAGTAGTTTGGGGCATTTTTGTTTTGTACTTGTAAGGTGTATCTTCAGGGGCTTACTACTATATTTAGTGTCTGGCATAATGGCTAGTTAAGTGCCAGAGAAATAGTGAGATAGTTGTCTATACATTGTCCAATTTCTCCTACCTACAAACAGAATCCTGGTTTAATTATAAGCCTCAGTATGCCAACTGAAAGACTATATTCCCTACTCACCATTAAGGACACAGACTCAACAAGGAGGGGATTTTGTTGTCCTTTTGTCCTCTATATTATTTCTGTCTAAAACTTGAACAAAATGTCTGGAACCCCAGTTGCCACTTTGCACCATGAGGAAACCTCGAAAGCTGGAATCTAAGTACAAAGGATGGGATAGAAGAGAAATGGTACACTGAGTTCTGGTCCTAAATTGCCTGCCTCCAGACTGCTTTAACATGAAAGGGAAATAAATTTCTATATTGCTTGAGCTAGTTGTTGAAATTTTTCTTATAAATAGCCAAATAAAATCTTAGTGACACAGAAACTGGTACTTGAAAGTGGAATGCTACTAAGAACTTAAGCCAAAGAATGTCAAGAGTTAGTGGAGGAAGAGCAGCTAGAAAGCTGGTGATCTTTACAATGAAGTAGCAAAATACTTAGTCAAATGCTTGCCTCTGTACTTTGGAAGTATGATCATGTTCCGATAGAGACTCCAGTGTCAAGGGAAATAGTTGGAATATTCATAGTGATCCATGTGTGGGCTCTTATTTGTCACTGTTAGTAAAGTCTACAAGGGAGACACAAACTCAGATCAGAGCTACCAAGCCTATAAACTGAGATTAAAGGAAACACTGCTTTAGGGAGGGATTACAGACCTCTGCCTGAGGTCTGTAATCTAAGTTGAATGAGAGACCCACAGTTCGAAGCCTCCAAGCTATAGAAGCAACCATTGCTTCTATACTCTCAACTAGAGCAGTATTAAGAGGTGTCTATAAAACTACAGCCTCAACAGGATTTAAGATGGAAGGTGTATCTGTTGGCAATGACAAGATTGAGGATGCAGGTTCCTACTAGAGCCATGATTTCAAATCCAGCCTTGAAGTTGAGAGTGTTGGCCAAAGGTAAAAGCTGAAAGTCTTCAGCCTTTAGAATTATGTATCTACAGGAGAGCTAGAGTAATACCATCCTTTTTGGAATAGATATAAGGCCACTGCTGTAGCCCTGGACTATGACCATGAAAACTCTCTCTGTCTCCTTGACTTCGATCTTCCAGAGGAAAACCAGCTGCTACTAATGCTTAAGTGTTTACCTTAAAGCAGTTATATCAGATATGCTGCATAGGAGGAAATCTGTTATTGGCTTCCTTCCTCCTAAGGCAAGGAGGCGGTCAGGAGGTGTAGCTACTATTGGATGCACTGACAACAGGTTCACTAAATCAGAACATTCTTCCACCTGGGTCCTGCGGACCAATACGATGTTATCTCATAATCCCTGATTCCTTTTGAGCCAAAAGACTTGAATGCTAGTCTTTGACTCTTTTCAAGGGAAGGAAAAACATCTGTATTTTTCCCTCCCCTTGATTAAAAGTCTGCTTTGCCTTTTTTCAAATAAATCCCCTAGGTGAGATCATCATAAGGCTAAATTGAAGGAATATCTCTTACAGACTTTATGAAGGAGGTACAACTTGAAGAATGGAAAGAACTTAAATTATCTGTTACTTATTTCAAGCTTAATAAACACCATGCACAAAGGGCTGGTGGAGAGAAGGCTTGGGCCTGTCCAAACAGCAATGAACTGGTTTGGCTTTGGGCACAGGCGAAGAGATATATTTGGACAGGGCCTTGAAGGCAAAGCTAAGATGTTTGGACTTTGTCCTGTAGGTGACAAGGATTCCTAGAAAACAGATGCTGTTTGCAAACACTGTTTTCATACAATTTATAGAGCAGCGCCCAAAGCTAAATGATGGAGTCAGCTAAGGACCCATACAAAAGTGCACAAGTTCAACTGAGGACAGTTAATAAGCAAAATAGAGTAAATTGGTTGAGCCAGCAAGCTCTTCTCATGCTCACGAGCACAGGCAGCGATGGCAGGGTGAAAATGAGACAGACTCTGCTCATTTGGAAAAACTCTTCCACTTGAATCTGTACAAAATCAGACTAACCAATGTAAAGACTTAGGTAGCATATGATGTAATATCCTTGCCAACTGAGAACTTTTTAAATCTTGCCTTTTTTCTCTCTGTCATTACTTGATAGTGGGTCAGCATTGGAATGCATCTAGGAGCACCAAAAGTCAGATCTGTGACTTATCCACTGTCCATATTAAAATCTGTTCAAATACACGGCTAAGTGACTATTTACGAATATGTTGGCAATGCCTAGCCAAATACAAAGACAGAAACTCTCCTAAGCTTACTAAGCAATCTTGAATTTTTTGCATCGATTTGTATAGTTCTCTCTATAAGTCTTAATCAAAATAGGATACAAAACATTGTGTTTTGACCTCATTTACATCCAAGAGATTGTGCAACCTCACTCTGACAGTGCACTATGATTTTTCTGAACTTTAGAAAACGTGATCCTGAGACATGGTATAATCTCAGGGGACTTAATGAACAGCCATTGTACCTACAACTGTGCAGTCACCTTGGCCTCTGAACTGTCAGCTCCAGATTGTAAATTTGATCTACCAGTTCATGAAGCTGGGTCTCAGAGAAAGAACATCAGGTCTGGCTTTAAAAAGGTATTGGGTGGGAGGGGGTGCCTGGGTGGCTCAGTCATTAAGCATCTGCCTTCAGCTCAGGTCATGATTCCAGGGTCCTGGGATCAAGCCCCGCATCAGGCTCTTCGCTCATCAGGGAGTCTGCTTCTCCCTGCCCCTCTGCTGCTCCCCCTGCTTGTGCTCTCTCTCTGTCAAATAAATAAATAAAATCTTAGGAAAAGAAAAAAGAAAAAAGGTATTAGAAGGGCTGCTTTGAAAAAAAAAAGAAAAAAAAGTATTAGAGGGGCCCCTGGGTGGCTCAGTCAGTTAAGCATCTGCCTTCGGCTCAGGTGGTGATCCCAGGGTCCTGGGATTGAGCCCGGTTGGCATCGGGCTTCCTGCTGAGCAGGAGCCTGCTTCTGCCTCTCCCTCTGCC
>NW_027397068.1:8807665-8856513 GCF_003265705.2 Callorhinus ursinus
TCTCTCTCTCTCTCATTCTCTCTCTCAAATAAATAAATAAAACCTTTTAAAAATAAATAAATAAATAAATAAATAAATAAATAAATAAATTAGGGGCACCTGGGTGGCTCAGTTGGTTAAGCGTCTGCCTTCAGCTCAGGTTATGATCCCAGGGTCGTGGGATTAAGCCCTGAATCGGGCTCCCTGCTCAGCAGGGAGTCTGCTTCTCTCTCTCTCTCCCTCTGCCCTGCCCCCTGCTCGTTTTTTTTCTCTGTCTCTCTCAAATAAATACAATCTTAAAAAAAAATAAATAAATAAAATAAATAAATTTACAAAAAGGTATTAGAAAGCAAAAATGGATTCAAAGGTAAAAAGAGTATTAAAAACCTTGAAACAAAAAATACACTATCAGTGTCTCTCTAAACAACAGAATAAATTATCCTAACATGAATGCAAGAGGAATATTACTATTTGTTAGAGTTTTTCTCTCTCTCTCTGTCTCTCTGTTGGTCTTTTTACCACTCTCCTATTTGGTACAGTACATCTTTTAAATTACATCTTGCCAAGGGCAAAGATAGTTTTTGTTGTTGATAGTTTTGTTGGTGGTTCCCTCTGGAGGGAAAGCAAGGGTGAGTGTCATTTGAAGGTAGACAGCATCTTATTTGTTCTGTTGAAATCCTGGTTCACTGCAGAGACTTGATAAAAGCTTAAAAAATAAGGAAGAAGAAAAAAAATAAGGAAGAAATCTACTATCAGTGGTACCATCAAGATCAATGTCCATGGTTATACTGAGGAAAAAAATTTTAACTCCACAAACTCCAGAGTTTGTGTTCCTGTAGATACACAAAAACCCTTCTGAATTCAGGCACTTGAGAGTTCTGATTATCTTTTTTTTCCTCCATAAAATAATACTTTCTACTCCTAAAAGGAATGCATAGCCATCACGCATAAATTAACTAGACATTTTCTTTTTAGTTTAAAGAATTGTTTAAATTAATAATGTTGTCTAAATTATAGAGCAGTCTCCTCAGTGAGATAGCATATTGTATTAATGTAGAAACAAAAGTGATTGTCTGGTACAGAAATCCAGGAGCTCTTGCTGGATTGCCAGATATTATGAGTTGAATCATGTCCCCAGAAAGATATGTTGAAGTCCCAATTCCTTGTGCCTGTGAATGTGATCTCGTTCAGAAGTAGGATCTTTGCAGATGTAATTCAGTTCAGATGAGGTCATTAGAGTGGGCCCTAATCCAATATAAAACTGGTCTCCTTGTAGGAAGAGGAAAATGCCACGTAAGGACAGAGACACAGCGAGAACACCACGTGACAAAGGAGACAGAGATTGCACTGATAGAGCTGGAAGCCAAGGAACACCCAGGCCACCACCAGAAGCTGGGAGAGGTAAGGAAGGGTCTACTAGAGTCTCAGAAGGAGCATCACCCTGCCACACCTTGACTTTGAACTTCCACCCCCAAGAACTGTGAGAGAATACATTTCTGTTGTTTGAAGCCATCTAGCTTGTGGTACTTTGTTCCGACGTTCCAGGAAATTAGTAGAACAATGCTGTATTAGAACAATGGCAGGAAATAAGAAGTCAAGCTGGGTTGGAAAAAAACACAAAATTTGTCTCAGAAAACTTGGATTTGGATCTTGGTTCCACCACAACCCTGCTACGTGGATATTATGGTTATTATTATATGCTAACAAAACTATTTTTACCTGAAATACAAAATGATTATTTTAATCCTTAAACAAATTATAAAAGTCTGTAATTCTGTGCAAGTGGTCCAAGAATCAAGAGTTGGACTAACCTTACTATCCCAGACTGCTAAGATTACTCTGATATGTCCTACCAAACAACGGGATGCATCACTCTGATGCTTTATAAAGAATTTTGTTTCTTGACTTCACAGATTTTTTAAAATTTCTGCTTTGTAAATTTTAAAACAGTGGTGAGAAAGTAGGTAAAGTATTAATAACTGTAATGAAGAGAAGCTAGAATGACACTCTGCGTGTATGTATGTCTTATTGTTGTTGGAAATCTCACTTGAGATGGTGAAATTGGCTTTGTAGACCACTGCTATGGACTGAACTGTGTCCGCCTAAAATTCATACGTTGAAACCTTAACCACTCATGTGACTGTATTGGAGATAGGGCCTTTAAGGAGGTAATTAAGGTTCAATGAAATCATAAGGATGCAAACCTGATCCCACAGGACTAGTGTCATTATAAAAGATATGTCTCTCTCTGTCTCTTTCCCTCTCTCCCTCCCTCCCCCCAACCATCTCTGTCTCTCTGTCTCTTTCTCTCTTGCCACCATGTGAAGGCAGAGAAACACAACCATCTGCAAGCCAAAAAGAAAGTCTCACCAGAAACTGAACCCTGCTAGAACCTTGATCTTGGACTACAGTCTCCAGAACCATGAGAAAATACATTTCTTTTTTTTTTTTTTTTTTTTTCAGCCACCCAGTCTGTGTTATTTTGTTATGGTAGCCTGAGCAGACGAAAACAACCATTAAATGTCTGGCAGGGTAAAAGAAGGTCTGTATAATCTGAACAGTTTAGAGAAAATGAAAAACACAGCTTCCAGGGCCACTGCGGGCCACAGCCTCAGGAATTTTAATTCGGTAGGTCTAGAGCAGGGTCTGGGTTTTGGTGCTCCAATTTTTGCATTCTCCAGATAAGTCTGATGCATCTTCAGGTTTAGAAACCGCTGTGCCAGGGAAACACATCAGAAAGAACAGAGTTAATAGGTGAAATCCCCTTCTCTCATGTTTTCTTCTCCTTTACTCAAACCTACCTATCCCTCACCCGCCTTTTTCTTACCAGTAAAATGACTTTCAATTAATCAGAGTGTTGAACTGAAATCAGTGTGCAGAACTTTTCTGATAAAGAACAAGAACCTGCCACTCTCTGGTCCAACAATTAGATGGTCTGCACAAACCTGAGGAAGCCGCTGAATTGGCTGTGTCTGCTCAAGAGGTCTGTCACAGACCTCTAGATACTTGTATTCAAAATGACCTTCTGGGTTCTTCTACTTGCTTTCTTTTTACTTTTGCAGTTTTTGATCTCCCAGCCTAGAAACAAGTGAAATTCCAACATTCCTTTTCCCTCCTGCCCCTTCTCTCTAGTTGGTCACCAAATCCTGTTGATTTTGCCTTTTTAGGTCTGTCTCAAATACTTCCCTATTTCTATAGTATCCATAACCTCTGTCTTATTTCTGATTCGTATAACTTAACACATAATTATTGCAATAGCTCTGGTTTTCCTTGCTTGCAGTCTTGACCTGCTGTGATCCAGTCCAGACTAAGATCCTTCATACTCCTTACGGTGACTGGCAGGGTTCCTCTTCCTTTCAAGGATAATTTCCAAAACATTACCCCAGCCCTGACCCCTAAACACACACCCCAGGGCCAGTGACACTGAACTATTTTATGCACTGAACACTTTATCTTATGATTCAAATGAATTTCACACATTAGCTATCATAAATCGCCCCTCTGCTCAGAATAGGACGTTCCCAAAATTTGTCCAGTCGTACTCCTCATTCCTTCTAGACCATCCTAAATCCTGCCTCCTCCATGAAATGCTATAGATCTCCACCTGTAGGGTTAATAGGAAAAAATGTGAATAACTCAAATCTCTGAATAGGCCTGTTTAGGTAAGAAAAGAATATGGGGAGGTAAAAACCAAGCCTCGACATTGTGCCTCTAGAACCTAGGATGTAAAGCCGAGTCTGATGAAGATATGATGAAGAGAGAATCCAGTGCCTGGAGGGAGTCAGCTCTGCATTCCTTACTGCCCAACAGCTCCCCAACAGTGCTGGGGGGGCACAGTCTTCCCTTCACCATGCAACATGGCCATGGAGAACAAGACAGCTGTGAGGAGAAGGCTTGAACCACCTCCCACATGGAGGACTGTTTAAGCTATAACATTAGGGACCCTTACTCAAAATGTAAGAGGAAAGGAAGGAGTTGAAAATCCACAGAGGGAAAGGTAAAATATCAGAGTATTTCACCATTGGTGCTGCCATTGTGATGTCTGAAGTTCCTAGGGCTGAAATTTTGAGAGAGACTCTTGTGAGAAACTCAATCTACTTTCTTTCCAAGGACTTGCTTTGGGGAGTATTTGTTAATAATAATTTCCAGAGCCTGATGTAATTAACTTTAATTTAAAATCTTTTTTAGGGGTGCCTGGGTGGCTTGGTTGCTTAAGTGTCTGCCTATGGCTCAGGTCATGATCTCAGGGTCCTGGGATCAAGCCTGGCATAGGGCTCCCTGCTCAGCAGGAAGTCTGCTTCTCCCTCTCCCTCTGCCTCTGCCTCTAACCCCAGTCATGCTCTCTCTCTCTCAAATAAATAAATAAAATCTTTAAAAAAAAACATTTTTTAATACCAACACTTTCTGAAAGGATTGTGGCTAATTCTTTCTGTATAGACACATGGAATTCCCATGTTGACCCAGTCACCTGTGTATTCAAGAATTTGCTAGAACTAAAGTAGGTTTGGGGCTCCCAGACATGCACTCTTTGCACCTCAGATTCAAAGAAAAGCAATTGTGTCTCCATGATGCTCTTTGTTTCAGTTTCAGTATACTCAATACAAGCTCACTCTTTTTCTGTCTCCCAGCACACCAGGCTTGGTATCAATCTTCAAGGAGGATGCTAATGACGAAAGTACCAACTTTGAAGTCAGGAGACCTGGGATCTAAGGCAGACCCTGCCTCTGACCAGACGTGTGACTTGGAAAAGGCCATACCTATCTTTCTTTTCACAGCTTATATCCTTATCTGTACCAAAAGAAAAAAAAAGTATACTATATATTAATGTCTAAGGTGTCAGATTTCTCTAAAATTCTTGGGGATATGATAAACAATTTTATATTGAATATATCTACATTGAAAGTACACCTCCATGTACTGACAATGGCCTTAAATAATTTATCTACTGACTTCTCTAGGCCTCACTACTGGTGCCAGGTTTTAAACCTCAGTGTTGCCATTCTCTGGCTACAAAGATTTAGGAATGTTGCTTAACTTCTTTGAACCAATCTACCATTCTAAAAGATGAGGATAATAATAGCCCTCCCTGAAAATGTTGCAAAAATTAAATGAGTTAATACACATAATATGTTTAGAGCAGCACTGCACATAGGAAGAACTCCATAAATGTCAGCTACTATTACCATCCTATTGTCATGATAAAGTGAGAACAGCAACCTGCTTTGACTTCTCCCCTGATTCGTGAGGGTCAGTTAAGATAATATATGCCGAAGCGATTTGTAAATGTAAAAGTGCTATTTAAAGTTAGGGAATTATACAAACGTTCAGCAACTGGTGACAAGACTAGGGAAAAAAGTATTACATATCCATATAATGCAAAACAATTCAGTAATTGGAAAGAAGGAACTACTGGTACTTGCTACATACAGATGAACCCAAAGACATTGTGCTAAGTAAAAGAAGCCAGACGCATAATATTGCATATTTATATGCACTGATATGCAAATTTATAAAGACAGAAAGCAGATCAGTGGCTGCCTAGGACAGGAGGTGGGAGCAGGGAAATTGACTGTAAACAGGCATGAGGAAAATTTTTAGGGTAATGGAGATGTTCTCCCGCTGGACTGATGATGGCTACACAACTCTGCACATTTAACAAACTCATGAATTGTATACTCACAACGGGCAAGTGTTATGTTATGTAAGTTATACCTCAATAAAGCTTTAAAAATAAGTCAATAAATATACATAAAGTTAAGGTAGTATCATCACCTAGTATGTTATATTGTAAACTCTGTTTCTTTGTTAAAAATGATGTGGAATTGCTGGGTTTTGTAGAGACAGTGAGAGTGTTTTGGGAGTTGTAAATCTCTATGCAAAGTAATCTGACTAATAATAATAAATAATAATAAACACATCTTAAGGCACTCTGTGATTGGCCCACCCAACACGCCCCATACACACACATCCGCACTGCCATACTCTGCCACAGAAATCCCCTGCTTTGGTGAGTCTGAGTCCTACAGCCAACTGAGTCCCATAACCAAGGCCCATAATCTCTCCTTTTCCTCAGCACTCCATCAGCCCATCCCTGGAACACACTGCAATATATCTTTAGAGCCAGTCCTGAGTTTAAATCTCAACTCAGCTACATCTATATCCTTAGGCAAAGTATTTACCCATGAGTTCCTCCTTCTCCCTAAGGGCAGGAAGACAGGCACTGAGACAGAAAGATTAGCCATACACAGAGAGAGCCTAGTCAGACCCTGCACGTCTTTCCAAATTCAGCTTAGCCGCAATTCCTTCACAGAGGCTTCTCTGCTTCTTCAGCTCTTTCATGTAGTAATTCACGTAAGTGCCTTCTCCTACCTTGACTTTGGAGTTTCTTGAGGGAGGGACCAAATATATGTCTTTCAAACTTCCTGGCTGGGGGTGTTTAAGAAATATTTACTGAGGGGCACCTGGGTGGCTCAGTTGGTTAAGCGTCTGCCTTCGGCTCGGGTCATGATCCTGGAGTCCCGGGATCGAGTCCCACATCGGGCTCCCCACTCAGCGGGGAGTCTGCTTCTCCCTCTGACCCTCTTCCCTCTCGTGCTCTCTCTCATTCTCTCTCTCTCAAATAAATAAATAAAATCTTTAAAAAAAAAGAAACATTTATTGAAAATGTGTTAACTCTTTCTACTCTTCACTGAGTGAGCTGCTTCTCATGATCACTTTCAGTGAAGAAGTATGTTGATCATGAGCCACTGCCAATACTACTAGAGCCTGAGGTTTAGTTCCATGATAGGGTTCTCCTAATCCACCTACTCTGCCTTACTCATTTCCTTATGGAAATAAGGCATGGAGAAGTAGCCAGTGTATGCTCAGAAATAGCCAGTGGATGCCCAGAGAACAGAGCTTTCTCTTAGTGCACGGCCAACTATGCCTATAAAGTTTGGATCCTGATGACATATCATCATCAATTAAGTTAGTCCTCCTAGATTCATTATTTTGTTCCTTATAGCCTGAGGTTGGTGAACACCATTAGCCAATAGAGTCAATGATTTTTTTTTCTTTTCAATTTTTTATTTAAATTCCAGTTAGTTAACGTACAATGTAATACTAGTTTCAGGAGTAGAATTCAGTGATTGATCACTTGCATACAACACCCAGTGCTCATCCTAACAAGCGCCCTCCTTTTTTTTTTTTATAGTTTTCTTTTGAAGATTTTATTTATTTATTTGAGAGAGAGAGCACGAGCAGGGGGAGGGGCAGAGGGAGAGCCAGAGCAGACTCACCCCTGAGCAGGGAGCCTGACGTGGGGCTCGATCCTAGGACCCTGGGATCATGACCTGAGCTGAAGGCAGACGCTTAACTGACTGAACCACACAGGCGCCCCACAAGTGCCCTCCTTAATACCCATCACCCAACTACCCCATCCCCCACTCACCTCCCTCCATCAACCTTCAGTCTGGTCTCTGTCTTCAACAGTCTCTTATGGTTTGTTTCCCTCTCTTTTTTCTTTTTTTCCCCCTTCCTATATGTTCATCTGTTTGTTTCTTAAATTCCACATATGTGTGAAATCATATGGTATTTGTCTTTCTCTGACTTATTTCACTTAGCATAATACTCTCTAGCTCCAACCACATAGTTGCCAATGGCAAGATTTCATTCTTTTTTATGGCTGAGTAAAATTCCATTATATATACATCTCACATCTTCTTTATCCATTTATCAGTCAATGGACACTTGGGCTCTTTCCATAGTTTAATAATGACAAATAAATATTTTAAAGAGAAAATGCCTTCATTCAAAAGCATCGCTGGAGACTTCTGTCAATTGATAATTTGTTTGCCATATTTTGTCACTACTAGGCCCATCTCTACAGAGCCCCTCCTGGAATCTCTCCTTGGAGGAAGCATACTCAGCCATATTACTTACTTTAGCAAATGGAATATGAATAGAAGTGATTTATCCTATAATTGAGTAAAAGCTTTAAGAGCCATTGTGATATTATACCATTACTCTTCCCTCTAAAAACTGGTCTAACGCCATCAGCCTAGGTCCTCTAATGAACGCATGGAGTGGACCTATAGCCAATTCACAGCTAATATTTACTGTAGGCAAGATATATACCAAAGATATATATCTTTGGGGGTTATGCTTTGATCCCATAGCATAACTTACTGACCACTGATTAGTGCAAAAAGCTACCTAGAGACATTTCATCTTTCCCTCTGGCCTTTATCACACCATGAACACAGAATGCAATTTGACGTTCATTCTTTCAAAGCAACGGTAAGGTGTCACCTGGGTGTCTCAGTCGGATAGGCATCTGACTCTTGATTTCAGCAGGTCATGATCTCAGGGTTGTGAGATGAAATCCAGCATCTGCTTAAGATTCTCTCTCTCTCCCTCTGCCCTCCCTCATACCCCCACCCCCACACACTCTCTCACTCTCTCTCAAAAAAAAAAAGCAACAATAAAAGAGATAAGTATATCATAGGGTTGTTGAGATTGTTTGGTGGGATACCATATGGAGAGAACCTAGAACTGTGTAAACTCAGTAAGCATGAGCTCCTCCCCACCATAACTCCTTCTTTTTCCATTTTATTTCCACTTCCACAGTGGAGGTAGGAAACTCCAGGCAAATGTCTATTAGAGTCTTGACTTTTCTCTATAATGGTGACATGAAAAAGTCATACATAGTCCCTACCTGAAGAATATTCTAGTCTAATTCATATGAGGAAAATGCAGCGTGTGTATGCTTGCTTCTTCATATATTTAAGTAAGTTTCCAGCATCCTAACAGAAAGCTAACAAATAGCATTAGGATGTGTTTTGGGGACGGACACAAGCTATTGTTCATAATTTTTCCCAGTCCCCACCACTACCAACCACCCCTTCTCCTTTACACACACAACCACCACCTGCACCTCCAGCCGGTTTTCCCTGATCCTCAAGGCTGGATCAGAGTGCCCTCCTTTGTACTTCCACAGAACACTGTACTTCCCCCTTCTCCCAACTGTTACTTAGGATCGGCTTTGTTAGTTTGTGAATCGGTCTTCCCTCTAGATTCTATGGTGCATCAAAGAAGAAACTGTGTCTTCTTTATTGTATTCCTAGAAGCTGGTTTATGCCTGGTAAAGGGTAGGTGTTTACCAACATTTTTGAATGAATGAATGAATTTGATCAATTCATTCCTTCATAATGACTTTTGAATTCTCACCACAGTTGATAAATTTGTTACGCCGTGTGCCCAAGGCTCCACTCAATATCTTTATAGATATTTTTTGTTATGTGACAAGGAATTCTCCATTATGAAATCAGCATGTAATTTACATATACCTACAATCTTAAAGTACTCATAGAGCCCCATGGAAAGTCAAATGGGTAAGCCACAAATTGAATTATTAGCTGCTATTAAG
The DNA here is from genome assembly GCF_003265705.2 of Callorhinus ursinus. NCBI lineage: Eukaryota > Metazoa > Chordata > Mammalia > Carnivora > Otariidae > Callorhinus > Callorhinus ursinus. Next base: position 8,817,051 of record NW_027397068.1, read on the forward strand.
CAGATGTTGAGTTTCATTAAAACTGGTAAAGTATATCCTAGAAATTAATTAATAGCTTAAGAATAACCATGAACCTCATGAAGCTAAAATCTGCCTCTAAAGGCAAGGTATGCTGAGGTATGTTCAGGAGAGTTTCCAAATGTATAACGTATGTTTCCATAGTTGCTAACACTGTAATAATCAAAGAATAAGTAAACTAATTTCCTTAAAAAAAAAAAAGACCAAAATGAACTCAGATTTCATTCATCTGTTGGAAGGATTCCAGAGTTGCCAGAACAGAACCTTATCCTCATTTACTCCTGGGGTATCTAAAAAAAATTTTAATCCTATGAGGTTCTTTTCTAAAGTGAGGAAAGATTCTTGTTCTGTATGTTTTTACATAACAGCTCTATCATCAAACACATTTCAAACTGATGTCTTGGAAGTACCATCTTTCTTTGGTAGGAAAATACCCTTCCATCCCATCCTCCTGTTTGGCTTTAGTGTACGAAAGGATTTTTCTCTTAGGATTAACAGAAGCAAATCACAATTCATGACTAGAGTTTACCAACCTTCCTTTCTCTTTTCAGCGAAATTCCCCTTCACCCCACCACCCAGCCACTGCTGATCCTGAGAAGCACTTCAGAAGGCAGGAAAAAGGGCATGCATGCTTGCTTTCTGAATTGAAGAAGAAGGATTTCATTTGTTTTAGAGAAGCCAAGCTACCAAAAAATTAAATCAAATCAAATAAAGCCTTCTCAATTCAGCCATAAAACCACACACTAGAAAGGCAAGTGTGAGGCAGGCATTTTGGGGAAATATATGGGTTGTCTACAGAGGTTCCAAAGTCCTTTCAACTTGTATCAGGCGGTCTACAGATCATATAGTCTGCCTAAGATTTGCTATTCTATTTTCTAACTCCCCATCTCTCCTCTCCCATCTGCCAGGGTTGTAGTTCAAATAATCTGATTTTTTTTTCTCCCAAAATATCAGGGAATCAATCTATATGAAGCTCCAAGGTTTCAGAGCCACGCAAGTTCCCTCTGGGAATTAACCAACGAGCTCAGGAAGCTTCCTTCCCCAGTGCCAGGATTCTATAAAGTCCCTCCCAAGTTAACTCCTCTGGCCTTGAAGCAGGTGGATACCTCTGGAACACTGGGAAGAGCACAGAGACCTTGCCAACCTGAAATATCACCTCCAACACTTCCCCTTCCCCTTTTCTCCTCTGCTTTCCCTGCCTCTCTGCCCCCTTCTACTTTTCCCCACCCCAATGTTCCCCTACTTCTTCCTCATCCTCTTCTTCCCATCCCTCTCCTTAAAGCACCCTGTGGATGTTGACTGTAATTTTCCCCTCAAGGAAAGATGAGTAATTCACTTCCATAGGGTTTGCCTGGAGGAGCCAACGACTGTATTCCCTCTCTCCCCAACCAAGGCTGGCCACAGAAGAAGAGTAGGGGATTTGCCTTTCCTTGCACCACCTGGACCCTTCTCCTCCTGGGCCGCCCCCAACAAAGGGCTCTGGATGTGGGACCCTTGTCCGCACCACCAAACCCGTAAGCCAGGCTTATAGCATGGGCAGCGCTGCCCTCTAGTGTTTGCAACCGGGAGCCCTGAGGGCGCCACCAGCTCCAGAATTTTTCTTTTACAGCCTAAGCAAGACCTGAAGCACCTCGGAGCTCCGACCCCCAAGTTCTCCTCCACAGCCACCGCCCGCATTGCACCCCGGCTCCCACCCCCCTCGCCGTTCATTGGTGCCCTGGGCGCCTGCAACCTGCCGGGTGATTTAGTAGACTGGCCCCTGCTCCTGTTCTTGTTCCTGCTCCCGCTCCCGCTCCCGCTCCTCCTCCTCCCAGCTCTCGCTCTCGCCTCCTCTTCCAGTCGGGGCGCCCAGACTTCGCAAAGCGCCTCGCCTGTCGCCCGCCGCGCCACGGGGCTGTCCAGCGCGCCGCGCTCCCGGCGCCTTCTCGCCGCAGCCTGCGGGCACCGGCGCCGGCAAAGGACGCTCGAGGGGGCCAGCGCCCCGAGCCCAGCGTGCCCCAGAGCCGGATGTGGAAACAAGCTGTGCTTTGACAGAGCTCAGGAGAGAACCGAGCGTGTTCGGAGCGAGACTTCGGGAGCCAGCGGGACGCCCTAGGTCGCCCAGTGCGACGCGGCTGCACGCACCGTCCACAAGGTGAGGGGCGCACGCTGCCGGGGACGACCTCGGCTTCCCCTGCTCACCCCCTCCTCGGGCCAGGGGCTCAAGCTCTGGTGTAGGGACTTTTGCCCCCTCTGAGGCGCGAGGGCGGTGGGGGTTGGGGCACGGGGAGGGAGACTACGCGGGTCGCCTGGGCACTGTGCCTCGCCGCGGACCTCCTAGTTAAGGAACGCATTTCTCGGTCAGACAACCCTCAGATGTGTGAAGCTGAGTGTCGACATTGTGTATAACTGCGGTTTAAGAATTTTATCCTGCTTCCTTGCAAAAGGATTTGAGGCGGCTTAAAGATGAAATGAATGTGGGAGGGGTGCTAAGAGGAAAAAAACTTGAGTGGAAATCACGCGGAGAAGGGTGTGCGGCGAGGACCGCTGGAGGACGAGGTGATTTCAAAGCCAAGGCTGATTGAAAAACCTTTGATTAGAAAGCACTGTGTGCTTGCTCCAGCCCTCAGAAAATAATGATGGGCTTAGTCCCGATAAAGAAAATACCCAGGTGAGCAGGTGATGGGGTTGACTCATTTTCTTAAATTACAAAAGAAACCTTGAAAGTGAGAGTTGAGACAGGAAGTTGGGTCTTTAGCTATTTCCACCCCATACTGCAAGGTGAGAGACTGACCCGCTGCGTAATGAAGATGAAAGGGCATCCAGGCTAAATGGAAGGGGTTCCTGCTCCTATCACAGGATGAGACATGGTTTTGCGCAGTTAAAATATACACACTTTAGGATTTTTTTATTTTGGGGGACTGTGTCCCATTTTGGATTCAACTCAACCCTGCTTGTCCTTGAGTTAGAAGGGTGAGACAGAGGGTGTCAGCCTCCCCGGATGCTTCTTCCTAACCTTCCTCACTGTCCTTCCCTGCCTCCTGCATCAAATATCTCTGAGTCCAGGAGGGAATAACGGATGGTCAAGTAAGCTGGGGGAGGGGTGCTTTTCCCAAATACGTGGGGTTCTCCTACCATTCTTCTCTTACCCCATGCTCCAACAGCTTCTGCTCCTTTTCTGAACTCGACATTACTCCGGGTCACATTTTTCTATGGTTACACATTTGGACATAATGTGCCTGACCTTAAACACCCGGGATGGACCTATGAATCTGAGGCTTCCCTGACTTAACCATTTATGGAGCAGGAAGCAGGGGCCTGGGTCTGGTTGCCTGTGCATCCTCTTTCATGGGGAGCATATTGGAAATACCTTTGAAATACATATTTGAAATACAGAGAGGAAATTATGAGCCAGCCTTTCTGCACTTGCTGGTGCACATGTATTCCTGCTGAATTAAATGAGATGACCCTGTCTTCAACAAATAAATGAGCAGAGGCTTTTGCGGCCCACTAAACAAGTGCAGAAAATATGCCTGCCTGCCTGCCTTTCTCCTCCCTTCAGAATTTTAGCCCCTAGACCATAAAACTGTGAAAATGAAGCAAGCCTCCCGTGTGGGACTCAGTTCAATTTCTGCACCATGTTTAAAGCAAAGTGTGCTGCTTATTTCTGAAATTGCATAGCACCTCCACAATGAACCATTTTGCTGCCTAGAGGTGGGAGAAGTACTTCTGCCCAGATATTTCATCACTAGAGAGCTATACAGAGAAACTCATTCAAATCCTGACTCATCATTGTTGATAAAACTTAACTATTATGTCATCATCACCTGATATGGGCTTTTGAAAGCCAGGGACGGCTACAGATCTCTGTATAAATTGAGACTTGTAATGACAGAGCTGGAAAGGAGCTCGATAAATAATGTAGCCAAAACTCTGGTTCTCAGGGTCTTGGTAAATGCATGCCTAAATATTCCTTTAGGTGGTAATTGTTCCTTTCAAAAAGATTTCCAGGGATGAAGACTTCACAGATTAGTTTTATATTAAAAAATAGTCAAATTGGCCATTTATATCTACCAGCTGGCAAATTTAAAAATTCCACAAGAATCAGCATCACCAACAGTAAACTCAAGTTTTCATTTTCTCTTCTGCCCATGGTGACTTTACTTTGGGGCATATTCCTAGGCCAGGTGTTTCTGAGTATCCTCCAGGACACACCATTCCCTTGGGCACATGTTGACACATAAATCACAACCTCCCTTGATACTCACCCTAATGTCACATTCGCAAGCCATTTTGGTACCTATTAAACATTTGCTCCCCATTTCTTCTTACAGATGCCTGGTCAGCATCAAATATGTAAATAAATTTCTTTTCTTTTGAGGTAAATAATCAAGTCAGGATTTCTCAGAGTATTTAGGAAGAAACAAAATCTAGGACACACTGCTAGTTCAGGTGACACAGCAATGTTCCCATTTCCTGCTGTTTGATGAGATTATTATTGGAGAGCAAAGTGAGATGATCACCAGCAGCACCTCGCCCCAACTGGCTGAAGCTCCTTTCTATCAACATATTACACCACCACCACCACCACCAAGATTCCAAGGCTTCAAATCAAAAATATATCCCTTTACAGAAAACCTTAGGCCCTGACCATTGGGTTATCTTCTCATTGCTCAAGCACCTGATTCCCCAGGCCTTGCCTTTATGCATATGCCTTTTTTTTTTCATGTGTCTGTGGTCCCTCTTAGAATTTTATTTCTATGCTACCCTTTAAAAGTAAAAGATCAAAAGCTAACATTTTAATAGGGGAGGCCTTTCCTCCATTTCTGTAGGCTTATTTACATGAGCACCTTGAAGGCGCTCAAGGGATGAATTTCAACCAAATGCGGGTTTATTGTCCATACCGTATGCTGTCAGGGCCATCTCAGGGTATCTCCTGTTGTACACTCCTTTTTTCTCCACCTCCCACATTTTTCTACATATGAAATTATATGAACATTAACTTCAGGAAAACACTGAAGATAAGTATGCTCTATGAGCAAGGAGGGAGCAGATGGGTGGACAAGGAAGGAGAAAAGGGGAGCAGATGGGTGAACAGGGAGAGAAAGGAAGAAATGGGGCAGCAGCTCTTTGGAGTGGCTAACTACTCCCTTGTTTCCTCCTCCCTGAGTCATTGTGTGGCCCCTACAGCTTGGGGCCCAGGTGAGTGAATTTACCAAAGTCTATCTTCCTGGGAATGAAAGGACTTTCATCAGTATCCCATCTACTTTTCAAAATTTAGTATCCCTCCCCACATTTTGTGGATTAAGAAACTGAGGACCAGAATTTATAAAGATCAGAATTTATAAAGAATTTAGAAGATCAGAATTTATAAAGTCAATTTGGCATACTCCCAGATCACAACAAACTGGTAAAATCCATGAGGATTCTATTTCTAATATAGTTTGATTCTAGTCTTGTTTTTCATTCTTAGTGTTCTCTCTCTCTCTCTCTCTCTCCTTTTTGTCTTGCCCACTATGGCTTATCTGATTCACTATGGATTACCTGATTCTCTATGGTCCTTATTCTAATAGATTTCAATGCTTTTATTTCATGGTTTTATTCTCCTAAAGCATGCCAAATGAAAAATAACATAGCCAGCAGAAAACTTGTAATAGGTTCATTGTTAGAGCTCTCTCCTGTTGGTCAGTTCTCAATACATGTAGTTGTAGGATTAGGAAGACAAAATCCTTAAGAAAAAGCTGTAAAACCTAATTCTTCTACAACTGGATCATTTTAAACTACAAGTTGTAAGAGGAATGAGCATCTCAAGATTCTAGTTATCAGTGCAGACCAGATGGAAGGTCTTTATGAAATCTGGCATAAGAAGGAAAGCATTTTTATGGCAAGAAGATAATCTTTTGAAAAACAGCAACCAATAGAAGCAGCAGCTTGCAGTTCTAAAACTCTCAGATCCTTCTAAGACCCCATCTACCTACAGTGACCAAATAAAGTAAAACCAGACCTCATGAAATGTCTTTCCTTAGCTGCAGCTGTTCTTTATCCCTTTATCAGATAATGAGCATGTGGCGATATTTCCAAGGGATTTGGGAACGTTCTGACTTAAACATTAAAGTGTGAGTTTTGTTGGGACAGCTTGCCCAAGAAAGTCGCATTTGTGTCAAGATTTGTATTCTTGGGAATTGAAGACAAGCCAGAGTGTCTTTGGGGAATAAATTCCACCAAATGGATAATGAGATTTATAGGCAATACCGCTCAAAAAGTGACTTCAGCTACAATACCCTAATAATGTCCAGAGCTATCATAGGTCTATTCATTTGCACTGGTGGGAGGGGAAAAGGAGGAAGAAACTGAGTATCTGCTACGCTTCAGGAACTGTGCCAATATTTAATCCTCACAAAAGCACCGTAGGGTAAGTGTTATCAGCCCCACAATTATCACCACCCCACATTCATTTATGAAAAACCTGTATTTGTCATGCCCTACTGTCCCTTTCAGGGAGAGACAAAAAATTCAGATTGAGTGAAGTGAACATACATGAGGAGAATACCTAGAGAGAAGGTTTGAAAAGTGTGCTCGTCATCGAGGGGATCCTATGAATTTGGAGTTTACCTTTTAGGTAAAGGCATTATTACATGATTTTTCAAATGTGTTTATTAAGAATAATGGTCATACAGGGAGGCATACAAATCATAATTGTTAAGCCCAGCAACCTTTCTCAAAGTGAACATACCCATGTCACTAACCACCGCCGCGATAAGAAATGGAACATCACCACTACCCAAGTTTCCTTCGTGCCCCCACCCAGTCATGACTTCACCCTCCCTAAATGTACCGACCTGCACTCCAACATCGCAGATTATTTTGAGTTTTATAGCTGTATAAATTGTGTAGAATGATATCTTTTATGATTTGTTTCAGTGTTACATTCATGAGATTCATTCATGTGGATGATTATGCTAGTAATCTGTTCACTCACTGCTGTTGTTATGCAGCACTGTGTTGTAGGAACGTGCCACCAGTTAATGATCCATTCTCCCGTGGATGGGCATTTGGGTTGTTGCCAGTATTTTGCTATGATAATGCTTTATTGTGGTATTTTAAACTGTTGATCAAAATAATTAGTTTGCTGTTATCAAGACCTCACTCTCACTGCACTATGGAGTGGAAGAGAGTAAGTGTGGAGGAGGCAGTTATTGTGAGAGCCCAAGCCAAGGCTGTAGCAGTAGACACGGAGAGAGCAAAACAAGAACACGATGAGTTAAAGCTACAGTGGAAGAAGAAAATGATAATGTGTGGATGTTAAATGGAAACAAATCTGTGTTTGAAAGAAGCACTTTGTTTCTCCCCTGGTTCCCACCATGCCCTTTCCTCCTGCAAAAGCACCCCTCACACCCCAAATTATAATGGTTAGTCGCTTAAAAAGAAACATGAACTACTTCACGTTTCCTGAACTGTTGACCTATGAATCATTTGCTTTTCCCTTCAACTTTGTCTCACAATTACCAAAAAAGAAAGAGATGATAATGAATCAGCTAAAACTTTGTCTTACCTTTTAGAGTACAGAATTCAGGGCAAGAGAATGGAAATAAATGAAGTAGAATATAGACAGCCTAGTCTCATTCTGGTTGGTTCAAGAGGACAGATCTAGTTAACAAAATGTGCAGAGAAGCAGATTCCAACACCTGATAGAAGAGCTGTCTAACACTATCTGAAACACAGACTGTCTGTGAGGTGTGCACTCTGCAGCACTGGGAAGTACAGTGTGCTTGGGGACATGTCACAGGTTGGGTTCTCCGTGCTCTAAGAGAAACATAGTCTAAGATGAGGTTTATTATGCATGATGTTGATTAGGGAATGCCCTTGGGAACCACACTGAAGGAAGGGAAGGAAACAGGATTGGACTGAGGGAGAAACTGAGCTGCTTGTTGGGTTGAGTAGACCCAGCAACAGCCTCAGCCAACCACATGGGGAGTCTGAGCAAAAATGATCCATCAAAGTTGTCCCGAGCTAGGCCAAAAGGGCCAGACTTTCCAGCCCCTTCCTGAATCAGGTGCTGAGTGTGAGCTGCCCCAAGAAGAGCACCATGTTAGGAGAGACAGTTCTCCACAGCCAAGGACATCCCTGAAGGGGCTGACAGCTGGAGGCTGTCCTGACCCAATCTCAGCAGCTGGCTCCAAGCTCTGTCTTGAAAGAGGGATCAGGGCAGTATGTCTCTGTGTCAATCTCAGGACATTTTTTTATTCAGACTTCAACTACAGGGGATTAAACTAGATAACCTTCCAGGTGCCCCCCTGAGATCTCCATGTACTTATTTCATTAGACTTTCCAGGCTCCTCTCGGCTTTGAGATTTGCATTTACTTATCTCACATATCCAGGTTTCTAAGCCACTGTTGTAAATAATTTGCCAAGTCACCTTTAATCTCTTCTCCCTCCCATTTCAGCAAGTAAATCTATCACTTGAACCAGCAAGTGGATGGAAGGCAAGAATTCCCATAAGCATATGAAGTCCCTTGATGCAGAATTTCTCATGAGAAGGTAGAGAGGGTATCCTGCCAACTGTCTTTGGAAGGAGCTTCTTAAATAATCATAAAGGGTGTGTGTGTGTGTGTGTGTGTGTGTGTGTGTGTGTGTGTGTGTGTTTAACGCTTGAAACAGACTTTGCCTTTGCCATAACTGCTCCTTTTATGATTGGACCTGCATGACAGCTGAAACATAACAGAAAAACTGCTCATGAGAAACCTCTCCTTAATATCTCTGCCTGTTCAATTAAGTAACGTAGTACCCCACAAAGGGATTCTGTGCTGTATACTTTTGACAAGAGGCTGGCTGAAACTTGGCAGCTTAAAGAACCTCAGCAGATTCTACTGGGGAAACCCCTGCTCTCACATCAGACACAGAAGTTCCTGAGCTGGAGATGCTATCTCTGACCTAATAATTCATTCTGTCCTTGCCTTCAATGCTGGGGCTGCTGCTCCCAGTTTACCACAGTGGTATTTAGTGCACTGCTACCAAGAGCCACTCCACAAAATTTCTATGGCCCAGAAAGGGCAATATTACACTGTTATCTGCATCCATCCCAGCTCCATTCCTGGGTGCCACTTTGTTTTCTCTCCCACAGTTTGGTCCCCTTTCAGAAATAGTTTTTATATCTGCAAGAGCATCATTATAAAAGAAACATAACCTTTTAAGAAAATATCACTAGTTTTTTTTTGGCCTTCGTTGTATTGATATTCTGTAGGAGTTCTTACTTTAATTCTCCAGTTTGTTTCTGTTGATTGTAATCTGATGCTCTCCCTCACTTTGTCCTTATCACCTAAAGTAACTTCTTTGACTACTCCGTGCCTCAGTTGTCCCATCTCTAAAATGTGAATGACAATTCCTGCCTTAGAGACCTATTGTGAGGAGTAAAGGAAAGTAGTACAACATAGGCCATGAAGAAATGATAGGTATTATTACAATTATCATTATTATTCCTGTGTCGGGTGTTGTACAAATAATCCTGACCCAAAATGAGGTGAAGAATGTGGTCCTGGCCTTGGAAAAAATAAAGAGAGATGGGTCCAGGCCAAGTTCCACTGCCCTGAACCCTGTTGGCAAGAATTTTTTCTTTTTTAATTACTAAATATTGCCTCAGATCAGATATATCCTCAAGCCCCAGAGAACGCCTTTGCCTGCTACTTTCTCCAACCACTGAATCTCCACACTCTGAATCCATTCACAAATCCCTTCTTTGTACATGCAGGACAAGAGACTGATCCCAGCATATGACTCTGGATTTCCATTTGCAATTGCTCGGCATCTAGAAAGCCGTGATTTCTGCACTGTCTATAGGGGTGCCTCTCAAATCTTAGTGTGCAGAAGAATCACCTGGAAAGCAGTTAAACCTCATGTTTGTGGCCCCACCTACAAAGCTACTAATAAATAGCAGGGTTGGGTAAGGCCAAGAATTTAAATTTTTCACAAAACCCCAGGGGATGGTGATGCTGCTTGTCTGCAAACCACACTTTGCATAGCAGGAGATCTATGCAAGTCAGCAGGACACACAAAACTAAATGTTTTTGTTACAGCCAAAGAAACAGAAAAATATGTAAAGGAACTTACTCTGAAAGAACTACAGACCTGATTAGAGACAAGTAATCTTTAAGCAAGAAAGCCTGTTGCTGTCATGTTGCAAGTATTTTATTACCAGAGTCCTCATGGGGAAGGCAAACTGCCTTTAAAAATATGAGCAAGAATATCACATCAATGAGACAATGACCATCTCAAAGGGTACCAAAGTTTACAAAATTCAATATGTAGTCACAATTTTTTAAGAACTGGTAAGCTAGTAAACTAAGAATAGAAATAAATTTCTTAGTTAACTAGAAGTAGAAAGGAATAGTTTTTTACATTAAGAACATCTTTCTCAAACAATAGCCAACATCATGCGTATTGGTAAAATACTATACAGATAAGACAAGGATGCCTGCTAATAGCACCATCAATGCAATAGAAAGAAGGAAAAGAAAAGAGAAGAAGTGATATAAATTTATAAATTTATAAATACTGATCATACAGTAGCTATATTATTACTTACAGATGATATCAACCAGGAAAACACAAGTGAATAAAAAAATGCCATTAAAAAGTGTGTGGAAATTCAATAAGATGTCTGGCTACAAAATACACAAAAGCCAATAGGTTGCCTGACTAGCAACAATATAATTGTAGGGTTTTGTACTAAGCTTGCAAATCACTGGGGAGAAAACAGGCCTGAGAAATGTTAAAAGATTCTGTCAGAGTCCAAGAAGAATAAGAATTGAAAGCCCACTTCATCTGAAGAAAGTGGAGAAAGAGGACCCTGCAGGAAAGGACTCCACATTCCAAAACTCATCCCTATGAATTCTGTAATATTTATCCCTCCACGATTTCTGACAACACAATGGGGTGTTGTAACTAACTCTCGCCTCTATTACTGTAAGTGAACAAGAATAGTATACTTATTTAGGTAGCTTACATCTTAAAACTTTATTACATAGTACAAATTTTAATGTTGAACTCTGTCCTACTCAAGGAAATCTTTGTCACCTGCATGAGAATTTGGCATTTAGTAATCCATGAATCTCTCCTGCCATATTGTCCGGCACAATTTAAGTAAACATTCAGGGAAAGAAGAAGGGTTTCCTTTTTCATTATATTTTCATTTGATCATTCTGTCCCTCTGGACCTAATTCAGTTCCTTACACAGATGCTTTTTAAAAATCAAGTATTAAATATATTTAATTAGTAATTAGCAATTTTGCAAATAAATTTACAAGATACACTCATATTGGCTAGCATATTTTTTAGCATATTTTATTTCAAAGATTCTAAACTAGTAAAGCAATGTAATCTCCTGACCCTTTCTGTGACATGATAAAGCCTGTTTCTAAGGCCATCTGAGGCCTTAATTTATGCCCACGGCATTGGAAGACCAAAATGTACCACCCTGGGGTTTGGTCACTTACATATAAATGGAGCACCTTACAAGGGATGAAAAATGACTTTAGAGGAAACAAAAATTTCAACCCTTACAAGACTTGATTAGTTTTTTAGCTTGGTAGCAGAAGCAATGCTCCTGTGAAGCAGATGGAGCAATCTTCTCCAGCACATCTATGGCAATTTATGCCTTCATACCAAAAAGGTGGCTAACCAGGTCCCACTGACTTTTGGATAATCTCTTACATTGCCTTGAGTGTACTAAGTGCCTCTTTCATAGGCATATATAACATTGGTGTGCATTTAATTAATAATTGATGGTTCCAAAATATTGTTATTATGATTGCTACACATTACTGTTGTAATATTAAAATGTGTGGTATATGCAGCATATGGCTTGTCTGTTTAATAAAAATGAGTATGAAACTAAGGGTGAAAAGGCATGGAGTAGAGACTTAGACTCAGAGGCCTGGGTGAACATCCCAGCTTCCTGGCTGTGTGAGCTGTACGGTTTGTCATCACTACAATAAGACAATAATAGCTGCCCTGCCCCCCTAGCCTCCTTTTAGGGAAGCTTCTCAAATCGTGTGCTATTGGAATCCATCCTTTACATCATCGCTCTGTTAAGTCAAACTGCATCTTGTCTTACTCCTAGGAGGCAATTCAGCACAGGGCTCAAGCTCTGGTGTCCAATGAGCCAGGAGCTCTGCCACTTGCTAACTACTTGCTTTTGGGAAAATTACTTCACCTCTCTAAACCTTAATTTCCTCATTTGTTAGACATGGCTGGCGTAACAGTACTACATCATCGGGCTATTTTGAGAATTTAAAATATGTATTAGTTATCTGTTGCTGCATAAATTACCCCAAAACCTAATGGCTGAAAACAACAGACTTATTTTCTCACAGTTTATGTGGATTGGGAATCCAGGCATGGCTTAGCTGGGTCCACTGGCTCAGGTTTCCTCACAAAGCTGCAATCAAAGTGTCAAAGAGGAGTGCAAACATCTCAAGACTCAACTGGGGGAAGATATGCTTCCAAACTCACTCATGTAGTTATTGACAAGCCTCAGATCCTAGCTGGCTGTCACCTGGAGACTTCAGTTCATTGCCACATGGACCTCTCTACAGGGCGATTATCAACAGAGCTTGCTTCTCGCAGATGTTGCAGCTTACTTTCCCCAGAGCAAGGGCTGAGAGCAAGAGATTCCAAAATGGAAGGCACAGCCTTTTTATAACAATCTCAGAAGTGACATCCCATCATTTCTGCTATATTTCATTCATTAGAGGCAAGTCACTAGTGCCAACCCATACTCAAGGGCAAGGAGTTACACAAGGGCAGGAAATACCAGGAGGAACAGATCATTGAGGACCACCTTAAAGCTGTCTACCACAATATGATAATATGCTAACAGCTGTTTGATAAGGACTCAATTCAGTATCAGCTGCTATTACTACCTCAGTACTGTTCTTAGACTGAAATTAGATAATCTATGTAAAAGAAATTTGTAAAATGTAAAGATCAATGCAAAATCAAGATTTTGTTAGTTTTTTTTTTTTTAGTTTTTGTTTAAATTCCAGTTAGTTAAAATACAGTGTAATATTAGTTTCAGGTGTACAATATAGTGATTCAACATTTCCATACAACACCTGGTACGCATCACAAGTGCGATCCTTAATCTCCATCATCTATTTCACCCCCCCCCCCCCCCCCCCCCCCCCCTGGTACCCCACATTTTTTCTCTTTAGCTACGACTCTGTTTCTTGGTTTCTCTCTCTCTCTCTCTTTTCCCTTTGCTCATTTGTTTTGTTTCTTAAATTCCACATATGAATAAAATCATATGGTATTTGTCTTTCTCTGATTTATTAGCTTAGCATAATACTCTCTAGCTCCATCTATGTCGTTGCAAATGGCAAGATTTCATTCTTTTTGATGACTAATATTTATATATATATGTATGTATGTGTGTATATATATACATATATATATGTATATATATATCTTTTTTGTCCATTCATTAGTTGATGGACACTTAGGCTGTTTCCATAATTTGGCTATTGTAGATAATGCTGCTATAAACATTGGAGTACATGTACCCTTAGAATCTGTATTTTTGTATTCTTTGGGTAAATACCTAGTAGTGCAATTGCTGGATCAAGGGTAGTTCTATTTTTAACTTTTTGAGGAACCTCCATACTGTTTTCCAGAGTGGCTACACCAGTGTGCATTCTCACTGACAGTGCAAGAGGGGTCCTTTTTCTTCACATCCTCGCTGACACCTGTTGTTTCTTGTGTTGTTGATTTTAGCCATTCTGACAGGCATGAGGTGGTATCTCATTGTAGTTTTGATTTGTATTTCCCTGATGATGAGTGATGTTGAGCATCTTTTCATGTGTCTGTTGGCCATCTGGGTGTTTGTTCATGTTTTCTGCCTATTTTGTAATTGGATTATTTTGGAATGTTGGGTTGTATAAGTTTTTATATATTTTGGATACTAACCCTTTATCAGATATGTCATTTGCAAATACCTTCTCCCATTTTGTATGTTGCTTTTTAGTTTCGTTGACTGTCTCCTTTGCATGCGGAAACTTTTTATTCAGATGTAGCAGAAAGAGAAATTAAGGAATCAATCCCATCTACAATCCCAATTAGAATCAAAAACAATGAAATACCTAGGAATAGGGATGGCTGCGTGGGGCAGTCGGTTAAGCGTCTGCCTTTGGCTCAGGTCATGATCCCGGGGTCCTGGGATCGAGTCCCACAGGGAGCCTGCTTCTCCCTCTGCCTGTCCCACAGAGAGCCTGCTTGTGCTCTCTCTCTCCTCTCTCTCTCTGACAAATAAATAAAGAGATTTTTAAAAAAAAGATACCTAGGAATAAACATAACCAAAGAAGTGAAAGACCTGTACTTTGAAAACTATAAAACATTGATGAAAGAATTTAAAGATGACACAAAGAAATGGAAAAAAATTCCATACTCATGGATTGGAAGAACAAGTATTGTTAAAATGTCTATACTACCCAAAGCAACCTACACATTTAATGCAATCTTTATCAAAATACAAATAGTGTTTTTCACAGAGCTAGAACAAATAATCCTAAAATTTGTATGGAACCACAAAAGACCCCAAATAGCCAAAGCAACCTTGAAAAAGAAAAGCAAAGCTGGAGACATCACAATTTCAGCCCTGTCATCATCAAGACGGTATGGTACTGGCACAAAAATAGACACATAAAACAATGGAAAAGAATAGAAAACCAAGAAAGGAACCCACAAATATATGGTAAATTAATCTTCAACAAAGAAGGCAAGAATATGCAATGGGAAAAAGACAGTCTCTTTAACAAATGGTCTTAGGAAAACTGGACAGCTACATGCAAAAGAATGAAACCAGACCACTTTCTTACACCATATACAAAAACAAATTCAAAATGGGTTAAAAAGACCTACATGTAAGACCTGAAACCATAAAAATCCCAGAAGAGAACACAGGCAGTAACTTCTTTGATATCGCTGTAGCAAAGTCTTTCTAGATATGTCTTCTGAAGTAAGGGAAACAAAGGTAAAAATAAACTATTGGGATTCTATTAGTTTTTATTAATAGTGAGAATTTAGCTCCACATTACAGGTGGTGATATAAGAACAGCAAACCAAGCATTAAGCTATCTGAATTCTACACCTTACTCTGTGAATGACCTTGGCAAAACCATCTATTTGTTTTATGCCTCAGTTCTCTTATAAGAACAATGATAACAGGACAAAATGAAATAATATATATGAAATTATGCTGAAAAGTAAAGAAATGAGGTTATGATGATGATTGTGATTATGGTGATGATGATGATGATTACAACAATGATACAGGTGATTACATATTTCAGCTACTGTTTCTTGGTCCTCTGTTGACAACTGAACTAAGAAGATGTGATTTTTATCAGTTTTATCTTAAATGTATGTATCAAATCCAGC
Source organism: Callorhinus ursinus (assembly GCF_003265705.2). NCBI lineage: Eukaryota > Metazoa > Chordata > Mammalia > Carnivora > Otariidae > Callorhinus > Callorhinus ursinus. The sequence continues at coordinate 8,832,478 of NW_027397068.1, forward strand.
TTCTTGCAGTGTTTACAATAATTTTATATGGCTTAATCTTATCTTACTTTGCACATTAGATATGCTGCCCTGAAAAGTGGATGCAAATAAAATTATGGGAAACTGACCTATAATTCAAATGCACAGAGAATGTCTGCATGTATCTAGTGGAATTTTACAATGCACATGTGATATTGTGATATAATTAATGTTTTTGTAATAGAAATAATCTTTAAGTAGCTTGAATTTTCTGATATTATATCAAGTGCTGTAGAACTGGGCACACCTGTGTAAATATTCTTCTAGTATATAATCAAGCTTTATAGTGATTGCAGAAAGAACTCACAAAACACCCTTTTGAAGTAGGCAAATAAAACCAACTCTTGATTATCTAAAAGGGTGTTTTATGTTTGACTCTTGTGCTATCTACATTTCTTCTCTCACTGTACAGTGACACAAATTTAGCAGGTACAAAACATGTAAAGGTCCATTCAACTCACTTTAAGGGGTTATTTTTCTTTTGCTTAAAAATTTATTTACATATTCATTGTAGAAACTATGGAGATACAGAAAAGTATATGGAAGAGAATTCAAACTACTTCTGTTCCCACCAGCAAGAGATTGTCACTATTGATTTCTGCCTCCACTGCTTTTCCTCTATATGGATAGAAAATTTTTAATAAAATTAGAAACATACTATGTGTTTTTTGATTTCTCCATTTTTCCAATTAACATTATATCTTTAATACTTTCACATATAGGGGCACCTGGGTGGCTCAATCAGTTGAGTGGCTGCCTTCGGCTCAGGTCATGATCCCAGGGTCCTGGGATCGAGCCCTGCATCGGGCTCCCTGCTCATCGGAGAGCCTGCTTCTCCCTCTCCCTCTGCCTGCCACTCTACCTACTTGTGCTCTCTCTCTATCTCTCTGTCAAATAAACAAATAAAATCTAAAAAAAATACCTTCACATATAATTAAATAATCTTCAAAAACATCACTTCTCATAAGTACTATACAGAAATACTGTAGATTTTACCAATGATTACTACTGGACTTTTGGGTTATCACTAGGGATTTTTAACACTATAAATCGTAGGGTAAAAAAAGTTTTTACATAAATCTTTCTTCTTTATGATTCTGCTTATTTTCGTAAAAGTTCTATAGTAAAAGAGTCCTTGAAGTCATTAGGAGGAAATGAGGCTTGGTAATTAAAGTGTGAATAGGATTTATATACACCCCATGGCCTTTTTTTTACCCCTCCCTGCCCACTCCCCTTTGATACAAATTTGTAGGCTTTATTTCTGGAAATGGCGAAAGCAACAGTCTAAGTGGGGTAGCCATCTGTCATATTTTTGCCCACCCAGCATCCATCCCCCTCCTCTGGTAATAGTGGACTGATTTTCCTTGAGGAACCACACCTCTTCATTCTCAATTCATATGGTTTAGATCAAATTGAATGTACACTTTGCTCCAAAAGTTACATGTGACCTAGACCAATCACAATATCTTGTTCTCCAGGCCACTGTGATTAGTTCAGGGATGGCCCATGATCCAGAACAGGCCAATCAGAGTCAGTGAAACTCAGTTTGGAGGTTTACAGGTGCCATCAAGGCATTCTGTCTGTACTGGAAATTTGAGGATCTATGCCTGCAACTGCTGGGCCCTGATTTAATGAGAGAACCTCCTAAGGATAAAACCTTACATGGAGGAGAGAAGAAATGGAATGAGATTCTTGGTTTCCACTGTTCGAAATTCTGTATTCACCTGTGCCTGATTTCTTGTGGACACTGAAGTTTTATAAGCAAATACATTCCTATTTTTGCATAAGCCAATTTAAGAGGATTTCTTGTTACATGTCTTTGAAAGGACCTTCACTAATCCAGAGATCTTACACTCTCAATTGATGAAGATGAGTTTTGGTTAAGATAGTGTAAGTACATACTTTATAACTTTTTAAATTGTGGTTAAGGCAGATTCTGGAACTGAACCCTAGTTCCACTGCTCACTGTGTAACTGAGGGAAAGTTCCAAGACCTTTCCCCCACCTCAGTTTCCCTACCTCATTCCCCAATGAGGAGAATGCTGATACTTACCTCGGAGGGTTTTTGAAGGGTTCAATAAGTTGATGTAAAAGGTGCTTAGAACAGTGTCTGGCACCTCATAAGTACTGTGTAAGTGTATACCTGCTGCTACTGTTGTTTTTTTGAAGGTGGAAAGTGAAACACAGAAGAATAAATTTCACTTACGCAGAGATTTATCCACCAAGCTAATATTCAAACTCAGATCTTCTCTCTTCTCTCCTCTCTCCTCTGCTTGGTGTGCCTTCTCAAAAGATGATGTGGTTAACATCATCATCTTTTGACAGAGATTTAAGCATTAAGTTTTGAGAGGGTTTCTGTCCACATATTTGAATATTTCTGTGAAAAGCATTTGAGAGACGTCTGAAGCCCACAAAATAGGTATATGTTACAGCAGTGACCAGACCCTATTGTTAGGACTGTAGGTTATTATAACTTGTAACTGAATAGCTTTTATTATAATAAATTTAATTGAATTTATTGTTAAATTTATGATTTAATTTAATTTTATTTTTTTTAAGATTTTATCCGTTTATTTGACAGAGAGAGACACAGCGAGAGAGGGAACACAAGCAGGGGGAGTGAGAGAGGGAGAAGCAGGCCTCCCGCCGAGCAGGGAGCCTGATGCAGGGCTCGATCCCAGGACCCCGGGATCATGACCTGAGCCAAAGGCAGACACCCAACGACCGAGCCACCCAGGCGCCCCTATTGATTTAATATTGATTTAATTTTAAAGTTAAAATATGTTTAATTGTAATTTCTATTTAACAAGTGACTGAAAAAGAAATAGTTGGTACCTTTTGCAGGTTTTTTTTTAATAAAATATAACTTCCCACTAAACCAATTGCCCTTGTGAAATGTTTGAATCATTTGGCTCTCATTTAGTAGGTTCCCATTACCTTCTGAGTGCTGGGTGCACGTGTTTGCTGGGGGAGGCAGCTGGTCTCCTAAATGTAAATCAGATTTCATCATGTCTGGCTTGGAGAGAACATGGCATATGGCAAATGAATACACAGCTGCCTGGTGAATTTTTCCACCAAGAATTGGTCTAATACTTAAATGCAGAGTGAATAAAACATTTTTTAAAGAATATTATGTTCAGGGGCACCTGGGTGGCTCAGTTGGTTAAGCATCTGACTCTGGGTTTTGGCTCAGGTCATGATCTCAGGGTTCCACACTCAGTGCAGAATCTGCTTGAGATTTTCTCCCTCTCCCTCTCCCTCCCCCACTGCTCCTCCCCCACTTGAGTGGGTGTTGGGTGCCCTATATAGTTGTCCACCTTGATCAAGCTAACCTGAAAATTGCTTCTCAGTCCTTAACTTTGTACTTCACCAACAGAGCTTTTGAAGTATTTGTGTTTTTCTTTTTTTTTTAATGTTTTATTTATTTATTCATGAGAGTCAGAAAGAGAGAGAGGCAGAGGCAGAGGGAGAAGCAGGCTCCCGACCCAGCAGGGAGCCCAATGCGGGACTCGATCCCAGGACCCCGGGATAATGACCTGAGCCGAAGGCAGACGCTCAACCGTCTGAGCCACCCAGGCGACCCTTGTGTTTTTCTTTTCATGAAGAGCTCTTAAAGTTTTTTTGCTTAGACTCCAAAGTAGGAAATTAATTTAAATAGCATTACTTTCAAACTAGACTTCTGAAAACCTCCATACATCATCATTAAATCTAAATTGTTTTTTTTCCTTAAAAGGTGCAACTTTTAAAACCAGAGCCATTTCCTATGTGAATATAACTATATTAATTTATGAACTCCAGGAAGAATTACCACTAGAGAAAAAGACAGACTAGAGGAACACTGTTAAGCAGATAAAACATTTTAAACGGATAGTAATGCTCCTCTTACATGTCTTTGTGCTAACTGATATTTATACTCATTTTCCAAAAGTGGATTGCAGATTGATGAAGAATATATTCAAAACTCAATTCACTAAAAGAAAAAACAATAGATATGTCTATTTAAATATACCCTTCAAAACTGAAAAATGTTTTTCTAATAGTAATATAAATGGGATAATGCAGATAATGTCACCTGAGTTTTAAGTGGCACACAATAATTTTGGCTCCCAGATTGATTACTGTCATAAGTAACAGAAAATAAAATAGAAACTAGATACAGCCAGGTTTTGGCACATATCTTTCGTATAATTTTTAAGAAACTCAGAATAACTGACCCTTTATTGGTGTGAATTTTCCTTAGTCGAGGCTCTCTTGATTACAAGTAACAGATTCCCACTTCAAATTAGCTTAATCATGGTGGGAATTTATTAGAAGATAAGAGGATATTTGGTGGGAACCCAAGAGCCAGAACTAGTTGCTAGGAAGTTATCAGGAACCTGGGACTCAGTATGTATGTGTCTTTCTCCAGCCCCCTTCCCGTTCTCCCTCCCCTAAGCTGGATTTGTCTTTTAGTACATTTGCATGCATGTAGCCAAATGAAGGTGTTCCACAGCAACTCAGTTTAGATGTCCAAGTTGAAATAATCCAGAGAGAAAACCAATTAAGTGTCTCTCACTTGAAGATCCAAATTTTTAGAAAAGAGACTGATTGGCCCAGCCATAATTAGGTGTCTACCCCGGGCCCAACAAATGATAGCCAGGGGGTAAGGTTATGGAATGCAAACATGGTTGCTGAGAATCTAGTCCTAGCAGGAGGGGAACAGTATGCAGAAAAAATGAGGATATGGGTTATAGATATACTCCCCCAAAAGTTGTCTGTTTTTCCTTTGGCTAACACATACATACATACATACACACACACACCCCTACCTTTATTCCTCTTTATTAAGAAGTCTCCCTGCCACACATGATTTAACTATCTTACATTGAACTATGCTCTTATCCACCTTCTTCCTATAGAGAGGTAATCCAATCAGTCATATCTAACTGAAACCGAAAATGTCATCAACAGTCCCCTCTCTTCATAGTGAATGATCTCCAGATTTGTCCATTTTCCTTCTAGGTCAGACTCAATTTTATTCAGACAGTGCTCTTTTCCATTCTGCCATGCAATGCTTAAATGGCAAAATTAGAAAGCTTTCAGAACCACAAATGCTCCCACACAGAAAAGATGCAAGAAGCAGAAACATTCACTGCAACACCACATATTGGTTTTCAGACCACAGAATATATTGCATCCCACAGGACAAGAATTACACATTTTATGGGCATCCATTAGTGTTGGGGTAGGTTCTTTGCTTAGTCAATTGCTTTACTACCTCATAATGCAAATGAAGGAATTCTTTGGGTATGCCACCCTGAGTGACTCAGCCAATCAGTTCCACATACTTTTATAGCTCTGTTAATTATAGCCTTCTCTATTGATAGTTTCTCTTTTAGTGAAGATTCTTTTGATTGCAAGTACAAATAAATATACACTGATACAAAGCCATGTACTTCAAGTTAGCTTAGGGAAAATTTAAGTTAGAAGTTTACTGGAAGGGTACAGAGATGTATCAGTTAGCTTTTACTGAATAACAAATGACCCCAAAACTTAATGACATAAAACAACACCCTTTATTTAGCTTGACTTTGAAAACTGGCTGAGTAGTTTTGGTGGCTTCAGCTGGTCTCTGCTGAGATTACTCATGCAACGGCACACAACTGGCAGGTCAGTTACAAGTCTATCTAGTATGCTCTCACACTTCTGGGGGTTGGCAGGCTATCAGCCAGTGCAAAGGAAGCAGGTGGACCATGTAGTTCTCAATATCCAGGAAACTAGATGAGGTGTCTTCACATGGTGGGCACAGGGTTCCTAAAAGATCAATGGAGGAAACTGCAAAGCTCTTGAGACCCAGACTGAAAATTCACACAATTCCATTTCTGCCATGTTCTGTTGGTCAAAGTAATTCATAAGGTCAGCCTAGATTCAAGGAATGGGGTAACAGATCTACCTCTTGATGGGAACTGCAAAATATTATGGACATTTTTGCAATCTCCAGTGAATATTTCAAGGAAGTCAGAGATAATATGTATAGCCAGACACCACTGGAACTGGGAACTGTAAACATCACAAAGCCTAGGAGATTTCAGTTTTTCTCCAAGCTATCTGTCTGCCTCTTATCATACAGTCTCTTGCTCTGTTTCTATCAATGAGACAACTAACCTTATTCTGTGACTTTCTTCTCTTTGTTGTATGTATACAAGACCAGAGAGGATGGCCCCACAATTCACCAGTGTGCATGTCTTCAATTCAAGTGACCTACACAGACAACAAAATAGTGTCTTTTGAGACCACTGAGCACATATTCACCCAGTTCACCCACTATGTCTGGGTGAAGAGCCACAGAAGAGACACAAGGTTGCTGGGAGCCCACCCTAAGGAAGGAGGTGTGGGATCCTTCTCAGAGGATGAGACCCAGGAGGCACATTCTATCACAGTGTGTAATGACAAAGCCTGTGTGCCATGAAAAGGACAACTGTTCAAACAATATAAGTACTCTAATACCGAGTCAGTAGCAAGCATGTCCAACAACAATTGAAAACAAGCTTGTCTTTTTCTTTTATCCCTTCTGAATCTGACGTTCCTGTAAATACTCTCTGTTCTTTTAAAAGGTTGATAAACAATATTTAACAGGAGTTAAATTTGGTCTGCAGCATATTTTTTTTTAAAGATTTTATTCATTTATTCATGAGAGAGACAGAGGGAGAGAGAAGCAGAGGGAGAAGCAGGCTCCCAAGGAGCAGGGAGCCCGATGCGGGACTCGATCCCAGGACCCTGGGACCATGACCTGAGCCGAAGGCAGACGCTTAACCATCTGAGCCACCCAGGCGCCCTGCAGCATATTTTTTTTATTTACTTTTCTCCTTTATCTTATCTTGGGAACATTCCCTATTGAAAGACGTATTCCAGAGCACCATCACATGATGTGTCTGAGAAATGAGCACAGCATAAACCAGAGCAAATACACTATCTGCTTCCTGATAGCAAGTTGATTTTCAGGAGCTTCCCTGAGCCATGTCTTATGATGTCATCACATTTACCTATAATTTCTAGAGATCCAAAAAAGAATCAACTTCCCTGACAGTCTTTTTGGGGCAAACTGTCTCTTGCTGGCACCACTGCTTATTTTCTACAGAATGATTGAGAGGGAACATGGGTTCCATGCAGGTTATCTTCCCATCTGCACTTACCAATCATGGGACCTCAAACAGAGCCTCCTCTCTCAACTTGCCATATGCAAAATTTATCTGTTCTTGCTGGTACTTCATATGCTGGTTATCAAGATCAAATGAGATCATGTCTATATTTGTACCTTGAAAACAGTAGAATGATCTACATTTGAGGAGAAATGGAACTTCTTTCACAGATACTTGGTAGTGAGATCAATTGTCACAAGTCATTTTATGCCTAGTGTCATCACACAGAAGTTAAAATCCCACCCTGGAAATGCAGGTGACCACTTGTAGAATTTTTGCTCTTCCACCCCAGCAGGCCTGCTGCCTTTTGCAAAGTTTTGGAGACTTTCCCTCTTAGCCTTCCCCTTTAAGTAGAAACACTTGAATAAGTCCATCAGAATAAGGTTGAAGGTGTGCGAATTTAACAAAGTTTGGTTCTCCCGGAAAAAGCCTCCAGAAAGCTTGCCAGTGGGTTCAAAGATGGTCTGTTACACTGGTCTAGTTTAGAAGCCCTTTGGGCCACCCATCTTCTGATATCCTTTCATAGTTTTCTCCTAAATTTATCTTTTTTGTCTTCTGTGATTTCCTTTGAATTTTTCTTTAACAGATCATGCTTTCCCATCCTTGAAGTTACTCCCAAAGTGTCAAGAGGACTCATAAAATGCTAAAACAGCCAACCTTCAAATTATGTTATGGATGTAGTGACTTTTCCCATTATTTTTCATTCTTACACTTGAAATTTTTCCCCTACCCCAATATTTTATTTTGATAAATGTCAATTCTACAGAAAAGCTGAAAGACTAGTACAATGAACATGAATATATCCTTCTAGATTCTCTAATTATTAACATTTTCCCACATTTGTCTTCTGACTTTCTTTCTTTCTCTCTCTATATAGAGGATAGATAGGTTGATGGATAGGTATAGATAGATACACAAATTAAACATAAACACATTATGCATATTGACACATATCTATATGTGTTTATAGACACACACATATGTATAAGTTGAACTATTTGAAGTGACAAGATGTTCTGGGCTCATCTTGCACTTTCTCTACACCAATTTGGAATCATCCATTTCTCCAAGGAGTACAGATTTCTTTTACTGGAGAATATTATTTAGAAACCACAGTCTGAGCTTTAGGTATACTTGTTGCTATGGTGTCATTACTTCTAGGCCTTTTTATTTATTTATTCATTTATTTTTTTATTTATTAGATTTTACTTATTTATTTGAGAGAGAGAGAGAGAGAGCACAGAGGTGAGAGGGAGAAGCAGACTCCCTACATGGGGCTCAATCCCACAACCCTGAGATCATGACCTGAGCCAAAGGCAGACACTGAACTGAGCCATCCAGGCACCCCATTTCTAGGTCTTTTTAGTGAACAGAATGAGGGTATGCATAATGTATTTATGTTTAATTTGTGTGTCTGTCTCTCTCTGTCTCTCAGAGGGAGTCAGAAGGCAAATAAATGTGGGAAAATGTTAATAATTGGAGAACCAAGAGAACAATATTAAATTATGAGTTTATATCAATGTTTCCAATTCAAATCAAGCACCCTAAAGGTCTTTCTCACCATCCCCTGTTTCATATTTGTATGTATCTCCCTTCTTTCACAGTGAAAACTGTTCTGTAGTTTCCCGCTACATACAGGTATTTATTCATGTGTTCTGTCCTACAGTACACACAAAATCGTTTCAGAATTACTCAACCAATACTGCTAACAATAAAACTTCAAAGGTCAAGATTTCTTTGCAGTTCCTTTTCTTCCATTAGAAAATATATTATTTTGTATTATAGAACATGTGTCACTATATTATCAATTTGATTATGTACATTCATTTCTATTGACACTGAATTTTATTTTTTTTAATTTTTTAAATTATTATTTGTATTATTTGTTTCAGGGGTACAGGTCTGTGATTCATCAGTCTTACACAATTCACAATGCTCACCATAGTACTTACCCTCCCCAATGTCCATCACCCAGCCACCCCATCCCTCCCACCGCCTCCACTCCAGCAACCCTCAATTTGTTTCCTGAGACTAAGAGTCTCTTACGGTCTGTCTCCCTCTCTGATTTCATCTTGTTTCATTTTTCCCTCCCTTCCTCTATGTCTTGGTTCTCAAAATCCTCATATCAGTGAGATCATATGATACTTGTCTTTCTCTGATTGACTTATTTCACTTAGCGTAATACCCTCTAGTTCCATCCATGTCATTGCAAATGACAAGATTTCATTTTTTGATGGCTACATAACATTCCATTGCATATATATACCACATCTTCTTTATCCATTCATCTGTTGATGGACATCTAGGCTCTTTCCATAGTTTGGCTATTGTGGACATTGCTTCTATAAACATTGGGGTGTAGGGGCCCCTTCGGATCACTACATTTGTATCTTTTGTGGTAAATAGCCAGTAGTGCAATTGCTGGGTCGTAGGGCAGCTCTATTTTCAACTTTTTGAGGAACCTCCATACTGTTTTCCAGAGTGGCTGCACCAGCTTGCATTCCCACCAACAGTGTAGGAGGGTTCCCCTTTTTCCTCATCCCCATCAAGATCCGTCATTTCCTGACTTGTTAATTTTAGCCATTCTGACTGGTGCGAGGTGGTATCTCATTGAGGTTTTGATTTGGATTTCCCTGATGCCGAACGATGTTGAGCGCTTTTTCATGTGTCTGTTGGCCATTTGGATGTCTTCTTTGGAAAAATGTCTGTTCATGTCTTCTGCCCATTTCTTGTTTGGATCATTTGTTCTTTGGGTGTTGAGTTTGATAAGTTCTTTATAGATTTTGGATACTAGCCCTTTATCTGATATGTCATTTGCAAATATCTTCTCCCATTCTGTCAGTTGTCTTTTGGTTTTGTTGACTGTTTCCTTTGCTGTGCAAAAGCTTTTTATCTTGATGAAGTCCCAATAGTTCATTTTTGCCCTTGCTTCCCTTGCCTTTGGTGATGTTTCTAGGAAGAAGTTGCTGTGGCTGAGGTCGAAGAGAGTGCTGCCTGTGTTCTCCTCAAGGACTTTGATGGATTCCTGTCTCACACTGAGGTCTTTCATCCATTTTGAGTCTGTTTTTGTGTGTGGTGTAAGGAAATGGTCCAGCTTCATTCTTCTGCATGTGGCTGTCCAATTTTCTCAACACCATTTGTTGAAGAGACTGTCTTTTTTCCATTGGACATTCTTTCCTGCTTTATCAAAGATTAGTTGACCATAGAGTTGAGGGTCCATTTCTGGGCTCTCTATTCTGTTCCATTAATCTATATGTCCCTACCATATTGTCTTGATGTGCCAGTACCATACTGTCTTGATGATTACAGCTTTGTAATAAGGCTTGAAGTCCAGAATTGTGATGCCACCAGCTTTGCTTTTCCTTTTCAACAGTCCCTCTGGCTATTCGGGGTCTTTTCTGGTTCCATACAAATTTTAGAATTATTTGTTCCATTTCTTTGAAAAAAGTGGATGGTATTTTGATAGGGATTGCTTTAAATGTGTAGATTGCTCTAGGTAGCATAGACATTTTCACAATATTTTCTTCCAATCCATGAGCATAGAATGTTTTTCCACTTTTTTTGTGTCTTCCTCAATTTCTTTCATGAGTATTCTATAGTTTTCTGAGTACAGATCCTTTGCTTATTTGGTTAGATTTATTCCTAGGTATCTTATCGTTTGGGGTGCAGTAGTAAATGGGATCAACTCCTTACTTTCTCTTTCTTCTGTCTTGTTTTTGGTGTATAGAATTGCAACTGATTTCTGTGCATTGATTTTATATCCTGCCACTTTACTGAATTCCTGTATGAGTTCTAGCAGTTTTGGGGTAGAGTCTTTTGGGTTTTCTACATAAAGTGAGAGTTTGACTTCTTCTTTGCTTATTTGGATGCCTTTTATTTCTTTTTTTGTCTGATTGCTGAGGCTATGACTTCTTACATGAATTTTATAATTTGCTTTTTTCCCATTTTTCAATTAATTATTTTTGAACACAAAATATTTACTGAGTTCAAAAGTCAAAACATATTTTCACAAAGTATACTCAGAAAAGTAAAGTATGCCTATACTTCATCTTCACTCACTCCCCACAGGTAACAATTTATATTTGTTCTGGTTTATCTTTCTTGTGTGTGTGTGTTTTCACAAACTACAGATATACCTTTACATTCTGTCTAAGAAATGCTCTTTTATACCTTATCTTTTTTTTGGCTTATCAGTAAATCTTAGAAAGAGTTCCATATCAGTTTATAGAGATCTTCCTCTTGATTCTTTTTTCATAACTACATGGTCATTTTGTGGATGAAACATAGTTCATTCAACCTGTAACATATGCAATAGATTTAAAGTTGTTTCTAATATTTTACTTTTAAAAATAATATTGCAATGATTAATGTTGTGCTCTTTTAAACTTTTAGAGGTAAATTCATAGAACTAAAATTACTAAGACAATGGTTAAACATCCCTAGAAATGTTATATATCAGCAGTGTGGGAGAGTGATGTTTTCTCTCAACCTTGCCTGATAAAGTATATTGCCAAATTTTTTAAATTTTTGCCAATCTCCTAGGTGAGAAATGATATTTCAGTATAACTTTTTTCATTTCTCTTATTGTGAGCAAATTTGAACGTTTTCATATGCTTAAAGGTCATCTACATATCTTTTCTATGAACTGGCAATTCATGTCTTTCACTCATTTTTTATATTGGGTTTGGTTCTTTGTCACTCAATTTAGGAGTTCTTTTTGTATTGGGAGATTAGAACTTTATCTTCAATATGTGCTACAAAAATATTCTCACTGTGTGTTTGTGTACATCTGTGTTTTGCAATGTGACTTTTCTTAATGTAGTCAAATTTATTAATATTTTCTTTTGTTGCATCTGGATTTTGAATCCACATTCTCAAGGCTTTCCCTGGGTTATAAAGGAACTCACCTATATTTTCTTCTGTTCTTAGACAATTATATTTTTATATTTAAAACTGATTAACTTGGAATTCTGACACAGATCTAATTTTATCTTTTTTCAAATTGCTATCCAGTTATCCCAACATCACTTATTTACAGGTCCATCATTTTCTCAGTGATTGTAGATGCCACTTTGATCATTATCAAAATTTCCATTTGTACCTGAGTCTATTTGGGGATTTCTATTCTGTTTCACTGGTCTATCTGTCTATTCATGCACTAATATAAATATGATTCCTTATCACCTGAGTTTCACACAACAGCCACTCCTTCTGTAATTGATTCCTCTGTAATTAAGGGCTAAAGTGAGGGGGTCCCATCAGGCCCAGTAACTCAAACTTTAAAACTCAGAAAACTGTTTGTGGTTGACAGATTACCAGTGATTCTGCCTTCTGGTATTCATGTTTTTGTATATTCTCCTCCCCTTGAATGTGAGTGGGACCTGTTATCTTCTTCTAACCAGTAAAATACAGCAAAGTTGATGGGATGTCAATCCCTTACGTTACATAAGACTGAGTCTTGCCAGCAGACATATCTCACTCTCCTGCTGGCCTTGAAGAAGCAACTATGCTATGAACTATGGAGTAAGCCAGATGGCACAGAACTGTTGGCAGCCTCTAGAAGGTCCACACCAAGACACATAGTAATTAAAAAGGCAAAAGGTAGCAATGAAGAGAGAGTGTTAAAATAAGCAAGAGAAAAGACAATAAGTACATACAAGGGTAACTCCATAAGGCTATCAGTTAATTTTTCAGCAGAAACTTTGCAGGGCAGAAGAGAGTGGCATGATATATTCAAAGTGATGAAAGAAAAAAACAAAAAACAAAAAACTTGCTGCCACAATACTCTATCCAGCAAGACTATCATTCAGAATAGAAGGAGAGATAGCTTCCCAGACAAATAAAAGTTAAAGGAGTTCATGACTACTAAACCAGCCCCACAAGAAATGTTTGAAAGGACTCTGGGTGGAAAGGAAAGACCATTTAAGAGTAAGAAAACTAGGAAAAACAAAAGCAGAAAAAATAAATATATCTATAAAAATCAGTCAAGGGATTCACAAAATAAAAGGATGTAAAGTATGACACCATATACCTAAAAAATGGGGGGTGGAGAAGTAAGGAATGGTTTCACATTTAAGCGACCATCAACTTAGTATAGATTGCTACATGCAGAAGAGGGCATATACAAACCTAATGGCAATTTCAGGTGAAAAACCAGTAATAGACATGCAAAAAATAAAGAGAAAAGAATCCAAGCATATCACAAAAGAAAGTTAGCAAACCATGAGAGAAAAGAGCAAGAGAAGAAAGGAACAGAGAACTACAAAAACAACCATAAAACAGTAACAAAATGACAGTAAGTACATACCTATCAATAATTATTTTGAATGTAAATGGACCAAACACTACAATCAAAAGACATAGGGTGACAGAATGGATAAAAAAGCAAGACCCATCTATATGCTGTCTACAAGAGACTCATTTCAGACCTAAAGACACAATCAGATTGAAAGTGAAGATGGAAAAGCATCTATCATGCAAATAAAAGTGAAAAGAAAGCCAGGGGAGCAATACGTATATCAGACAAAATCAACTTTAAAGCAAGGACTATAATAAGAGACAAAGAAGGAAACTACATAATCATAAAGAGAACAATCCAACAAGAAGATACAGTAATTATAAATATTTATGCACCCAACGTGGGAGCACCAAAATACATAAAGCAGCTAATAACAAACACAAAGGAAATAATTGATAATAATACAATAAAAGAGGGGACTTTAACATCCCACTTACATCAATGGATAGATCATGCAAATAGAAAAATCAATAAGGGAGAGAGTTGGGCAAAGATGGCAGAGGAGTAGGGGACCCTATTTCAACCAGTCCCCTGAATTGAGCTGGATATCTACCAGACCACTCTGAACACCCATGAAATCAGCCTGAGATGTAAGAAGATATATGGATCTCTACAAACAAAATATCCCTGGCAGTTGGTTTCAAGGTATGAAGCAGGAAGCCATGATTCGTGGGCAGATAAACAGAAGGGATTGGGAGCCTCCGGGATCCTACACCGCCAGAACATGAAAGCCTCCCACGCTGGGGACTGGGTACAGACTCACAGATCAGTAGCAGTGGGGAAAGGACTTTAGGGCAGCCCCCCAGACTGAAACCTGGAGCTGTGGGGGCATGTATGTGAACTGGGGGCAGCTGGAGGTTTTAGAAACACAAAGGGCAGAGACATGCCTGAACCTGGAACGAGGGCTGGGAGTGCTGCTATGGGGCACACAACCCAGGACCCTGTGGTTTTAGCAGCACAGACAGAAACGGAGTTAGTGTGGCCTGGAGAGCTCCCTGAAGAATAGCCTGCAATCTCTCTGTCCTGAGACAGAGGTTTGGAAATGGTCACTTCTGCTCTGACTCTCAGAAGAGACGCAGAAAGCCACCAGAGAACAAAAGCCCCCCAAAACCGGTTTTTACTGAGCCCTTCCCCCTCCCACAGGGGGCAGGGCAATTCTGCCCAAACAGGGCTGCCTGAGTAACAGCACATCAGGCCCCTGACCCAGAAGACAGGCTGGAGAACAAGAGGCCAACAACCCTAAGGTCCCTATAAAACAGGTGCATCTTGCTTGGGTTGTGGTCAATAATTTGGACTCTGTACATTCCCTCAACCACCCTTCAACAGAATGACTAGGAGGAGGAACCCCCCAAATAGTAAAGACTCAGAGACTCTAACTTCTGCCACAGAACAAATGGATATGGATATAAGCAAGATGTCAGAAATAGACTTCAGGGTAACAGTTATGAAGATAATAGCTAGGATGGAGAAAACGATTAATGGCAACATAGATTCTCTAAGGGCAGACATGAGAGCTGATCTGGCAGAACTTAAAAATGCTATCAATGAGATCCAATCTAATCTAGATACTCTAACAGCTAGGGTAAATGAGACAGAAAAATGAATTAGTGATCTAGAAGACAAACTGATAGAAAAGAAGGAATAGGAGGAGGCCTGGAACAAACAGCTTAAAATCCATGAAAACAGAATTAGACAAATAAGTGATGCCATGAAACATCCCAATGAATTATTGGGATCCCTGAGGGGGTGGAGAGAGAGAGAGGACTAGAAGATATATTTCAGCAAATCGTAGCTGAGAACTTCCCTAATCTGGGGAATGAAACAAGCATTCAAGTCCTAGAGGCAGAGAGGACCCCTCCCAAGATCAAGGAGAACAGACCAACACCCCGTCATGTAATAGTAAAGCTAGCAAATCTTAGAACCAAGGAAACCATCTTAAGGGCAGTTAGGGGGAAAAGATTCTTTACATACAGAGGGAGGAACATCAGAATAACATCAGAACTATCCACAGAGACCTGGCAAGCCAGAAAGGGCTGGCAAGACATATTGAGATGTTAGGGTACTAAATGAGAAGAACATGCAGCCAAGAATACTTTATCTGGCAAGGCTGTTGTTTAGGATGGATGGAGAGATACAGAGCTTCCAGGACCGGCTGAAACTGAAAGAATATGTGACCACTAAGCTGGCCCTGCAAGAAATATTAAGGAGGGTTCTATAAAAGGAGAAGGACCCTAAGAGTGATATAGAACAGAAATTTACAGAGATAATCTATAGAAACAAGTACTTAACTGGCAACATGATGACAATAAATTCATATCTTTCAATAATTACTCTCAACGTGAAAGGCCTAAATGCTCCCATAAAATGGCACAGGGTTGCAGATTAGATAAAAAGACAGGATCCATCCATATGCTGTCTACAAGAGACTCATTTTGAACCTAAAGATGCATCCAGACTGAAAGTGAAGGGATGGAGATCCATCTTCCAAGCCAACAGACCTCAAAAGAAAGCTGGGGTAGCAACTCTTATATCAGACAGATTCTATTTTTAAGCTAAAGACTGTAGTTAGAGGCACAGAAGGACACTATATCATTCTTAAAGGGTCTATCCAACAAGAGGATCTAACAATTGTAAATATCTATGCCCCAACATGGGAGCAATCAACTATATAAGCCAACTGTTAACCAAAATAAAGAGGCATATTGATGATAATACGTTAATTGTAGGAGACCTCAATACTCCACTCTCAGCAATAGACAGATCATCTAAGCAGAAAATCAACAAAGAAACAAAAGCTTTGGATGACACACTGGACTGTATGGATCTCATAGATATATACAGAACATTCCACCCTAAAACAACAGAATACTCATTCTTTTCAAGCACACATGGAACTTTCTCCAGAATAGACCACATACTGGGTCACAAATCAGGTCTTAACCAATACCAAAAGATTGAGATCATTCCCTGCATATTCTCAGACCATAATGCTTTAAAACTGGAACTCAATCACAAGAAAAAATTTGGAAGAAATTCAAACACTTGGAAGCTAAAGACCACTCTGCTCAAGAATATTTGGGTCAACCAGGAAATCAAAGAAGATCTTAAACAATTCATGGAAACCAATGAGAATGAAAACACATCGGTCTAAAACCTACAGGATACTGCAAAGGCAGTCCTAAGGGGGAAATACATAGCCATCCAAGCCTCACTCAAAAAAAATAGAAAAATCCCGAATTCACCAACTAACTTTACACCTTAAAGAACTGGAGAAAAAACAACAAATGATTCCTAAACAACACATTAGAAGAGAAATAATTAAGATTAGAGCAGAGATCAATGAATTAGAACAGAAATACAGTAGAGCAGATCAATAAAACTAGAACCTGGTTCTTTGAAACAATTAATAAGATTGATAAACCACTGGCCAGACTTACCCAAAAGAAAAGAGAAAGGACCCAAATTAATAAAATTATGAATGAAAGGGGAAAGATCACAACCAACACCAAGGAAACAGAAACAATTATTAGAAATTATTATCAACAACTATATTCCAATAAATGAAGCAACCTGGAAGAAATGGATGCCTTCCTGGAAACCTGGAAACTACCAAGACTGAAATAGGAAGAAACTGACAACCTAAATAGACCAATAACCAGTTACAAGATTGAAGCAGTGATCAAAAACCTCCCAAAAAACAAAGAATCCAGGGGCTGGTGGATTCCCTGGGGAATTCTACCAAACATTCAAAGAAGAAATAATACCTACTTCCTGAAGCTGTTTCAAAAAAAAAAAAAGAAACAGAAGGAAAGCTTCCAGATTCATTCTATGAGGACCTTGATCCCTAAACTAGGCAAAGACCCCAACAAAAAGGAGAATTTCAGACCAATATCCCTGATGAATATGGACGCCAAAATTCTCAACAAAATCCTACCTAATAGGATCCAACAGTACATTAAAAGTATCGTCCATCATGACCAAGTGGGATTTATCCCCGGGATGCAAGGGTGGTTCAACATTTGTAAATCAATCAGTGTGATAGAACACATTAATAAGAGGAGAGAGAAGAACCATATGGTCCTCTCAATTGATGCAGAAAAAGCATTTGACAAAATACAGAATCCTTTCCTGATTAAAACTCTTCAGAGTATGGGGATAGAGGGAAAATTCCTCAATTTCATAAAATCCATCTATGAAAAACCCACAGCAAATATCATTCTCAATGGGGAAAAGCTGAGAGCCTTTCCCTTAGGATCAGGAACACAACAAGGATGCCCACTCTCACCACTACTGTTCAACATAGTACTAGAAGTCCTAGCAACAGCAATCAGACAACAAAAAGAAATAAAAGGTATTCAAATTGCCAAAGAAGAAGTCAAACTCTCTCTCTTTGCAGGTGACATGATACTTCATGTGGAAAACCCAAAAGACTCCACCCCCAAATTATCAGAACTCATACAGCAATTCTATAATGTGGCAGGATACAAAATCAATGCACAGAAATCAGTTGCTTTCTTATACACTAGCAATGTAACTGTAGAAAGAGAAAATAGAGAATCAATTCCATTTGCAATAGCATCAAAAACCATAAGATATCTTGGAATAAACCCAACCAAAGAGGTAAAGAATCTATACTCTAGGGACTACAGAATACTCATGAAGGAAACTGAAGAAGACACAAAAAGATGGAAAAACATTCCATGCTCATGGATTGGAAGAATAAACGTTGTTAAAATGTCTATCCTGCCCAGAGCGATCTATACTTTCAACGCCATCCCAATCAAAATACCAATGGCATTTTTCAAAGTGCTGGAACAAACAATCCTAAAACTTGTATGGAATCAGAAAAGACCCTGAATGACCAAGGAAATGTTGAAAAAGGAAAACAAAGCTGAGGGCATCACATTGCCTGATTTCAATCTCTATTACAAAGCTGTGATCACAAAGACAGCATGGTACTGGCACAAAACCAGACTCATAGACCAATGGAACAGAATAGAGAGCCTAGATATGGACCCTCAACTCTATGGTCAAATAATCTTCGACAAAGCAGGAAAAACTATGCAATGGAAAAAAGACAGTCTCTTCGATAAATGGTGCTGGGAAAATTGGACAGCTATATACAGAAAAATGAAATTTGACCATTCTCTTACACCATACACAGAGATAAACTCAAATCAATGAAAGACCTCAATGTGAGACAGGAATCCATCAAAATCCTAGAGGAGAATATAGGCAGTAACCTCTCCGACATCAGGCACAGCAACTTTTTTCAAGACACGTCTCCAAAGACAAGGGAAACAAAAGCGAAAATAAACTTTTGGGACTTGATTCAAGATGAAAACCTTCTGTGCAGCAAAGGAAACAGTCAACAAAACAAAGAGGCAACCCACAGAATGGGAGAAGATATTTGCAAATGACACTACAGACAGAGGACTGATATCCAAGATCTATAAAGAACTTCTCAAACTCAACACCCAAAAAAACAATAATCAAGTCAAAAAAATGGGCAGATGACATGAACAGACACTTCTCCAAGAAGACATACAAATGACTAACAGACACATGAAAAAATGTTCATCATCATTAGCCATCAGGGAAATTCAAATCAAAACCACATTGAGATACCACCTTACACCAGTTAGAATGGCAAAAATTAACAAAACAGGAAACAATAAGTGTTGGTGAGGATGTGGAGAAACCTCGTACACTGTTGGTGGGAATGCAAGCTGTTACAGCCACTTTGGAAAACAGTATGGAGGTTCCTCAAAAAAGTAAAAATAGAGCTACCCTATGATCCAGCAATTGCACTACTGGGTATTCACCCCAAAGACACAGATGTAGTGATAAGAAGGGCCATATGCACCCCAATGTTCATAGCAGCAACGTCCACAATAGCCAAACTGTGGAAAGAGCCAAGATGCCCTTCAACAGACGAATGGATAAAGAAGATGTGGTTCATATATACAATGGGATATTACTCAGCCATCAGAAAGGATGAATACCCAACTTTTACATCAACATGGATGGGACCGGAGATTATGCTAAGTGAAATAAGTCAGAGAAAGTCAATTATCATATGGTTTCACTTATTTGTAGCATGGAGGACATTAGGAGAAGGAAGGGAAAAATGAAGAGGGGGAATCAGAGGGGGAGATGAACCATGAGAGACTATGGACTCTGAGAAACAAACTGAAAGTTTTAGAGGGGAGGGGGGTGGGGGGATGCATTAGCCTGGTGATGGGTATTAAGGAGGGCACGTACTGCATGGAGCACTGGGTGTTATACAAAAACAGTGAATCATGGATCACTACATCAAAAACTAATGATGTATTGTATGGTGACTAATATAATTTAAAAAAGGGGGAAAAAGAAAATCAATAAGGGAACAGTGGCTTTGAGTGACACATTGGATCAGATGGATCTAAAAGATACATTCAGAACATTCCATTCTAAAACATCAGAATACAAATTCTTTTCTAGTGCACACGAAGCATTCTCCAGAATAGATCACATATTAGGCCACAAAACAAGTCTCAACAAATTCAAAAAGATGGAAGTCAGACCATGCATCTTTTCTGACCACAACGCTATGAAACCAGAAATCAACCACAAGAAAAAAATCTGGAAAAAACACATATACATGGAGGTTAAAAATCATGCTACTAAACAATGAATGGGTCAACCAAGAAATCAAAGAGGAAATCAAAAAATACATGGAGACAACTGAAAATGAAAATACAGTGGTCCTAAATCTTTGGGATACAGCAAAAGTGATTCTAAGAGAGTTTATAGCAACACAGGCCTACCTCAAAAAGCACGAAAAATCTCAAATAAATAACCTAATCCTACACCTAAGGGAGCTAGGAAAAGAAAAACAAACAAAATCTAAAATAGTAGAAGGAAGAAAATAATAAAGATCAGAGCAGAAATAAATAAAATAGAAACTAAAAAAAAACAATGAAAGTCACCAATGAAACCAAGAGCTGGTTCTTTGAAAAGATCAACAAAGTCAATAAACCTTAAGCCAGACTCATCAGAAGTAAAAAGAAAAAAAAGAGAGGAGACTCACATAAACAAAATCAGAAATAAAGGGGAGAAATAACAACCAATACCACAGAAATACAAACAATTATAAGATAATATTATGAAAATTAATATGCCAACAAATTGGACAACGTAGAAGAAATGGAAAAATTCCTAGAAATGTATAACCTCCCAAGACTGAATCAGAAAGAAATAGAAAATTTGAACAGACCAATTACCAGCAATGAAATTGAATCAGTAATCAAAAAACTCCCAACAAACAAAAGTCCAAGACCAGATGGCTTCACAGGTGAATTCTACCAATTATTTAAAGAAGAGTAATGAGTTAATAACTATTCCTCTCAAACTATTCCAAAAAATAGAAGAGAAAAGAAAGCTTCTAAATTCATGCCATGAGGCCAGAATTACCCTGATACCAATACCAGATAAAGACATCAGAAAAAAAGACAACTAAAGGCCAAATCTTTGATGAACATACATGCAAAAATCCTCAGCAAAATACCAGCAAACAGAATCTGACAGTACATTAAAAAAATCATTCACCACAATCAAGTGGGATTTATTGCCAGTATGCAAAGGTGGTTCAGTAATCGCAAATCAATCAACGTGATACCCCACACCAACAAGAGAAAGGAAAAACCATATGATCATTTCAATAGACAATAGATGCAGAAAAAGCATTTGACAAAGTACAGCTTCAATTCATGATAAAAGCCCTCAACAAAGTAGGTTTAAAGGGAACATACCTCAACATAATAAAGACCATATATAAAAAACCCAGAGCGAACATCATACTCAATGGGGAGAAACTGAGAGCTTTCCCCTTAAGGTCAGAAACAAAACAAGGATATCCACTCTCACTAGTTTTATTCAACTTAGTACTGCAAGTCCTAGCCACAGCAATCAGACATGAAAAAGGAATAAAAGGCATCCAAATTAGAAAGGAAGAAGTAAAACTTTCACTATTTCCAGAAGACATGATACCCTATATAGAAAACCCTAAAGACTCCACTGAAAAACTACTAGAACTGACAAATGAATTCAGTAAAGTCACAGGATACAAAATTAATGTGTAGAAATCCATTGCATTTCAATACACCAATAATGAAGCAGCAGAAAGAGAAATTAAGGAATAAATCCCCTTTACAATCAGACCAGAACCAATTAATATACCTAGGAATTAACCTAACAAAAGAGGTGAAAGACCTGTACTCTGAAAACTGTAAAACTTTGATGAAAGATATTGAAGACAACACAAAAATTAAATAATATTCCATGCTAATGGGTTGGGAGAACAAATATTGTTAAAATGTCAATACTACCCGAAGAAATCTACAGATTTAATGCAATCCCTGTCAAAATATCAATAGCATTTTTCACAGAACTAAAACAAATAATCCTAAAATTTATATGGAACCATAAAACACCCCAAATTGCCAAAGCAATCTTGAAAAAGAATAAAACTGGAGGTATCACAATCCCAGATTTTAAGATATAATACAAAGCTTTAGTAATCAAAACACTGTGGTACTGGCACAAAAACAGACATGTACATCAATTGAACAGAATAAAGACCCCAGAGGGGCATCTGGGTGGTGCAGTGGGTTAAGGGCCAAACTCTTGGTTTTGGCTCAGGTCGTGATCTCAGGGTCATAAATTCAAGCCCCATGAGATTGAGTGCCACATCAGGCTTTGCCCTCAGCACAGTCTGCTTAAGATTGGCTCTCCCTCTGCCTCTACCCCCCACCCCTGCTCACTCTCTCCCTTTCTCTCTCTCTCAAATAAATAAATAAATCTTTAAAAAAAAAAAGGAAAAGAGACCCCAGAAATAAACCCATGATTTAGCGAGGAACTCTTTTGCACTGTCGGTGGGAATGCAAACTGGTGCACCCACTCTGGAAAACAGTATGAGGTTCCTCAAAAAGTTAAAAATAGAATTATCATATGATCCAGTAATTCCACTACTGGGTATTTACCCAAATAATATGAAAACACTAATTCAAAAGGATATATGCACTCCTATATTTATAGCAGCATGATTTACAGTAGCTGAATTATGGAAGCAGCCCAAGCATCCACAGACTGCTGAATGGATAAAGAAGAGGTGATTGATATCTCATAGAATATTACTCAGACATAACAAAAAAAAAAAAATCTTGCCATGGAAAGGGATCTAGAGAGTATAATGGTAAATGAAATAAGTCAATCAGAGAAGACAAATACCATATGAGTAAAATCATGTGTGGAATTTAAGAAACAAGGAAAACAATCAAAAGGGAAAGAAGAGAGAGACAAACCAAGAGTAGACTAGAGAACAAACTGATGGTTACCAGAGGGGAAGTAGGGATGGGGGATGGGTGAAATAGGTGATGGGGATTAAGGAGTGCACTTGTGATGAGCACCAGGTGATGTATGAAATTATCAAATCACTCTATTGTACACCTGAAACTAATCTAACACCAATCCAAAATTGGTCTCAAAGTATCTTTGACTCCTGCAGGTCTTTTAGCAGGAAATAATAATGAAATGAATTATTCTAGAAGAACAGAAAATGTTAGATATAGTAAAAAGCAAAGGAAACAAAATTAAGTAATTAGTTCTCAGTAGTAATGGTAAAAAAAAAAAAGTAGCATGAATATAAGCTTGTATCATTCTTCTGGAGCTTAGGTGTGTTGAAAGAACAGCAGCATGTGACAAGCAGGCCTTACTACTGGGAGAGGATAACATGAGCTTCCAGAATTGTCAGAGTGACATGTAAGATAGTACTTTGTCCTTTGGGCACATTTTGAATTGGAGATTCATCCTCTCTCTTGTCCCATTCAACAGCTCCACTGGCTTCATAAGCATCACTCCATCTACTACCAACAGAGAGACAGAGAAACAGAGACAGAGAGAGAGATTTATGTTAAGGAATTAGCTCACAAAATTAAGGGAGCTGACATGTCCAAAATTTACACAGTAGGCCAGCAGACTGGAGACCCAGGGAAGAATTAATCTTCCAGCTAAAACCCCAAAGCAGTCTGCTGGCAGAATTCCCTCTTCCTTGAGGAACATGTCTTTTTTCTTTTAAGTTCTTTGACTGCCTGGATGAGGCCCACCCTCATTATGGAGGGTCTGCTTGACTCAAAGTCTACTGATTTAAATGTTAATCTCATCTTTAAAAAAACACCTTCACAGAAACATTTGGACTAGCATTGGACCAAACATCAGGGTGCCATGGCCTAGCCAAGTTAACACTCAGAATTAACCCTCACAGGCAGGATGACAGAGCTTCAGTGGACACAGGTGACATAGAGGGTCCTGTGGTGAAAGATTACAAACAAAGGCATGTGTGAAGAAGGGGCAAGTTTTATGTAACTTCCTGACAGATTTTGACAGTTCAAAATCTGTCAGGACGTTTTTTAGACAACTTTTGGGAAGAGAATCAGAAGATGGAGCCAAGTTCATTGAATCACTATGTTGTACACATGGAACTAATGTAACATTGTGTGTCAAC
>NW_027397068.1:8856613-9010506 GCF_003265705.2 Callorhinus ursinus
TCGGCAATGGGAGCCCTAGCTTTCCAATCCCATCTCAGCCAAGAGCCAAGATTAAGCTGTTGGTGGAGGCTAGGTGGCCCTGAATCCCCGGCTTCATCTGTAGTAACACTCCTCCCTAGTGTCACTACATTCTTGAGCACTAGGAAGGAAGCCAAGCCATTCTACCCAATTTACGGACAAGAACATTGAAAGAGAGGCTATCTAAATAAGCAAACTTAAGTGGCACACTGAAAAAGCTGCCCAGATAAATCAGGAAGAGATTTGGCAGATAAGTTTGAAAAGCTTGTATTTTGGGTTCATGTTATCCCACCCGGTGGCCTTCACCAGTTAGATTCCCTTTATGACTCAACCGAGGCCCATGTTCAGTTATCACAGGTGTTTTGTCAAGCTCTATGAGGCGAAAGTGAGGAGAGGAAGGGATTAGGCACAACCTCTTCAGGAAAGTGGGAGTTAATGAAAGGCCAGACCAGTGTAAGAGGAACAGAATTCCAATAGGTTTTAACACCTCTCTAGGTAATTTGGGACAAGTCACTTAATCTTCAAGCCTCTGATTCTCTCTCAGCCTTACAGTTTCATAGGATTTCTAATCTCAGATGCTCTGCAGGCCATAAGGGCCTTAGGCCCCTCTCCGAATGCCTAACGTTATCCCTGTATGTCTTCAAACACACTACTGCTGCTGTTGATTTTAGTACTACTACTTGAGTCCTGAAAAGCCCATATTAAAAAACAGTTAATTTTTTCCACAAGGGTGAGCCAGAAAACAGGTTCTGAATTGCTTTACACGTACACTGTATGTTTGTCTAATTACAAATGGAAATAATACTGTGCCAGTAAGAAAAATGAAGCTAGGAACTATCAAGAGAATCTGGTCATATTTCTAAATACCATTATATTCTTTAACATTTTGGCTTCAAATAAGCTTCTAGTATTTGGGGAGTTGATTTTTCTTTTTTAATATTCTTGCCGCTTACTTGATTCAGAAAATCTCCTGTTGCTATGGAAGTCAAATGGGCTTTTCATCTGTTTTAAAATCCTCTCTTCATGCCTTTACAATTAGAAGTCAGACCTAATTACAATGCTAAGCATCTGAGTGTGAGATCTTGTATGAAGTAAAAAATGCTTTTTCTGATTCAGTTTATTATTCTACCAGACTTTAACTCTTTCCCATTCTTTCACATGCTACTTGAATGAGACTGAAGTGTGTCTAAAATCAATTATATGAGTTTAATTTGCCCAAGCTCAGGGTAAAATTTTATTACCTTTTTCCTGAGCATCTGGTTATTCTAATTACTTTTCTCTTCCCTATCAGGGGATTTAATGATTCACTTCCATGCCCTTCTTTTGCCAAGTGCGTCAGAGCGGTATTGTTAGCCAGAGGTGTCTCCATGGCTGTTAAGAAGTTCTGACTCTGGATGAAGAAACTGAAGGAGTGTGCTGAGCAGGAGAAGAGGGATGAGGTCATGCCACTGAGCAGTGACTGTCACCTTCATTTTGCCCTTGGGTTCTGTAATGGAACACGTGCACACACAAATATATGCCTCCTTGTAGGGATCTTTATGTTAGAAATGGGTGGCAAGTGAAGATGAAGGGATATTCCACATTTTTTAACCTAGACTAAATTCAGCTCCTTTGCAGAGCTTCATCTGAGTAACCCCTTTTAAATATGAGCCCTCTAATTACTCCAGATTCATTTAACACTTGGCTACTCTTATGCCTGTGCTGTCAAAGCAGAGTCACAGGCTGACATCCACAGCAGGGTAGATAAGTAACAAATGCATGAACTTGTGGCACAAGATCCAGGCATATATGCTCATGATTAGCATTAAGGGAAATGTCAGACCTGCTTAAAAAATGAAGACTATAATGTGAGTGCCTGGAATTAAGAATGGAGACATATTAAATCTGAAATGGTGTGTATGACACCTGTCCATGGAAGGTGTAAAAATGTCCCTGGTCCACTGCAGCCCCCAGTGGTTTATTTACTCCTTCCCTAAAGTGCATGCTGGGGACGTGGCTCAGCCTCAGACACTGAATGTCTGCCAATACTGAAAAATGTGTGGGAAAACAGATGCATGAACATGAATACATCCATGTGGAAGGATACTATCACCACCAAAACTCTAATTTTTTGAGGCTAATTTCAATCATGCAGAAAGAACAAATCAGCAACCCATGCCTGTGCTTCCGTTTTGCCTTTAGTTCCCAAGACTAATCTTCTAAGTAAGAACTGCCTTCCTGTGAGCATTTTTTCCATGTATCTTTCTTATTTACAGAAAATGGGCAAAGAAGAAAAGAACATAAAGCAGGTGAGATTTTTATTTGCACATTAAGGAGAATTTCTTAGTGATGAACAATGGAACTCTTTAAAATGTGGTTGTGTGATCTCCAACCCTTGGAGAGGCAACACATAAAGAAAAAAATTTAAAAAGAACATTTGCCTGAAGTTGTTTGGGTCAGAATAAGGATTGAATGCAAATCATCTTAACTCCTTGTGAAACTGGCCAGACATCATTATAAAGAGATTAATATAATCATTTATCCTGCCAAGCATCTAACTTGCCAAGCATCTTCTATATGCCAAACACTATGTCTAGCACTGGAAACACAGTGAACACTCTCTTTTCAAGGCCCTCATAATCTTAGGGGTAGGACAATGAGGCAGCCAAAATTACTATACAATTCAAGACATAATTCTAGAAAACCCTAGAAGGAGAGTGTGCACAGGGTACTATGGAATACAGAAGAGGGACATCTTAGCTGAGGCAAAGCATGCTAGAGAAGGCTTCCTAACATTATGCAGCCTTCCAGTTCTAAAATATCATCCATGACTTTGATCTAAATCATCATTGATTTTGAATAAAGCTCATATAGTCATCTGTAGGAATAAAATAATATGCATTGGAATCATATTTTGGGGTGTGGGGAAGTTTGCACTATTAGCACACAAGACAAAAATCAAATATACTTACAATTATTTATAAAATTCTTGCATGTGCTCCATAAAGTATTATTACATGAACATATGCAGTTTTATGTTATAATTATATTCAGTAATAAATATGCATAAATATGTGGCCTAAGCAGTAAATATAAGAATCATTCAGCACAGCGTGATGCTCTCAATGTGAGAGAACCAAGGAAAATGTGATGAAGGGTCATACACTCTGTGATATAGCAGAGTCGTTCACAGTATTTAAATGATTTCTTCCTGCCTCTGTATATATTTTTTCAAGCATGAGTAGTTAGATTTGCCTAAGTTTAATGAGCACATAGTGTGGTTATACTGTCTTACTTGGACTTTTCTTAGCAACAGTAATAAAAGCCTTTGAAGTATCTTAGGCAAAAGATTTATATGATCTGAAGAGAAACTAGAGTATCTCTTCACAGTGTCTTAAATTCTCTTAAAAATGATTCAAAGTATCAAAGAACTAAATGAAAAAGGAATAAAATAAACCTTTCAAAATAACAAATGTTTGTTAATTTTAGTATCCTTATGTAGTCCTAATGCTCTGTTTTTTAAAAAAAAAGCATTTGTTTTTATATATTTTAAATAGATAATGGAATATATAAGACTGTATTCCTTTGGATACATTTAAATGAAAAATAACAGTTTTATTTTGATATGTCAATAATTTAAATATGCTGGAAGCTACATTCCTTGCAACTATTCAAACTTACAAGTTTTTAGATGGCCAAGTTAAGAAGGGCAAGGGATACAATTTTTCAAAATAGTATGATGATCACTGACACACAGTAATTCAATGCTATTGAATTTTCACTGATGTTAAAAGATGTCCCACCTTAGTTCCCTAAAAGTTCAGTGTTAAGTAACATTTATTCCTGAAATTATGAAGAGTTACTTCATATGTAGGAGTGATAACTTTCACATAAAACTACAACTGATAATTTAAAATTAGTAAATGAAACAATATGGTACCATTAAGAGAAATGAGAAGGAACATCATTGGAAACATAGTCTCCAAATTTCCTGTGCTTCGTCTCCTCCCGGATTGTGTCCTTCAGGCTGTTGGTTCAGAACAAAATCTGTTCAATTAAAATCACCTTCTGCCTTGTTTCCGTTGCCTCTACAGGCCAAGTACTCCATCACTGCGCCCACTCCATGCCCCACTAGCAGCCTTCCAGACCAGTCCTGATTTGAGGGTCTCAACCTCTTGGGCTTCCTACCCTTTTAGGGGAGCTGTCTGAGGTGGAGGGTCTCCATCAGTCCTGGAGTGCTCACTGTGCTCTGACCCAAAGTGTGACCAGGGCTACCCACCGCCTCTAGGCAGGTCACCACCCTCTCCAGAAGTGCTCCCTATCCAATAATGAGGCTCCTCTCCCTGGCATGGAATGTATACCACTCCCTCCACCTCCCATGAGTCCCAGTTCAGAGATTCTCAATGATTCTCAACCAAAAACATCAGAATTCCTTAGTGCAGTGTTTCTGAAACATGTTCTTGTGTTTTATTCACCTGCAAAGTTTTGGTTTTGTTTTGTTTTTTAATATCAGTGTCTGGCCCTACCCCCACAGATTCTGATTTAATGGTTCTGGGGTGGGTTACAGTCATCAGCATTTCGCAGACGTTCCCCAAGTAGTACTAATTTGCATGCAGCCAGGGTGGAGAACCACTGCCCTAGTAAGCTTCACACATAATCCCAGTCTCACCTTCTCAAGTAATCCCAACAGCCAGGCCAGTCCATCCAGGCGTTCCCAACACACACATACACACACACACACAAACACACACACCCCACCAGCTATACGTAAATAACTTGAGTAGTGATTACAAATAGGTGGTCTTTCTCTAAACTAATTAGTTCTAACTGATAGTCTTTCTCAGAAGAGAGTAAGGGATGAAACAGTGGGGTGGTTTCATAATTTTCCAGACTCTGAAAAAAAATGAACAAAGGAAATACCATGGCCATGTGGAATTTAAGAGAGAAAAATGATATACCAAGAAAAAAGAGAGAAAAAACAGAAGTCAGGTGAAGTAATGGGGTCCAACGAAAAAAAAGAGATACAGGGGAATAGAGAAAAGTAAGGAGGGAATAATTGCGATTTTAAGGAAAGGTAACCTTACTTAAATTAACAGACTTACAAATAAGGGAAATCTCCTTCCAAGTATTAGCATCATCAAATGACTGAGATCCTATGGCATAATGAAAGGTGTGTAAGTCTCAAACTAAAATGGACAGATTGAATCTCATCTCTACCTCTTTCTAGCTCTGAAGCTTTGGGCTATTGTGGCAGATTTTCTACGATGCTCACAAGATTTCTCATCACACATGCTCTTTTTACGAGATGTTAAATCTTCTAATGAGAGGCAGGGAGTATATTCTCCATCCCTTGAATCTGGGTAGGCCTATGATTACAGTGGATGTGGCACTACATGACTTCAGAAACTATGTCATGAAAAGCAATACAGCTTTCCTTAGTCCTCTTGAAACACTCCTATTGGATCCCAGTCACTCTGATGTGAAGAAGTGAGAGACCACATGCAGAGGCCAAATGTAGGCGTTCTGGCTCCAAGCTCCAGTTGAGATCTCAGCTAACTATCAGCATCAACTTCCAGGATAAACCCTTAAGCGATTCTAGCCCCCAGCCTTCCAGGCATTCCAGCTTCAAGTCTTCCTAGCTGAGGCCCTAGACATAGAGGAGTAGAAACAAAGTATACCCACAGAATCCAGGACTCTAACAAAATAGTTACCGTTTTATGCCCTTATCAAGGGGGAGGTGTTACATAGCAATTGATAATTGGGACAGCAAGTTATATAACTTTTCTAAGGTTTGGTTCATGGTTTTCTAAGGTTTTGTAAGGTTGTGTTGAAAATTAGAAATAACGTGTAATTTACTTGGCATGAAGTAAGTGCCCAATAAAATATCAATTCATAATAAGGATTATTGTTCATTTCCATTAACCATTGTCTCTTTGAGACCTGCCCTCTGCCACCACTTTATAGTGGCCCTTCAGACTTGAAGATGCATAAGAACATGAACAAATACTTCTATATTAGTGGTGCTCTTTTAAACCTAGCCACGTACAAAGACCAGCCCTTTGGTTTGAGGTGATACCAGTCATTTGCCCAACAACTCAATCATAGGTTACTTTTTTGATATATGTTTTTCTGAGTGATGTAATGAATATTTATTAAACAGTGTGCTATGCACAATGACACAGAAGATAGAATCCCTGCCAAAAGGAGTTAGTAATCTTAATTAAGAAGACAAAATCATCAAACTGACCTGAGATAGTTTCTAAATTATCCCTTCATTTTATATTTGAGGAAACTGAAAACTGGAAAAGTTAATGAAGTTGCTCAGTTACACATTATTAGCAGCAGAGCTGGGACTAGAACCCAGGACTCCTTACTTCCAATACTTTATTCATTCATTCCTTCAGGAAACATTTGTTGAGCACTTCCCATATTCCAGCCACTGGGGATTCAAAGATGGATAAGAAACACTCTTGCCAACAAGGAGCTCACAGTCTGATGGAAGATGCTGTCACAAAAGCAAATAAGTATAGAGCTCAAGAGAGTGTTCCAGCATTGTAAGATCACAAGGGAGCAGAGCTGGCTCTTCTTTGTTGGGGAAAGCTTCAGAAAGGAGATGATGTTTAGGCTGAGTTTTAAATTCTCAGTAGGAGTTTGCCAGGCAGAGAAAAGGCATTCCACGTGAGAATAACTAATTTTTGTGAAGCTTCAAAGATACGAATATACATTTTCATCACCCCAAAGTTTCTGAAACTCCACTCCATGGACATATTCTTAAAGGACTTAGAGAATGTTTATCCTTTTAAAGAGTTAATATTTTATTCAGGCTTATTAAACAGACATACTTCTTCATAACCGAAAAACAAAACAAGACACATAAAATGTATATCCTCTCTAAAGAAATGTATGGCATCTGAATTGGAGGGGCTCTCAGAGATCATTATCTCAGCCCCCATGTACACATGTGCCATAGCTGAGAAGTGATATAGCATAATGAGCAGGAAGACTGTGAAAACACAGCCATAGTTAAAGAGCAAGAGCAATTACAGGTTAAAATTAGGTTATTATTCCCTTTGATGCCCTTCCCCCATGGCATATCACAAAATGTGAAAGCAAAGGGAAGGGGTAAAAACAGCAAATGGGAAGACTATACCCTCTAGCCAGCCTATCACAGTTATAATATGGTATTTGAAAAAGAAAAGACATTTCAAAAGGGCACTGTTATTAATGCCACCAAGAAAGAATTGGAAAGTTGCAGTTTAAATCATTGGTTTTGTGCCAGTTCTCTTTTTTATATAAATATCAATTTTCACTGTGAGTTATTGCATCTTAATTTAGTTAGGAATACATTTTAAAAATGGCTTGCTAAAAGGTCTGATTCAATGGAGGGAAAGTATTATCAAGTGGTGCAGTGATCCATAAATAGCTATTATTATTATTTAACATTTGTTAAACACCCACAGTGAGCTAAGCACCATACCAAACTTCAGAAAGATACGGTTCTTTCTCTGACAAGGAAAGATTAGATACACAGGAGATAGGAGAACTTAAATCTACTTAGGATCTTAGAAATGTGTTTTTCTACTCCAACTTTTCCTTGCTTCACCTGTCAAATTAACATAACTTACAGTATTAGACGAGGACTAATGATAGTTACTCCTTACTTGTGTTCAGTGTTTTATGTTTTACAAAGGGTTCTAAATGCATTTCTCGTTAGATTAGGTGGTAGATGGTCTCTGGAAGATGTGAGCACTAAACAGTGGTAGTCATTGCAAGAGAAGACCAAAAGCTTGGAGGGGTCAACTGTCCTGTCAGACAGAGCATCAAAGGACAGTCGTGCTTTGAAGAAGGAGAGAGATTTTCAGATAGGCAATACATGCCCAAAACTCCTCTCTCTCTCTGTCTTTCAGCCACCAGTTTTCCCCCCTGGAGGCAGTCACCATAATCAATTTCTTGTGGCTTCATACCACATGCACTGTTCTGCACCCTACCTCTTTCTCTTATGATATATTTTGGAGAGTATTTCATGCTGCATTATAATGTTTAACGGTTGCATCATATACTAGGTATAAATGTACCACAATTTACTTAACTAACCTACTCTCAAAGGATGTTTAGGGGTTTTTGTTTTGTTTTGTTTGTTTCTGCAAACTGCTGCTGTTATAAGGATTCAATAAATAGCCTTGTAGAAACAACCCTGCAAGTATATATATGTATATGTATACCTATATAATGATAATTATATATATGATAAGTATATATTTATATATATGATAATTGCCTATAAAGGAATTGCCAGGCCAAAATGTATGTGAATTAATAATTTTGATACCTGTTGTCAAATTCTCCTCTGAAAAATCTATGTTGATTAAAATTCCCAGCAGCAATGTAGAGGAGTGCCTATTTCCCCACTATCACTAACACAATGTTATCAAAATTTGTCATCTTTGATAACCTGGTAAGTGAAAAATAAGATCTCATGGTAGTTTCATTTGTCTTCCTTCTAATTATGAGGCTATTTGAACATTTTCTCAAGGTTCAAAAAACATGAATATTTCATTTTCTGTGCACTCTATTTATATCCTCTCAGGTTTCTTGGTGTTTTTTTGTTTTTTGGGGGGAGTAGTTGTTCTTTTACTGATTGATTTTTGGGAATTCTTCTCATAATAATGAAATTGGTCCTTAGTAAATAATCTGAATTGCATGTATTTTTCCTAGTATGTCATTTGTCTTTTGACTTTTTTAATGACATTTTTTGCCTTACAGAATTGTCTAATTTTGATAAATTAGTGAATTAATCAATTTTGATTTACTTCTTTTTATAAAAGTATTTATTAATACAAGATTATTTTAAAAAGAAGCTCCCTCATTTTCATCCAGTACTATGATTTTATAGGTAAATTACTAATCCATTTGCTATTTTTTTTTGATGTGAGATAGGGATCTTTTTTTTCCTTGATGGCTACTAAGTGGTCCAAACTGCATTAATGAATAATTCACCTTTCCCCCACAATTTGAAATGTCACTTCCATCATATATTAAATTCTTCTATAGAGAATAGTGCTATGTTAAGACTATTATTCAGTTTAGGGATCTAGAAAGTCCTCTGGGTCAATTCACCACAGTTGGTGCTAAATATGACCTACTGAATCCAAGTTGATGTGTGGGGCAAGTAATATGCAGGAAACAGGCAAAATTCCCTAGCTGGGAATTAAGGTAGCAGATGGGGGGGCCCCTGGGTGGCTCAGCTGGTTGAGTGTCTGACTCTTGGTTTCAGTTCAGGTCATGATCTCAGCTCATGATCTCTGGTGGTGAGACCGAGCCAAGCGTGGAGGCTCAGGGTTCTTTCCCTCTTCCTCTCCCTTCTGCCCCTCCCTTTCTCTCTCTGCCCCTCCCTTCTGCTGGCGCCTGTGTGCACATGTGCTCTCTCTGCCAAATAAATAAATGAGTGAAACTTAAAAAAAAAAAAAAGATAGCAAATAGGAACAAAGAAAAGTTAAGATAAAAACATGAGGAGAAAAAGTAGAGAATATTCCAAAACAAATGCTTAAATGATACAGAGGGTCCTAGGAGACCTATTCCAGTTGCCCTCATGGTAAAGCCCAGACTGCACAATATGAACTTCCCGTACCTGTCTCATCTGGCTTCTGCCTACCCGTCTAGCCCAGGGCATATTCCCCTTAACTTTTCTTTCAGGTTTCAGCTGACACATTATTTCCCCAGGTCTTCTTCTAACCTGGCCAAGACTGAGTCGAACATTCCTCTTATGTTAATGCCACCGATTCTGTAGGATTCTGTACTTTAGAGCCTAGCTCTCTAGTTTCTTAATGCTTTCTCCTCTGTTGTGGACATTTTCCTTCACTCCCCAGCTTTCATAACTCTTTGTCCTGGTAACTAAACTTCTCTCCGTGTGTGTGTGTGTGTGTGTGTGTGTGTGTGTGTGTAAAGGAGGGGGAAGGAAGGAAATTTAGGCCTGATCTGTGATTAGCAACTGGTCTTTTTTTGTTTGTTTGTTTGTTTGAGTATAGTAGACACACAATGTTACATTAGTTTCAGATATACAACATAGTGGTTCAACTACTCTGTATGTGATGCTCTGCTCACAGTTGGTGCTTCTTTTTTTTTTAAAGATTTTATTTATTTATTTGAGAGAGAGAATGAGATAGAGAGAGCTTGAGAGGGGGGAGGGTCCGAGGGAGAAGCAGACTCACTGCTGAGCAGGGAGCCCGATGCGGGACTCGATCCCAGGACTCCAGGATCATGACCTGAGCTGAAGGCAGTTGCTTAACCAACTGAGCCACCCAGGCGCCCACAGTTGGTGCTTCTTATGAGAAAGGCTCAACCTATTCCAGCACAGCCCTCACATTCCAGCTTCTGCACCCACTACTTGGTCAGAAACTCCCAAATACAGTTTTCCATTGGGCCCACATGTACAACCGTCAGCACAGCACCAGGCCCTAGAGTGGTTTCCATCTCACAGAGGAGCAGACCCCGCCATAGTCTCCTTGGGCAGCCAGCTCATCTGAGTCTCCTCAAGAGCAGTGTCTGGCAAATTATAGTCCATGAGCCAACCTGGCCCCCTGCCTGATTTTCTAAATAAAGGTTTATTGGAACATACACCTACTGTGATAATAATAACTACACATATCAAATACTTATTCTTAGAACTGATTATTTCACCCTTTTCCTCATATAGGCTCAATGCTCTTCAGAATCTTTACAGATTATAAAAATCACATAGAACTCTCTAAACTCTGAAAGGAAGACATCATGGCTATAAGAGATTACTCTGAGTTCTGCAAATAAAATTGTTTTTATTCAGCTTCCAATTGTCTCTGCTGATGAGAGAATGCAAAGTAGTGGATAATCAAAAGTCATTTATATGTGTTGGGGACCTTGTTCCATGATGAGTTCAATAGTAAATTTTCCTTCCTAATTGCACTTTGCCTACAGTGGCACCAAAATGAGTTGGGATTGTCTGAGCATATGTTACCTGGGTGAGAAAAACAATAATCATTGTGTTGGATGGGAACAGAAGCCATTTTAAAAATGTTTTAAAATTTTACTTCATATAATCCTCAAAGCAGAGAGGGGTGAGTGTCATCTGAGTATAAGAAATTTTTTGTTCTACTGCATCATTATGATTTTTAATGTAGCATTTTAATTTTTTATTTTGCAATACTTTTTAAAAATCTTACCTACTTTAGTTGATAGGACTTTCATTAACTGTAAAATTTTATACCACTTGAATAATTTCATGTTTCCATTACCATCTTCTTAAAATAGCTCAAGTGATGGCTAAGGCATTATTCATTCTATTCATAAGTTAATGTTTAAATTCTGTTAGCGAAATGTATTAAAAAAATTCTTTATGCATTTTTCCACTCTTCATATTTTTAGCTATGCAGGGTTTAAAGGCCAGGCAGAATATATGAAAACTATGTGCATTCCGAGAAAAATAATTTACTGAAACTAGATAAAGCAAACCACTTTTACAAGAATTTGGTACCCCTTATTATAGTTGGGGGTTGTGTACATTGATATATTATTTTTGGAGGGCAGTTTTCCCATTTGTATGAAAATCCCTGAAATATTTAGCATTTGACTCAATTACACTTTGAGGAGTTATCTTAGGAGAATAACTGACACAAAAAAAGATGTCATGGCATCACTATTTCTTATAGAGGAAAAATCCAAATTTCCAGCAACAATAGCATATCTATAATTTCAGAAATCACATTTTCAAAGATCACTTCATGGCTGGGCAAGATGACTACAATATAATTATTAAGTACAATTAAATACACACACACACAGAGAGGCAGAGAATTATCCCATATATCTCTGAGTGTGTGGGGAGTGGGGCAGGAGCTGGATGGGGGAACATGGAAGAAAATTTGCCAGTGAGGGGGGCCTGGGTGGCTCAGTCGCTTTAAGTGTCCGACTCTTGATTTCAGTTCAGGTCACAATCTCAGGGTCATGGGATCAAGCCCCACGTCAGGCTCCATGCTTGGTGTGGAATCTGCTTGAGGTTCTCTTTCTCCCTCTGCCTCTCTGCCTGCTCACACTCTCTCTAAAGTAATTAATTAGTTAGTTAACTAATTAGTTAACTAGTTAGTTAACTAACTAATTAATTAAATCTTTTTTAAAGAAGAAGAAAATTTGCCACTGATTATTAGAGCTGTGGGATGATGGATAATTTTTACTTCTCATTTTCAACTTTTACCATCACAAATTTCTGTCATGCCTACATATAGCTTTTATAAGAGTAAGTTTTATTTCAATAGCAAGATGCTGGTTCCCAGAGCAGGTAGATTAGGTAAACAGCCCTCTTTAGAAAATGCTTTCTAAAAAGAGGCTGTAAGAAGGCTAAAGCTTGTTTTACAGCTGCTGTTTCTCATTAGCCAGATGGTTATCATTGCTGCACTTCACAGCTTGCTCTATGATGTAGAAATTCTCTAGCAAGGTTGGATACTTCCTTGGTGTTCAGTAGAAGGGTTTACTTTCCTGGGGAAAAAATATTCTCCTTCTTTCTCAAGTCCCTCCCATGCTACCATCTCATCATAAATCCTTGGCGTAAAACTCACGGTAGGCTCTAGGCTCCTTGTCTGGAGGCAGGAAGATCTGTTAGGGGACTGCTGCAATAGTCTGGGCGAGAAATGATAAATCTAAACCAAGGCAGTGGCAGAGTGTGTGTGTGTGTGTGTGTGTGGCTGAGCAGGAGATTCAATTAGCCCACACCGCTTACATGCATCCTCTGCCTAGAAGGATCTGCTCAACCAGATCCTCTGATCCTTCAAGTTTCCATTCAAATGCCTCCTTCTCCCCAAAATCCTCCTTGTGCCCTTAACTGAAAATCTTTTCATCTTCTTTTATTTTCATTTTTCACCTCTTTTGTATATACATATACTTTTCATTTTGAAACAATCTAACATATGGGGGGAAAATGCAGTTATAGTACAAAGAACTTTTTTCTTAAACCATTTGAGAGTAAGTTGCCAAGCTAATAATGCCCCACCACCCCTGAATACTTTAGCATGTATTTCTACCAAAAAAAGGCATTCTCTACATAACTGCAGTACAACCATCAAAATCAGAAAATTAGTACTGAAACATTAATACTATAATCCTCACTCCAGTAATGTTCTTTACAGTAAATAGATCCTGTTTGGAGTCAAGTGTTGTACTTAATTACCATATCTCTTTCATCTCATTCACTCTGGAACAGTGTCTCAGTCTTAACTCTCATGACCTTGACACTGGAAAACTATGGCCCAGTAGAACATGCATCAGTTTGGGTTTGTCTGGTGTTTCCTCGTGACTCGATCTAGGTTATGCACCTTTAGTAAAAATATCACAGAAGTTATGCTACTTTCCTATTAAATGGTACATGAATGCAATTTGTTCTCTTATTG
Source organism: Callorhinus ursinus (assembly GCF_003265705.2). Taxonomy (NCBI): domain Eukaryota; kingdom Metazoa; phylum Chordata; class Mammalia; order Carnivora; family Otariidae; genus Callorhinus; species Callorhinus ursinus. The sequence continues at coordinate 8,870,023 of NW_027397068.1, forward strand.
GTTATGTTTACACTGATCACTTGATTAAGATGATTTCTGCCAGTCTTCTCAACTCTGAAGTTACTCTTTTCCCTATGTAATTAATAATATTCCGTGGTGATGTACTTTGAGACTTTTATTCATTCATGTATTTTTATCAGTATGAACTCACTGTTCATTTTATTCGATAAGTTATAATCCAATACTATAATTATTTGTTTGAAGTTCAAACTGACACAGATTGGGCCAGTGCGAGACTGTTCAAAATGGTTCTTGTATCCTTTGACTCATCTCATCATTCTTTGAGCATTTCCTTGTTTTGTGGTATAAGATGTTTCAAGCTCATTTGTACTTTCCTTGTCCCAGACCTGGAATCATCCATTTCTACAAGGACTTCTGGCTCCTTTAAGAATGGTATTTAGAAGCCAAGGTCTCAGCCCTAGGAGTTCTTACTGCTTTTGCAGCATCTGTGCTCCCAGGACCACGAAGTGGACAGAGATTAGGAATCTTGGAATATGTGTATGTGCACATACACACAAATCTACACACATTTACATTTATAGTTATTAAGACATCGGTCTATATACTCTGAAAACCTTGAGTTTTCACAATTAAGTCTTCTAACTCCATTTTTATTCCAGCTTCTCCCTTTCCATATTTGCAATTCCTTTTTCCAAAGGTGAGAAACCTGGCTCCCATGAACTTTAATATAATTACTTATTTAAACACTTCCCTTATATGTAACCAGTCTCTCATCTTTGAAACTACCACCTCCCTCACGTAGATGTCCTCCTTACTCCACTTGGGCCATGACAACACATGGATGTTCTCCCCACCCTGTTCAGTCACAAAACCTCATGCCCAGTTACTCTACATACCCCCTTCCCTGTATACCTTCTTCAGCCTGTTCTATCTCTGACACCCCCATGCCAGGCCACTGGCCCCCATGTGAATGCCAACTTTACCCTGCTTGGGCTCCAATACCCACCCCAGGCCATCCTACATGTATACCCTTTCACTCTGCCAGGCTGCCCCATACATGGGCATCCTCGTCACTCTATTTACAAATAATAAAATTTTTAAGTTAAAGGAGACACTGATAGAACTTTTAGTCTAAGGACATTCTAATACCTCGAAGTCCTTAGCCAAACCCTGACTTTATGAGAATATGTGAAACATACTCAAGGAATAGGGATTCCTCCTTTTCTACCCACAAGGCCGGTCATCAATGTAATCATTGTTTAAAAGAGAAAGTGTATCAGTTTTTCATTATTAAATATCACACACATGTACAACACACTCATACTCCTTCACTGTCACTCATTTTCCTCTGAAGATCAAAAATCGTCAAAAGAGAATAAAATTATTAGTATTTTTAATGAAAAGCACTGACTATCACATTCTGTTGCTAGAAAGATTCTTCTGATGTAACAGGAATAATGGCAACAACCGGGGGGATACAAGGAAGTTATTAGGGAAGACAGAAGGAAGGAGAGAGATGAGAAAATAAGAAAGTGAAAAGGTGGGAACAAGGAAGAAAGAAAGAGGAGACCTAAGAGAGAAAAGGCAGAAGAGGGAGGCTAACTGTGAGACACGTGAAAAGAGAGTGGCAGGATGCCATTCAGGAGAGTCCGACTTGGCCACCAAGTCCCATGGCAAAGGGCTCTAACCCTGTAATCAGCCCCAAAGCAGTGTCCCTGTCAGAATGAAAACATATCCTCTACTCCAAGATTGCTGACAAGTAATGAAGAAAGAGTTACTTCATACACTTCCCTAATAAACAACTGAATGAAACTGACATCTAGAAGTTTGGTACAGCCAACTTCTGGATTTTTATCTATATATTTGCTTAATGACACCTTTAAATGATTCCTATTTTGAGAGTCACTTTTGGAAACTACACAAGTATCAATGTCTGCAAATGGTGAAAAGGTTCTCGGTCAAAACCTCAGTGAGGCAAAATATGGATAATATATGTATAAGTGGAACATTGCAATGTTCAACATCACACCTGATTTTGCTGCTTTGATGAAGAAACTACATATCCTGTAAATTATGATGTCAGTGTTTCAGATTCAGTCCCCTACCAGCCATCAGAAAGTGTTATCTAGTCTTGTCTAGTGTTATGGTTCTTGTCAAAACCAGGGTATTAAACCATTCCCCTTTTAAAAAGTGTAACAGAATACAAAGGTTTTTCTCTATTCCGCATATGGTTGCTGGATTTCTAAAAAGTGTTCTTGAAACACAATAAAACTTAAGGCAAGACTTTTAGAGAAAAGGAACTCCCATTCTCAGAGTAACTCAATAGAGAGTTAATTCATGGTTTGGGTTAATTGGCAGATATTTTTAGCTGAGGTCAATCTTTATATACTTCCTACAGGTGCTAATTATAGATACTATTGAAAAGATCAATAGAGAACATTAGTTACCTTCCCAACACCCATTTCTCTTTCTTCCTTCCTAATAGAATCCTGATTTAGTTTGGATAGTGTTGCCCTCCCCCACTCCACCCCAACCCAGTGACTGAGGAAGAACAGACCTCACCATCAAGTTGTTCCTGCTTCATTGAAAGCACTCAGCACATGGCATTGCTCTGGTCCCTGTTGTAAGTAGAAAAGTCACGTGGTCTAATCATAGTTGTGGGAAAGTGTTTTCTCTGATTTAGGATATGAACAAGTATGTATGTTGCATCAGATAGTGCTGGTAACTATTTTATAACCATAAGAGGAGCAAGTCTAAATTCAACACTGTCACACTGAGGATTACAGAGCAGAAATATAGGAAGAATATGGATTCTTGGTGACCATCATTGACTTACTGAATCACCAACCTGACCAGAACTAATTCTACTTCTGCACTTTCTGTTATGTAAGATAATAAACTTTTTTACTATATGATTTTTTCTTGAATTGGGATTTTGTATTTGCAGCCATAAGTATCCTAGTTGATGAAACCATGTCTCAGCTCCAGTATGAAAGCCAGAATTGCAGGGAGACATCGATGCCAAACTTGCAGTGCTGGGAAAAGTGCTTTTATAGGTGACAGTCAAGAGTTACAAGGCCTTCTCAGTTTCTCTGCAGAAAGAAATCTGAAAATAATTAGAAGTACTGGAGACTTCTCCACAGATTCCTTCTATTTAAACAACTTTAAAACCTAAATATGGACTCATAGTCCTTTCTTTTCTGGCATAGAGGAAATCAATAATGCCAGCTTTGCAAAGGTAAACTTATTGATTTGAGGACAAAGGAAATGATGCCATATAAATTCAACCCAAAAGAGTCCTGGAAAATTCTGATGTTTTTTGATAACAACCTACCTTTGAGTTATAGTTTTTAAGCACTGGCTTGCCGTTAAAATCAAAATGTCAAAGTCAACTTAGGGCCCAAGATAACTTTCATGTTGCTATGACAACCTCTTTTTCAAGTTTAACATTAAGTTAAACATCAAGTTTAACCTTAATTTGGGCAGAGTTAATATTTACTTTGGGAGCTGGTTGGGGGGTGTTGTACAAATTAGATTTATTTAAATTATTTCCAGAAAATCACTATTAGATTTTATGCGATCTTTTCCATAAATAAAATATTCCATGATCAAAATGTGATGAAAATCAATTTCCAGTTTAGGGCACCTGGGTGGCTCAGTCAGTAAAGTTAAGCATCTGCCTTTGGCTCTGGTCATGATCTCACTGGTCCTGGGATTGAGGCCCCTGTCGGGCTCCCTACTCAGCTTCTCCCTCTGCCTCCCCCACCCACCATGTTCTCTCTCTCTCTTTCTCTCTCTCATATAAATAAATAAAATATTTAAGAAAAATCAATTTCCAGTTTAGTAAAATAAATCATATGCAAATTTGTTACATATATGTTTTATATACTGTTCTGAGGAGAAAAATTCTATTTTCATCTAATGCACAAAGGAGTCATAACTCAAAAAGTTAAAATTATTGCTGGAGACTGAATAATAACTGTAGGTGGTCAGAGAATTTATCATGAAAAAGGGAAAGGAGATAAAAGGAATAAAATAAGGCATATTTTTAAAGTTTAGTCATGGTATATCTAAGGAAGGACAGACACAAGGAAAGTGCCTGCTGGATATAACAAGTGGTTGTATATATATTTGAATCTGTTACAGTTTGTTGTGGGAAACACAACAAACACATAGGAAGCCGCTAGAGCCTTTAAGATATTTCATGACAGTCTGTTGTGGTGCATGCACAAATTAGATGTATATCTGTCAGAGTCCTGGCAGGAAACTCATACACAATCAAAAAGGGTATGAAGAAATTTAAACAAAAGGAATGCAGACCCCTCTTTGACTTTCAATGGGGTTACATCCAGATAAACCCAACCTAAACCGAAACTATCCTAAGTGAAAAATGTGCTTCATATACCTAGCCTACCCAACGTCAGAGCCTAGCTTAGCCTCCCTTAAACAGGCTCAGAACACTTATGTTAGCCTACAGGTGGGCAAGATTGTCTAACACAAAGCCTGTTTTATAATAAAGTGTTGACTATCTCGTGTGATGGATTGAATGCTGTACTGGAAGTGAAAAACAGAATGGTTTCAAGTGTACCCATTGTTCTGCTCGTGCTCGCCTGGCTGGCTGGGAGCTGTGGCTACCACCGTTGGGGCCCAGCGTCAGGAGAGAGCTCTGTACCACAGGCCACTGACCCGGAAAAGATCAAAATTCAAAAAGCGGAGAACGGTTTCTAGTGAATGAGTATCGCTTTTTGCGCCATCGTTAAATTGAAGAATCGTAAGTCCAACCATCATAAATCGAGGCCCACCTGTATTTACAAAAAAGCAGACAGGATTAAGGAAGCTGGAGGGCTGATGAAGGAGCCTAGGACTGGCAGCAGGAAAAGCTATCTGCACTCCTAAATGGGAAGGGGCAAAAGGAAGGCGTTTTCTCAGAAGCTAAACTAGGGAGACAAGTGCACCTGACGGGAGCTATGACCTTAGTTGAGGGATGCAGAAACTCCCAAACAGCAGCCCCACGGGAAAGAGGCCAGGAAAATAAACACACCATCCTTATTCTGTCCCCATCCTCTGACTTCCTTGCCAAAGCCTTCCGTTGACTAAATCCACGCAAAAACTGAGCGAAGAGGAGCTAGATTATCCTGTCTGAAGAGGCCAGACCCTGAGGCCCCAAATAGGGTCAAGGGTGGAAAAGGAATCTGACAGAGCAAACAGATGCCCCCCAACACAGACACTGCCCAAATAACAACACATGGCGGGGGACTCATTAAAAGATGGAGACATTTGGTTCTGCAACAGCTTTGCTACACATTTTGGGCTAAGACGTATATTTTAGAATCCTTTCCATTTTGTTAATGTTAGTTTTTAGTCATTATACTTTATGTTGACAACTTTTGAATATAAACAAATCCATATTTCATAATCATTAACTTTCTAACAGTAAAGCCAATCCTTTTTCCCTCAGGCAAAAATACCCTTCTAGTTCCATAAACCTGGCTCTACGTTATCACCGTCAAAGAGTGAAGTGTTTATGTAAACTTAAGACAATTTGTGTTGACTCCATCTCCAAACTATACTCTTTCATACTGGATTCATATTTCTCTTTTGAATTGTATGAACATAAACTGTGTGTGGAGTGTGGGTAAGTGTGTAGGTATAGTTTACGGAGCTGACCAATGGAAAGTCCATGTACACAGATGATCTCAAATGCCACCACCAGCTCATCATGTCTGTCTTTTCAGGAACTGATTAAACAGGTTGTGTGGTGCAAATGGAAAGTGTTCTGGACTTTAGGTCTGGAGGCACTGGCTATGATCAGTCTTTTCATTAAGAAGCTGTAGGACTCTGGCAAGTCCCTTCACCAGCTTCTTTTATTTCCATAAAAGGAGTTGAGACATAGAGTCTCTGATGTCACTTCCAGCTTTAAAATTCTGTGGTTCTCATGCATGTCCCTAATTAACATGCCTAATAGGAACCATCAGTTTTGCTGCTTCTTGATTGCTTTAATTTGAAAGGGCCTTTTTCAAACTGACATAGAGAATGCTAAATACGCTATTTTAAATTAAAATTTGGATAAAGAAACTAGCAGATGATATTAAAACACAGAAAATCCTCAGTGACTTTTTGAGTCTAACAATTACAGCTTCCCATGAACCTTAACATTTCCCTGAATTGCAAAAATTATGTTTACCATTTCACAGGTAAATATTTACATGCCTAAGTAATGATTCCACAAAGCTATGAGAAATGAAGAGGAAAATTTATGCTCTAGAGTAGATATGTACTTTGTAATTCAACTCCATTGAAGAAACTCTCCTTAATATCCTTAATATCTTCTTCAATGTCCCAGAACAAAGGAAAGAGCCATTTGTCCACTGCGAAGGCTGAAGTATTCCATGCAAGCTGTCAGATGGGTATTCAAAAAACATTACTGCATTGTATAAATTCCTATGTATTTAATACCTACTATACACTGTATTAAGTGCATTATGTATATTGTTTAATTCTCACAACTGTCCTTTGACATTATCTCTAATTTTCTGGTCTCAGAAAAGTCAAGTAATTTAACCATAGACAACAGCTAGTAGGGGACAAAGCCAGCATTTGAACCTAAGATTCCAAAGCCAAGACCTTCATTCTTGTTACCCCATTGTCTCTGGCAACACTGGCCAGCACATCCACTACATTTCAAATACTTCATTGTTTTCCATAGATAATGAAACTGCTCACTTAACTTTGCTTTCTCCCTTGAGTGATGCCTCTGCACACTGAGCCCCTCCACATGTCCCTCCAGCAACATCCACCAATCCCTCAGGAATGAGACTGAAATAGGCTTGGCCTCAAATACCAGTGTTCTCTGTAACAGGGACAATTAACACATCAATGTAGCATGTCTTTAGGCATGAAAAGCCCTATCTCTTTTCTCTCTATTATAGACCATACTTTTTCATAAGTATCTACCTCCTCTCTCCTTCTGTTATAATTGCCCAACTGTCCTGACTCCAATTCTCTCTAGAAGACATCTACCTTCTAAATGTACTTTAGAAAATTTCTGATCTTTACAGGTCTTTGAGAAATAAAGAAAGATTAGAGGCACTGCCCTAGACCACTCCACTTCTGTCTTAGACTGGATCTCCTGAAAACATTCTGAGATGAAGAATTGTGTGCATAATGTTAGTTGGAGAGTGCTCTCAGGAGATACACCTGCAAAGAAGTGAGGAAAGAACGGAGGGAAGGAGGACCCAGGGATGGGTCAGCTCTGGAAAGGGGTCTGGGATGGAGCAGCACGGAATGCTTTACACCCTGTCAGACTGGTGGACCTAACGTGTGTCTTCAGTTTAATTACCTGTTTCTCTTCCAGACAAAGAGTTTTTAAGGTTCTAAAGGCCAGTCTGAAATCTGACTATGCAGAATTTAAAAGATCCTGAGCTTTCTCTCCTAGGAAAATAAATGGAATAAAGAAAGATTATGAAATATGAAAGTTCTAAAAATAATAGCCTGAAACTGGGTAATTTGAATGAAAGCTAGTCAAATCTGTATGGAATATAGCATATTACTGATTCATTATCAGATCACATAATTTAATTATATTCTACTTACCATGCAGTTTTCACACCCTAAACCTCTCAGTGTGAAGTCTATGTTATCGGATTAGAGAAAGCAGAAAGAGAAAGAAAGAGGCCATGCAAAAGAGAAGCTTCGTTAAGGATGGCAGACTGCACTGCAAATTCAGAAACATCTTTAATGTGTAAAAGAAATGATGCAAATTAATCTTTTGTTTTCTATATATAAGCCAGGTTTGATTACCTTAAACTATTGGTAAGAATATTTTTCCCTTTCATCTTTCCTGGACTTGAGCCATTTACAATTTGTAACACAGAGAACCATTTTTCAGATCTAATTTGACATGTAACTCTTTGTTGTTTCGATTGAATTTAGCAAAACCCAGAAAGAAAATTCCTTCCTAAAACAGAATTAATTTCTACAACATGTTGATTTAAGAGCTGCTAATTTTGGAACATACATATCCCTATTGCTAGGTTCTCCCAGTCAGGCTTTAAAGAAATTCTTCCAAAATATGTATATATCTCAAGTTCTAGAATAAGGAGGCTTTAGTGACTGAAAGATGTTGAGGAAAATATAAAGCTCTTATTTAAAAGTATCAAGGCAAGGGATGCCTGGGTGACTCAGTTGGTTAAGCGTCTGCCTTTGGCTCAGGTCATGATCCTAGGGTCCTGGGATCAAGTCCCACATTGGGCTCTTTGCTCAGCAGGGAGACTGCTTCTCTCTCTGCCTGCCCCTCCCCCTGCCTTTGCTCTTTCAATCTCTCCGACAAATAAGTAAATAAAGTCTTTTAAATAAATAAATAAATAAATAAAGCAAAATATGTGTATTTGTCAAGTCAAATATGTGATATTTGACTATACTATGACTTGATATTTGACTATACTATCAGTAGTATAATCTATGCTGAAAACAATTATTTACCTTTCTCCTAATGGGAGATTATATAGTAAGTATGCAAATAATGCTGATAGGTTAATCTGATGAAATAAATTAATAACATAATAAACACTCTAAAGATTATATAATAAATATGCAAATAATGCTGATAGGTTAATCTGATGCAATAAATTAATAACTCAATAAACACTTAAGGTTTCCATGTATGTATGTATTTAAAACATTTCCCATAAGTTACAGTGTCCTGGGAATTATACAAAATGTACTCTTAAGACTGTCTCTAGGGGCGCCTGGGTGGCTCAGTCATTAAGCGACTGCTTTTGGCTTGGGTCATGATCTCAGGGTCCTGGGATCGAGCCCCACATCGGGCTCCCTGCTCAGCGGGAAGCCTGGTTGTCCTTCTCCCACTCCCCCTGTTTGTGTTCCCTCTCTCACTGTCAAATAAATAAATAAAATATTTTAAAAATAAAAATAAAAAAAAGACTGTCTCTAAAGGAGACACAATTAATATTTCAATAAATTATGCTAGGAATAGGATACAAACTTGTGGAAAGTGTAGTTTTTTATTAGTTTTATTCACACCATATAACCAACAGGCGGAACAGTAACTGCACAAAGTAGGTGCTCATAACTGCTGAATTAATAAAGTAGGACAAGGTTAGTGAGGACTATAAGACAATACTAAGAACAAGAAATGGTCCTGGCCATTCAGTGAATATACTTTGCCTTAGAAAGAGAACTAGCAGATATTTAAAGCAAAAGGAGTTCAATCCAGGTTTAGGTTAACACTAAAACACTATTGACATCTGTCCAAATTCTGTTCACAATCTTAGGTTCTTACATAAATGTTCTGAATTCTTTTAAAATAGCACAACAGGCATAAGCCCAGAACCATGACAGCTTTGTTTCAACACAGAGTTAAGAGATGGCCTGTTTATGAAATATCTTTACCATGAATTATTCATGCTGGGGAATCAACAAAATACTTACTAATTCAGCTGTAATGCTTAACTGTGTTGTTTGACCAAGAGATTGAAATGGTCCTGGAAAAGCCAGGAGAGAAGTGAGAACTTGGCAAGATATATGACCCCATGGAGTCACATAAAAACCCTAAATATTCCATTATCATCACTATTATATAATATGCTTTATGCTTTATAAAGCAAATTGGTACATGTTATCTAAATTGAGCATGACAACCTTGTGAGTCAGGTAGCAGTACTGAATCATGTTGGAAGTTTGGAAGTACTAATGCCAATCTTTTGCAACCTAACCAGTTGAAAATAAGAATGATAATCATGATCATACTAATCATAGCTGGTACCTAAACAGGACTTATTTATGTGCCAAGTGTGATCTACTTGCCTTTACATGTTAGCTCAGTTACTTCTCCAACCATCACAAGTCTCCAAATGGGAATCGAGGCATCTCCTTTATTCAAGATGGTTGGCAAATTCACTTCCCACCTGGTAAAAAAAGAAGAAAAAATGCATTTTTTTTGTCCCTCTCTCCTGCACTGAAGTAACTAGGGAATGACCACTCTGACTTTTCCACCCAGTGTCATGCTATAAAGCTGGAACAGAGAGAACTGAGGCGTAGCTGGAACAGGCTCATGTGGTCTGATGGTTCATTTACTGACAGCCTGAGCATGTGAGCTCCAGCCTTCCCTGCACCCAGGCAGGTCTGTGAGCTGAGGGAGGGGTGGACACAAATGCCAGGCTTTCTCCAATCTCACACTCTCTCTCCAGTTTTTTCAGTAGGTGGAAAATTGTTACTGAAAATGCTGCTGCTCTCTCCTGGGAAGTAAAGCAGATATGCCCTATGCCTCCATGGGAAACTGAAGGGAAGAAAATGAGTGTTCCAGTCCATCCTACCCCCAGCACCTCCAACATCCAAATGAGGGAAACTCATGAAGACCATGTAGGCTTAGTTTCTTCCTCAAAGGCAAGGAACTGGCAAGTAGCAAAGACAAATCTTGAGCCCTAGCATTCTGACCACAGGGTGCGCATCATATTCACTCTACACTACACTGGAAACCTTGCACTCCAACAAGTTTGATGAACGCTGAAAGGCAAACATTCTAGAAGTCAAAACCCTTGAATGCTCTTCTGGAAATGCTTTCATGCCCTAACCAGATTCTCTTTTTCCCATAATTTCTTGTCAAATGTGCTGAAAACATATCATTCGAACCATTTCTTCCTGAGCCAAGTTAACGACGGAGTAAAGAACAAAAAGGAAAGGAAAACATTGTAATTATACTTCATCTCACAACAGCATACTTAAGATTTGACTCAGTCTAACTTTGATGTATTTCTATTACTCAATAAGTACTCATTATACTGTGTAACAGGGTAAGACATCTTCTCTTCACAGAGTTAACAGTTGTGCCAAAAGTACTAATATTTTGCTTTACTGAATATCAGACTCAGGAAGAGATGTTATATTATTCTCTTATTTGTATTTTTTCATCAATCTTCATTCAACCAGGTATCCCAATATGGAGGTGCTTGTTAGTTTACTTTCCACTAAATATAGACAAATAATTAATATGTGCTGGGCCATAAAGTGTTTACTTACTGTTTATTAACAAGCTCAAATTGCAGAACATGAATACATTTGACTGCATTTTGTGAAAAACAACTCAGCATCTTGAACTCCCTAGTGGGAGTAGGATTATATCACCTTCCAGGCTGGAAGACAATTTTATATTTTACATGCTTGTATTTTGTATCTACTACTGCTGTTATTTACTATTTGTGATGTTGTGGAGAAGGGAAGAAAGTGATATCACTTCCTAGCCATGATTCTTATAAACAATAAAAAAGTAGCATGAAGGGTCACAATTCTATCAGTTTTCCAATAAGAGAGAGCTTCAATTCATAAGCATGGTGACTGGAAGAATTGGTTTTTCTCTAAACAGAACCAGAATTGAAATTAGATTGAATCAAGACAATGGTCCTCGGCACCTTTGCTGCCATTTAGAAGGATAACGATTTTGTTTTTATTTCTGGGAAAATAAAAAATCTTAGCTTTTCAAATACCAGTCTAGGCTAGTTGCTAGTGATTGATCACCAATCAGTCATAATTCTCTTCTGCTGAGTCCAGGTACCACCTCTGAATCCTCAGCCCAGCACTCCATTAGTCAGGACCCATGAGTTAGAGTTTATATTAGGTGAAACTATTTGCCTTTCCTATTACATTTGAAGTACCTCACCTGTAGCAGTTTAAAAAGAAAAAAATAAATATAATCCTATAATATTTACAGAATATCAGTGCTCCTTCATTTCTGATTAGTGCTGCTAATCCCTATAGACTCAACACTTTGCAGGAAAATGGTGAAATCTAATTAACTATATTCTGGAAGGACTGTAGCTGATAATAGCTTAGCAACTAAGAGGATTCATCAAGGTAAGAAGAAACATAACAAAGTCCCCTACTGAGCATTTGAAAAATGGCGCTGGTATAATCAAGGAACTGATTTTTAATTTAATTTCATTTTAACTTAAATAGTCATCAGTGGCTGCCATATTGGATAGCTCAGGTATATTGAATCTTGTTTTATCTTCATAATAACCTGGTAAAGCAGGTCATCTCCACAAAAAGAGAAGGAAGTACAGACATATTAAGTGCCTTGCCAAAATTACAAAACTGGAAGGTGACCAAATGTATACTTGAATCCAGTTCTCAACTGGATTCCAAGTTCTCAGCTCTGGGAATCCAAGTTCTCAACTCTTTCTATGGTACCATATCAAGCTCAAGGTAAGTATGAATCAAGAGAGGAAAACCCCCCAAAACTCATGATTGTACACAAGCTAAAAGTTCACAATAGGAAGTACACTACAAAGAACTAACTGTCAAAAATCTGAAATCTTATCCTACTTGTAAGCTAACAAATAAGCATGCCACAGTTTTGCGAAAGCCATCAGAAGACAGGAGATTCCTGAGTCAGAGAGTAAGAATTTTATTATAGCAATAGCAGTAGCCAGAGTATTAGCATTTTCTTGTGACAATTTCCCAACCCAAACTCACACAGTGATGCAAAAAGGGTCAGATGACTCTTGCACATGCAGTGAGTGCATTACAGGTTGCATACAGAGCATAGGGAATCCAAATATTTTATAATGGGCAGTAAGCATCCTGCCCATTACCCCAAAAAGAGGCATTATCTTTATCATACTAGACAATAAGCATGCCTGCCTTTCCCAACCTCTGCCTTTCAAGACCATTCTCTATACAAATATCCTTGAAATAGATAGTCTGGAACAAAGGCTGGAACAAAGGCAATCCCAAGACTTGCATAAATGTGAGAGACCACACACCACCCATGAAAGTGACAAACTGAGAGAAAACCAGCAAAGAAAAGAGAGAGATGTCTAAATACCAACATGAGAGTCAAAGTGTACAGATAAATGTGTATGTTTAATAGAAAGATTATGTGTCCAAAGTTATAAACAGAAAATAAATGTTGAAACAAGAAAATTAAGGTGAAAGTAAATTTGAAAAATAATAGTGAAATATAAGTGTCAGGAAACATTAGCATTCTTATTGGGCATCAATAGTACATTTATAAATATAATTTCCCCAAAACTAGAGGTTACTTCACTCTCAGAACTGAATTGTAAATATATGCACATACCCCTATTCCAGTCACCATAAAACTGGAGCATAAAAATCATAGGATGTTAGACCTGAAAGATGCTCAGAAATAATGAAGTCCTAATTACACAGACAGGGAAACTAAGAGCCACAGGCATAGAGTGTCTTTTTCAGGGTCACACAACCATCTATGGATCTGACATGCATTCACAGATGTCTCTGCTCTTGACCCCTCCATTTCATTACAACACCCTATCTCTTATTTCTCACCTTGAAGTGGACTGAGCCCAAAAAAATAGATACCTGCAAACCTCCCTCTTGTAGAATACGCCCTTGGAACTAGTTGGAGCAGAGCCAAGTGGTCTGAGCTAGCAACGCTTCCCCAGGTGGAAGCCGGGTAGGAAACTTAGCCCTGCACATAGCTTAAATGCTCATTCCCTTAGGTCTGCCACAAAGGCACATTGCATTGCAGAAGAGTTAAAAGAAAAATGTGTGCACAGCACAGGAAGGAGCCCAGATCTTCTCTGAGGAGTTGAGTACTTCAGGGGTATCATTAAAGCTGGGTCAAAAAAAAGTCATTTCATTTTTTTAAAAATATGGTAATATAACCTTGAGCACCAGCTCACTTCAATAACAGGCACTTCATAAAGTTCATTTTTATTATCTTCAGCTGAAGAGTAAATAATACTTCTACAGGTGTCCTTCATATTAAAAGGCTTTATTTGCTGGCAATAGAGACTCTCTCTATCGACTAAAACCTTTATCTATACTTTACAGAGCAGATTGTTTTCCCCCAACACCTTTCAAAGAGGTATAGCCAGTCCATTCTGGACAAAGGAAAAGAGTGTGATAAAAGAGATGATGCAACAACAGCCAACTGAAAGAGCTCTTGATGGCCAAACCTGGAACAATTTGAGCAAAATCAAACAATGCAATATTCAATTATAACCCAAAGAATAAAATAAATATTCATTAGTCCATATTGATAAACAAATAATGTAAATAAGCATCAACAGCACTTTTTTAAAGATAATTTTCCCAAAAGTAGAGTCTACTGTTTCCTTGGGACTGAATCATAAATGTATAGATGTATATAAATATAAATTACTGAATAAGTAAATAAGTGGTAAAGGACAGACAAATCTTCCTTACAGAAGAATTCCAAATAATATATAGACTTATTCCCACCTCCAGGAGGTGGAACGTAATGGCCTCCCCTTGAAGGTGGTCTAGACAAAGGGACCCACTTCCAAAAACTAGAGCACGGAAAGGGAAAAATAGTCCCTTTGCAGTGGAGAGTCCTGGCAAGAGCTGCCTTAACCAAGTGATGAAGGTTAACATTGCCATTGATGTCACATGGATATGATGTATGCTGATGTGAGGGAATGAGAAGGGCACTTCAACTCCACTGTATTCTTTCCAAATCCCATAACCCCAGTCTAATCATGAGAAAAACATCAGACAAACCAAGATCAGAAGACATTTTATAAACTACTTAGCCAGTACTCCCCAAGACCTTCGAGGTCATGAAAAACAAGCAGAGTGAGAAATTGTCACAGACCAGAGGAGACTGAGAAAATATGACAACTAACTACAATGTGGCATCCTGCAATGAAACAGAAAGAAGGCATTAATGGAAAAGCTGGTTAAATCCAAATAAGTTCTGGAGTTTAGTTAATAGTGATGAATAATGTTGCTTTCTTAGTTTTGATAAATGTAGTCTGTAATGTAAGATGTTAACAATGGGTAAAACTGGGTGGTGGGTATACTCTCTGTACTATCTTCATAACTTCTCTATAAATTTAAAATTATACCAAAACAAAAAGTTTATTTAAAAAAAATAGAGGAGGCACCTGGGTAGCTCAGTTGGTTAAGCGTCTGCCTTCGGCTCAGGTCATGATCCCAGATCCTGGGATCAAGCCCCACATTGGGCTCCCTGCTGAGCAGGGAGCCTACTTCTCTCTCTCCCCCTGCCATGCCCTCTGCTTGAGCTCTCTTTCTCTCTGTCAAATAAATAAATAAAATCTTTAAAAAATAAAAATAAAAAAATAAAAAAATAGATGATACAAATTTATCTCATTGTGTGATCCTGCCTGGAGCATGGCATAATTCTATAGCTAATGCATTGCCCAATCCAAGAAGCACAGTTAAAGAAGGCTTGCGGAAGCTAAATGAGTTCAAAAGACAGGGGAGGACTAACAACAGTGCACTTCACAATAAAAGGAAAAGCGATGTTTGTTCTTCACTGAATAACCTGAGTATTATTTGTGTAGTAAGCTGAGAAGCAGAATATATTCTGAACATAAGAAAAATTGAGGCTTTCCTTTATAGGTCAGGAAAAGTAATAAGATAAAAGCCCAAACCAATAAGCTAACCAGATTCTTTGAAAACAAAAGTGTGCTAGCATCTAATAATGTCTATGCTTAATAGTATAAAAGACTCAAATTAAAAACATAAGTTTTAGACAAACCCTTCAAATTTGAGAAATTTCTCTAAATTCTCTTGATGAGTTATGTAGGATTTTATAATAATATCTGGCATTTATATTATCATTTCCAAAGTAGTAAAACCATTTTGCCAATAAATTGTATCGCCTTCTTGCCACCCAGTTCTCTAAATTACTTCCTTTTCCCACTCAGGCTATCCTCTGCTTTCAGCCCCAAGCCAAACTCCCCACCTGTGCCCCCACTCCCAAGTCCCAAGTCCCAACTAAATCCCATCTCTTGCTTTTGACACATTTTTGGATTCATCTTCTAAATCATAATCCCTTCAAAATGACTGTGAATGGATGGATGGACATCTGGGCTCTTTCCATATTTTGGCTATTGTGGACATTGTTGCTCTAAATAATGGGGTCAATCGACAGATGAAAGGATAAAGAAGATGTGATATAGATATACATAGATAGATATAGATAGATAGATAGATAGATAGATAGATAGATAGATAGATAGATAGATACACACAATGGAACATTACTCAGCCACCAAAAAATGAAATCTTACCACTTGCAATGATGTGGATAGACCTAGAGGGTGTTATGCTAAGCAAAATAATTCAATCAGAGAAAGACAATTACCATATATTTCACTCTATGTGGAATTTAAGAAACAAAACAGATGAACATAGAGAAATGGGGGGGGAATAAAATAAGACAAAAACAAGGAGATAAACCATAAGAGACTCTTAGCTATAGGAAACAAACTGAGGGTTGCTGGAGGGGAGGTGGGTGAAGGGATGGGGTAACTGGGTAATGGGCATTAAGGAGGACGCCTGATGTAATGAGCACTGGATGTTATATGAAACTGATGAATCACTGAACTCTACCTCTGAAACTAATACTACACTATATGTTAATGGATTGATTTTAAATTTTAAAAAAATGTGAATTAATGGAAGTGACTTAATGGGTTAAAAAAGGCATACATCAAAAACTAAAGATGTATTGTATGGTGACTAACATAACATAATAAAATTTAAAAAAAAGAAAGAAAGGCATATGTTAGCTTTCCACATAAACTTTATGTAGATGAGGAAAACTACCTTGCTCTTTTTCTCCTCATCTTTGCATAGAAACACACAATTGTGTTTCCAAAAGAAGCCAGAAAGGCATGGGCATAACTTATAATACATGTGGTATGAATTTTCTTGAAAAACAGCCCTTAAAGTCAAATTCAACTACGACTGTTTACAAAGAAACTATGTTACGGAGACTGACAAATGCATAATATTTTTATCAGTATATATGAGGCTTACATTTTGTTTCATCACTTTTATTGCTGAAGAATATATTTTTTAATATTTATTTATTTTAGAGAGAGAGAGAGCATGAGCAAGCTGGTGGGAGGGGCAGAGGGAGAGGAAAACAAACAGGCTCCCCACTGAGCAGGGAGCCTGATGCAGGGGCTCCATCCCAGGTCCCTGAGATCATGACTAGAGCCAAAATCAAGAGTTGGACGCTCAACTGACTGAGCCACCCAGGCACCCCAGCTAAAGAATACATTTTAAAGGGATGGGTTAAATATTCAAGGACACAAACACAAGTAAATACCTCTTAGTTCAGTATGAATATAACAAATCCATTAGTATATCTACATGTGAGCATGCTCAGCAAAGAACAGACTGAACAAATGTTTATTGAGTACCTCTGAGGTGTCAGGAAATGTGCCAACCCTTTGGCAAATGCTGTCTCATTTCATTTTTTCTATAAATATGTAAGGTCGATATAATTATCCTCACTTTTCAAATTGTAAAACCAAGCATCCAAAGATTAAATCACCCAAGGATATGTTACTTACGGTAAATAATTAGTTCCTTTAACTGATAAACCCTAAAATATCAGTGGTTTAACACAATAAGATGCTATTTCTCATTCATATCACCATCTAATGCAAATCAGAAGGGGAAGAGGTTGTGTTCTGCCCCACCTGGTCATTCGGAGCCCCCCAGGATATTTCCATCTGTCCACTGGTGGATGGAAATTGAGAGCAAGGATAGTACATTAAAAGTTTTTGTAGACCAGGCCTAACAGTGGCACATACCACTATATGCTCGCATTCCATTCCCCAAAAATGATCCCTCTTCTGTTAATAGGGAAAGAATGAATGCTTTCTCCCTAAGAGAGGGAACAAGCTAAAGAAGTATGCTCTCACTACTGATAATCAGCATAGTACTGGAAGGTCTAGCTACTTCAATAAGGCAAGAAAAGACATACAGATAAGAAAGAAGAAAGGAAAATATTCCTATTTGCAAATGACATGATCATCTATGTAGAAAACTCTGGAGTCTACCAAAAAAGTCCTATAACTAATAGGTGAGTTAAACAAGGTCAAAACACAAAATCAACCACATTTCTGGATCCTAAAAATAAATGTGCAAAACTGAAGTTAAAGACACAATGCCATTTACAATCACTCCAAAAAACCAACCAAACAAACAAACAAATAAGATGCTTAGGAATAAATCTATCACATGCGCAGGACTTCTATGCTGAAAATCACAAAATGCTAAAGAAATAAACAAAAGGAGACTTGAATAAATACAAAGTAAATACAAAGATGGTAGAATTAAAAGCAAGCACATCAATAATTACATTATGTGTAAATAATCTAAACATTCTAATTAAAAGCAGAGAAAGTCAGACTGGACAAAAATGCAAGACCCAACTAGAGGCTGTCCATAAGAAACCCATTTAATATAAAAACATAGACAGGTTAAAAGTAAAAGGATAGAAAAAGATATACCACGTAAACATTAGTTAAAAGAAAGCTGGAGTGGCTATATTAATATCATACAAAGTAAACATCAGAACATAGAACATCAGGGGCACAGAGATATTACATAATGATATAACAGTCAATTCATCAAGAAGACATAGCAATTCTAAATGAATATACGTCTAATAACTGAGTTTCAAAATACAGGACTCAAAAATTGACCTGATCAAGGGGGGAGATTGGCATATCTAAAGTTATAGTTAGAGATTTTAACACCCTTCTCTCAACAATTGATAGAACAAGTTGACAAAACATTGGTAAAGGTATAGAAAATTTGAACAATACTGTCAAGCAAGTTACATGGAACAATCACAGAAAACACATTCACTTTAAACATACATATAACATCACCAAGATAGACTACAAACTGAGCCATAAAATAAGTCCTTTTCAAATGATTGAAGTCATACAGACTATATTTTGTGAGCCTGGGTATGATGACATTAAAAGTCAGTTTTAAAAGAATACCTGAAGTCCTTAAATATTTTTGAAGTTAAGAAATGGACTCCTAAATGTTACATAAGTCAAATATGAAGGAATCAGAAAATATTTCTGACTGAATGATAATGAAAATACAAATATTAAAATTTGCAGGATGCAGCTAAAATAGTGCTTAGAGCAAAATTTATCATTCTAAATGCTTATGTTGTTGATGAAAAAAAAGTTTTAAACTATAGCTTCTACATTAAGAGACTAGAAAAAGAAGAGTGAGCTAAGCCAAAGTAAATAAAGGAAGGAAATAATAAATATAAAAGCTGAAAGTAATTAAAGAAAGAATAGATAATAGAGGAAATCAAGTCATTCAGAAGCTGATTCTTTGTAAAGATTAATAAAATTGAAAAATCCTTACCTAGACTGATCAAGAGGAAAAAATAAAATTACCAATATCAAGAATGAAAGAGAGAATACCACATAGATATTACAGGCATTAAAAGGATATGAAAGGAATATTATGGCTAACTTTATGACTATGAATTTGACAACTTAGATTAAATGAACAAATTCCTTAAAGGACATAAATTACCAAAAGTGATATAAGAGAAAAGAGAAATTCTAAAAAGCCCAATATATGGTATTTTGATGTTGGTGTTGTTGTTGATGGGTTTTTTTAAGTATAGTAAAGAAACTGAATTTACAGTTAAAAATCCCCCCACAAGGGGCGCCTGCGTAGCACAGTTAGTTAAGCGTCTGAATCTTGATTTCAACTCAGGTTGTGCTCTCAGGGTCATGAGATCAAGCCACATCGGGCTCTACACTCAGCACAGAGTCTGCTTAAGACTCTCTCCTTCTCCCTCTGCCTCACCCCTACTCCGCCTCCCCCGCCTTTCCAATAAATAAATCTTTAAAAAGAAAAAAAACCTCCCCACAAGGAAAACTCAAAATCCAAAGGAATCCGCAGGTACATTCCATCAAATATTCACAAGAGAAATGACACTGATATTTCTCGAACTCCTTCAGAAAATTTTTAAACTCATTTTTTAAAGCCAGCATAGCCTTGACACCAAAACTCACAAATCAATTCAAGAAAAGAAATTTTCATACAATTATCTCTCCTGGACATAATGCAAAACTCCTTAACAAAATATTAGGAAATCAAACTCAGCAATATATATTTTTTAAAAAATACATCAAAACTAACTGAAGTTTTTCCAAGACTGCAAGACTAGTTTAACATCCAAAAATCAGTTACTATGATTCACCACAAGATATAAAACTATCTCAGTAGTTGAAAAAGATACACTTGATAAAATGCCTACTTATTATAAAAACTATCAGAGATTTAGGAATAGAAAAAAATTTCCTCAAACTAATAAACAGGATCCAAGAAAAACTTATAGCTAATATATTAATGGTGAATGAAGAACATTTCCCCCATCTGATTATTGCTTCTATTTCCTTACAGGTTATGGGTCTGTTCAGGTTTTCTATTTCTTCCTGGTTCAGTTTTGGTAGTTTATACACCTCTAGGAATGCATCCATGTCTTCCAGATTGTCTAATTTGCTGGCATATAGTTGCTCATAATATGTTCTTGTAATTGTTTGTATTTCTTTGGTGTTGGTTGTGATCTCTCCTCTTTCATTCACGATTTTATTTATTTGGGTCCTTTCTCTTTTCTTTTTGACAAGTCTGGCCAGGGGTTTATCAATCTTATTAATTCTTTCAAAGAACTAGCTCCTAGTTTCATTGATCTGTTCTACTGTTCTTTCGGTTTCTATTTCATTGATTTCTGCTCTGATGTTTATTATTTCTCTTCTCCTGCTGGGTTTAGGCTTTATTTGCTGTTCTTTCTCCAGCTCATTTAGGTGTGGGGTTAGGTTGTGTATTTGAGACTTTTCTTGTTTCTTGAGGAAGGCTTGTATTGCTATATACTTTCCTCTTAGGACAGCCTTTGCTGTATCCCAAAGATTTTGAACAGTTGTGTTTTCATTTTCATTGGTTTCCATGAATTTTTTTAATTCTTCTTTAATTTCCTGGTTGACCCATTCATTCTTTAGTTGGATGCTCTTTAGCCTCCATGTATTTGAGCTCTTTCCGACTTTCCTCTTGTGATTGAGTTCTAGTTTCAAAGCATTATGGTCCAAAAATATGCAGGGAATTGTCCCAGTCTTTTGGTAACAGTTGAGACCTGATTTGTGACCCAGGATGTGATCTAATTCTGGAGAATGTTCCATGTGCATTCGAGAAGAACGTGTATTCTGTTGCTTTGGGATGGAATGTTCTGAATAGATCTGTGAAGTCCATCTGGTCCAGTGTGTCATTTAAAGCCCTTATTTCTTTGTTGATCTTTTGCTTAGATGATCTGTCCATTTCAGTGAGGGGGTGTTAAAGTCCCCTGCTATTATTGTATTATTGTCGATGTGTTTCTTTGATTTTGTTATTAGTTGGCTTATATAATTGGCCGCTCCCATGTTAGGGGCATAGATATTTACAATTGTTAGATCCTCTTGTTGGATAGACCCTTTAAGTAGGATATAGTGTCCTTTCTCATCTCTTATAGTCTTTGGTTTAAAATCTAATTTGTCTGATATAAGGATTGCCACCCCAGCTTTCTTTTGATGTCCATTAGCATAGTCAATGGTTTTCCACCCCCTCACTTTCAATCTGGAGGTCTCTTTGGGTCTAAAATGAGTGTCTTGCAGATAGCATATCAGTGAGTCTTGTTTTTTTATCCAATCTGATACCGTGTCTTTTGATTGGGGCACTGAGCCCATTTACATTCAGGGTAACTATTGAAAGATATGAATTTAGTTCCATTGTATTGCCTGTACGGTGACTGTTACTCTATACTGTCTCTGTTCCTTTCTGGTCTATGTTACTTTTAGGCTCTTTCTTTGCTTAGAGGACCCCTTTCAATATTTCTTGTAGGGCTGGTTTGGTGTTCGCAAATTCTTTTACTTTTTGTTTGTCCTGGAAGCTTTTTATCTCTCCTTCTATTTTCAATGACAGCCTAGTTGGATATAGTATTCTTGGCTGCATATATTTCTCATTTAGTGCTCTGAATAGATCATGCCAGTCCTTTCTGGCCTGCCAGGTCTCTGTGGAGAGGTCTGTTGCCAATCTAATGTTTCTACTATTGTAGGTTACACCTCTTGTCCTGAGCTGCTTTCAGGATTTTCTCTTTGTCTCTGAGACTTGTGAGTTTTACTCTTAGATGTCAGGGTGTTGACCAATTTTTATTGATTTTGAGGGGGGTTCTCTGTGCCTCCTGGATTTTGATGCCTGTTTCCTTCCCCAGATTAGGGAAGTTCTCTGCTATAATTTGCTCCAATATACCTTCTGCCCTTCTCTCTCTTTCTTCTTCTTCTGGGATCCCAATTATTCTAACGTTGTTTCACTTTATGTTATCACTTATCTCTTGAATTCTCCCCTCATGATCCAGTAGTTGTTTAGCTCTCTTTTTCTCAGCTTCTTTATTCTCCATCATTTGGTCGTCTATATTACTAATTCTCTCTTCTGCCTCATTTATCCTAGCAGTTAGAGCCTCCATTTTTTATTGCACCCCATTAATAGCCTTTTTAATTTCGACTTGGTTAGATTTTAGTTCTTTTATTTCTCCAGAAAGAGATTCTCTAGTATCTTCTATGCTTTTTTCAAGCCCAGCTAGTATGTTTATAATCGTCATTCTGAACATTCTGAAAATGGTGACATCTTACTAATGTCTGTATTGATTAAGTCCCTGGCAATCAGTACTGCCTCTTGTTCTTTTTTTTTTTTTTGAGTTTTTCCATCTTGTCATTTTGTCCAGAGGAGAATAGATGAATGAGAGAACAAAATGCTAACAGGGTAACAACGACCCCAGAAAAATACACACTAAACAAATCAGAAGAGACCTGAAACCAGGGGGAAAAGAAAGGGAAATTAAAAAAAAAAAAAAAAAAGAATATGATCAGGCTGGTGAATAGAACAGAGCCACACACTAGATTTTGGGTGTATTTTGGTCTGTTAGAAGAAATTGCCTCACAAAATTTTAAAGAATGAAAAACTTATATATATATATACATACACACACACACACACACAAAATAACAGTAAATACAATGAAGGGATGGAATATGACTGTAAAGATGAAAATTTAAAAAGATTTTTAAAAAGGAATTAATAAGATAAGAAGTTGGTTGAAAAAAGAATGAAAAAAAATTTTTTTAAAAGAGAAAATGTGAGCAGGTGGGAGACTAGCACAATGTCACATACTAGATTTAGGGTATATTTTGGTCTGTTAGAAGAAACTGTCTCCCAAAATTTTAAAGAAAGAAAAACTTATATATATATATATATATAAAATAAGGTTAAATGCAATTAAGGGATAAAATATGACTGTGAAAATTAAAATTAAAAAGGATTTTTAAAAAGGAATTGGTAAGATGTTGGTTGAAAAAGGGAAGAAGAAAAATTCAACTAAAAAAAGTAGAAAAATTAAAGAATAAAGAAAATTTTAAAAATTAACTTTGAGGGTGCCTGGGTGGCTCAGTCATTAAGTGTCTGTGTTTGGCTCAGGTCATGATCCTAGGGTCCTGGGATCGAGCCCTGAGTTGGGCTCCCTGCTCTGCAGGAAGCCTGCTTCTCCCTCTCCCTCTCCCCCTGCTTGTGTTCCCTCTCTCGCTGTCTCTCTCTGTCAAATAAATAAATAAAATCTTTAAAAAAATAATAATAATAATAAATTAACTTAGAAAGACTAAAGAATCATGGAGAAAAAAGCCATGAATTCTATGTGCTGTATTCCCCTAGTGATGGAGTGCTGCCGTTCTCGTTGATCGGTAAACTTGGTCTTAGAGGGCTATTCTTGCTGATCTTCTGGGGGAGGGGCCCGTTGCCATGGTTCCCAAATGTCTTTGCCAGAGGCAGAATTGCCCCGCTCTTGTCGGGTCTGGGCTAAGTAATCTGCTCCCGTTTGCCCTCGGGAGCCCTTGTTCCCTGCAAGCTTTCGGTACAGCTTTGGAGGAGGAGAGTGAAAATGGTGGCCTCCCAATTTCCACCCTGGAGGAGCCAAGAACTTGGGGCCCCACTCCTCAGTTCATCCCCAGAGAACAGCAGTCACTCCCATCTCCCCGGTCTCCGGCCGCACTGCATGCTCACCCGGCCTGTGACCAAGCGTTTCTATCTCTGGCACCTGACCCGGTGTGGAGTCTCCAAACCCAGGAGATCCCTGTGGTGTGCTCCCACACCGCTCCTCCCGGGGGAGGAAGGGGAGTCTCCCCGGATCTGCCGCTTGTTGGGTCCCTGCTGGAGGAGCAGTGGCCCAACTGGGCCGCGGACCATGGTTTATGGCAACCCCGAGCTGAGAGCCCGCGCCTTGGCTCCGTCTCTGCAGCCAGCTCCCCCCCCCCAATACCTGGGAGCTCTGCTGCACTCAGGCACCCCCGGTCTTTCTGTGACCCCGAAGGTCCTGAGACCACACTGTCCCGCGAGGGTTCCACCCCCCACTTAGCCACTGCAGCGACGTCCCTCAGCGGAGCTGACTTCTAAAAGGTCCGATTTTGTGTTCCACGGCTCTATCACTTGCCAGAAGCGGCCAACGGAGGCCCCCTCCCCCGCCGTCTGTCCTCCCGAATATCGCCTCGGATTCACTTCTCCGCACGCCCTACCTTCCAGTAAGTGGTCGCTTCTCTGTTCAGAGAGTTGTTGCTACTCTCTTCTTCGATCTCCTGTTGAGGTCGTAGGTGTTCAGAATGGTTTGATCCCTATTCAGTTGAATTCCTGAGACCAGATGAAATCCAGGTCTCCTACTCCTCCGCCATCTTGCTCCGCCTCGTCTTTCTTTTTTTACTGAAGTATAGTTGACATACAGTATTATATTAGTTTCAGGTATACAACATAGTGATTCCACATTTATATGCATTAAGAAGTGATTACCACAGTAGGTCTAGTTCCCATATATCACCATACATAGTTATTACAGTATTATTCACTATATTCCCAGCTACACTTCACATCCCCATGACTTGTTTATATTATTACTAGAAGTTTGTACGTCTTCATCCCCCTTCACCTATTTCATCCATCCTCCCACTCTTCCCTTTGACAACCACCAGTTCTCTATATTTATGAGATTTATCACTGTGTTTTTGTTTTATTTCTTAGATCCTATATTAAAGATTTTTTAAATTATTTGAAGAAATTTGGGCAAAATGAAAATGATCAAAGAAGAGATGAAAGGATATTTATGATAAATTATCAATAGTTATTGAAAACCAATAAAAGACTAGATAAGATGGTGAAATTAAAAATGAGTGTGCTCATGACCGCTTGTCCCTGCTGTTCTGTCCCTGGGGTAGTATAAATCAGAGGCTCTGAAGCATCTCAGTAAATGAGAGCAGCATTCATTGACCCATTTGGTTTATAGTGATTCTCTCCTATTTGTGATTTCAATGAAAAACCATTTAAATATGGCTTTGGACTGCACTGGTATTTTCCATGTCATAATCAGAGCAGAAACTAAAAGCTACAAACCCCCGAAGTGCCTGCATTAACTCCTGATAGGATAGTGTCCGTTTTTAGGCTATGATTATTGCAGTTAATTTTCCATTCCGATGGACTAATGAACATCTGGTGTATTGATATTGGTGTTTGGACTGGTTCTGCAAAGCGTGTTTTGAGTTAAGTGTTATAGTTCTTCCTCCCGTACTATGCAAAAGGCTAAAGAGACTTAAATTTTCAGGTGCTACTTAACCAGCACTGTTCTAATTAGAAATCATACTACCTCCTAAGGAGTTGGTAGTGATTATAAAAATATGCATTATTTTCTTAAGAAGATAAAGGAACCCAAGACAATTGGAGGTGCATCATTTCCTGAGTATGGCTACATCTTTGTCCCCTTCACAGTCGCCAGTGTAATCCTTTAAATTGCTCAAAGAATTCTACTTCCCTGGTGCCCCCTGACCCCACGGACTCCCTCTTCCATTATGGCTTTCCTGCTTCCTCTTTTACATTTCACTCACTCCAGAAATGCTCTGGGTGCCAATATAAAGGATACGGAGTGTAGCAGTGAAGAAAACTGCAAATAGTCCAGTTTAAAAAGACAGTCTCTCATCTTAAAAAGAAAACAATTGCACTACTGGGTATTTACCACAAAAGATACAAATGTAGGGATCCGAAGGGGTACATGCACCCCAATGTTTATAGCAGCAATGTCCACAATAGCCAAACTGTGGAAAGAGCCAAGATGTCCATCGACAGATGAATGGGTAAAGAAGAGGTGGTATATATACACAATGGAATATTATGCAGCCATCAAAAGGAATGAGATCTTGCCATTTGCAACGACGTGGATGGAACTGGAGGGTGTTATGCTGAGTGAAATAAGTCAATCAGAGAAAGACATGTATCCTATGACCTCACTGATATGAGGAATTCTTAATCTCAGGAAACAAACTGAGGGTTGCTGGAGTGGTGGGGGGTGGGAGGGATGGGGTGGCTGGGTGATAGACATTGGGGAGGGTATGTGCTACGGTGAGTGCTGTGAATTGTGCAAGACTGTTGAATCACAGATCTGTACCTCTGAAACAAATAATGCAATATATGTTAAGAAAAAAAAGAAGAAGATAGTAGGAGGGGAAGAATGAAGGGGAGTAAATCGGAGGGGGAGACGAACCACGAGAGACGACGGACTCTGAAAAACAAACTGAGGG
Source organism: Callorhinus ursinus (assembly GCF_003265705.2). NCBI lineage: Eukaryota > Metazoa > Chordata > Mammalia > Carnivora > Otariidae > Callorhinus > Callorhinus ursinus. The sequence goes on from NW_027397068.1 coordinate 8,896,440, forward strand.
TTCTAGAGGGGGGGGGATGGGTTAGCCTGGTGATGGGTATTAAAGAGGGCACGTTCTGCGTGGAGCACTGGGTGTTATGCACAATGAATCATGGAACACTACATCAAAAACTAATGATGTAATGTATGGTGATTAACATAATGATAAAAAAATAATAAAATAAAATAGTATTTCAAAAAAAAAAAACCTTGATCCCACATCTCCCTTCACAGCTACCTTATTTCTCTGCTCCCCTCTTCACCCAAACTCTTGAAATACTTGTTCTTATTCAGTGCCTCTATTTCCTTTCTTCTCATTCTTTCTTGAAACCACCACATTCAGCCTTCGATCTCCACCATGGCACCAAACAGGTCTTGTGAAGGTCATTGGTGTCATCCACATTACTCAGCCCAACAGTCAAGTCCTCATAGCCCACTGCCTGTCAGCAGCACTTACACAGCTGATCACTCTTACTTCATACACTTCTTCACCTGGTCTTGGGATGGAATTATCTCTCATCATTCTCCTCCACCTGAATAGCTGTTTTTCTCTGCCTTACTTCTTCCTCCTTTTCTTCCTGATCTTTGATTAGTGAAGACCTCCAGGACCCAGTTCTCAGACTTGTTCAATCTATAATTGCTCCCCAGGTCATCTCACCCAGCTATTCAAAAGATTATGTTCCATGTGCTGTTATGAAACACACTTCAAGATATATTTTTAAGTGAAAAAAGATCAAAGGTGGCAAGCTGGATGTGTGCAGGAATTTGGAGTGACTGACAACACAGGGATACAAAACTTAACTCCTATTCTGAAAGGCTTGGGCACAAAATAAACCAGGAAGACACATTGAAGAGCTGACAATGTAGCCCCAACCAGTAATGTTTTTGCTAATTTAGCTGGAGGCAGTTAAAAAGATGAATCAGACATGCATCCCATCCTCCAGAAATATATAGTTAGCTGTGGGGGGAGGGGGTGAAAAATAAATAGGGACAAAATAAGGAAGAAAATAGTGTCACCAGAGAAATGAGAATTAGGATGTATCAGAGCTCCAAAATAGAGCAGCTTTTAAAAGCTTGCTGAAGCTGAATTATTTCATTTTTTTACTTCATGTTTTTAAAATAACATTTCCTAATTTCCTCTATTATCAAACTAAAACTTCTAAAGTTTTCTGTCTCTTATCCACGCTACTCTCTATATTCTCAATCTTCCAATCAGAGTGGAAAAGCTTTTTTATTTAGAACTACTCTTCTCGGGCGCCTAGGTAGCTCAGCTGGTTAAGCATCAGATTCTTGATCTCAGCTCAGGTCTTGATCTGTGAGTTCCAGTCCCACATTGGGCTCCACATTGGACTCCACACTGGGCATGGGGCCTACTTTTTAAAAAAAAGAAAAAAAAAAGAACTACTCTTCCAACAAACCTCAAGAACCCAAGAAAAACATAACTTAGGATTAATGTTTGTAGGGAAAAAAAAAAACTTTATTTCATGTAATTAAGGAGAAAGGGGTCAAAATAGAGAAATAAACATGTTGGCCACAGGGAGAAATGTAGAGAGGTTGCCCCAAGCTGATAGATGGCTCAGGTTCTACCTAGGTCTCTAATTCCAAAGCCCATACACTTTCAATGTTACAGCCTGTCTCAGATATAAATGCAAGTTTAAATTGACTATAAAAGAAGCAAAAATAACCAGGGGAAAAGAAACATTTAATTTACAAGAAAGAATGTATTGTTGGTGGAGTAAGTCCCCTAGAAGAAGTAGGGAAACAGGAATTTCAAGAGGGTACATCTACAGAAATGCGATAAAAGCACAATGAAAACAGAGAGGCAAAATGACTCTCATTTCACTGCAGAAAGATAAAGACCTTTTTAAAAACAATTTAAAATTTAAAAAACCCATTTTTTTTGTCTTTAGTGAAATTATTTTCTTTTACTTTCTATATCTAAAGAATAAATGGTAACCATCTCCCAGTCTTCTTGATTTTTGCCCAATGGGCAGAAGAAATTACATCCAGAGCTAGAGAGATCTCACACTGGCTGGAGATTTTTATTCCTGCCCCCTGACTTCCAGTCCCCAGTCCACCCAAAGACTCTCACCCACTCCATTCTCCATTTCATACATGCCTCACTTGCTGCTGCCCTCATTAAAGAATGTCTGTTAAACCTAAGCCACATCAATCTCTGTCCCTTCTTATAACTGCCAAAATGCCAGTTGTCTTTGAAGTTTTCCTGGACCTAATCCAACAGAGATGAATCAGAGGATTTGATCAATATTCTGACCAGCAGCCATTGGTTGTGAATATTCCTATGTGGATTTTGATTGTCTTGTTTTCATGAATACATATTCATATTTGAGTTTACAGTAGTACCCCCCCTTATCCACAGGAGATGCATTCCAAGACTGAATACCTGAAACCACAGATAGTACCGAACCCTATATGTACTATGTTTTTTCCTATACTTACAAACCTATGATAAAGTTTATCAGTTAGGTACAATAAAAGATTTTTAAAAACTAATTAAAAAATAGAACAATTATAACAGTATACTATAGGGGCATCTGGGTGGCTCAGTCGGTTAAGCGTCTGCCTTCCACTCAGGTCATGATCCCAGGGTCCTGGGATGGAGCCCAGAGTCAGGCTGCCCGCTCAGCAAGGGAGTCGGCTTCTGCCTCTCCCTCTGCCCCTCCCCCCCACTCGTGCTCAGTCTCTTGCTTTCTCTCTCCCAAATAAATAAATATCTTTAAAAAAAAACTGTATACTATAATAAACATTAGGTGAATGGGGTCTCTCAAAATATCTCATTGTGCTGTACTCAACTTTCTTGTGATGATGTGAGATGATAAAATGTTTATGTGATGAGATGAAGTGAGGTGAATGATGCAGGTCTTGTGACGTAGTGTTAGGCTACTATTGACCTTCTGAGGATTCATCAGAAAGAGGATCATTGGCTTGCAGACCATGGTAACTGAAAGTGCAGAAAACGAAACTACAGGTAAGGGGGACTGTCGTATCTTTTTTTTTAATTCCTTACAACTATGCATTCAATAAATGTCACTATCTCACTGATTGCCCAGTTTAATCACAGCTATCCAGAAGACAGACAGATCATAGATGGTAGGTAAATAGGTAGATAGAAAGACAGATAGATGATAGATGATAGATAGATAGATGATAGATAAAGATAGAAATTGAAAGAATACAAATGTTAACCAAAACTAAACACATTTTTTTTTTAATGTGGAGTTCTTTGAGCTTGGTGATGATGCTGTTTCACAGTCAATTTACTGCATTACTCTGAGAACAATTTGCCATAAACATCAAAGTCATGTTATATGCTTTTTTTTCTCTCTTTTCTCCAAAGAAATGCACAGTGGGATATATAAAATGTCAGAAATAATTAGACAAAATCACACAATTTCATTGTGACACTAAAATATCTTTGGAGTTGAGCACTTGCTTATGAAACTTTAAAAACTGCTTTGAAGTCTGCTTATTATAAACATTATAATATTTTTCTTTAATGTCCCAGAATTTCTAAAGTATGATACAAGGTGAATATGTGTTTCAAAATAAAAAATAATTTATGTATAAATGTATATATATATTAATAAATATAAATAAGAAAATAATTCAGGTGGCAAGATAGACTTTAAAGTTGGTAATATTTTCATGAGGAAGAGTTGGGGAACTTAACTTTTTAAAAAGTATCTTTTTGGTAGCTACACGTGTAGTTAGCACAGCATAAGGATTAGACTTGTAAGTCACTATGTTGTGTACCTGAAATTAATGTAACATTGTGTCAACTATATATCAATTTTTAAAAAATATCTTTTGAAGAATCATGTAAAAGTGAACTTTGTACCCAGAGATAAAAAAGAAAATTATATCAAAACTGTGTAAAGAATTTCTGAGTACTGAAATACGATAACATTTTCTAGGGGGAAAAATATGACTTTTCATTCATTAACCAGTAGCATACTATCTTCCAGGAACCCTCAGAAGAAAAGCTCTGGTGCTTCCTTTTACCCATACAAAATGGAACATAAGAAACTACATAGCTGAAGAAACTACAGTCTTCTTATAAATGAGAGGCATTGAAGTCTAAGTAAATTTCCTGCTGAGGGAAAATAACCAGCAGCTTTTCCACAGTGTAGACTGAAACAGGGAAAACATGAATATCACTAACTGTACCACAGAAGCCAGTGTGGCTGCAAGACCCAAGACCATCACTGAGAAGATGCTCATTTCCATGACTCTGGTGATCATCACCACTCTGACCATGTTGCTGAACTTGGCCGTGATCATGGCCATCTGTACCACCAAGAAGCTCCACCAGCCTGCCAACTACTTGATCTGTTCCCTGGCTGTGACAGATCTCCTGGTGGCAGTGCTCGTCATGCCACTGAGCATCATGTATATTGTCATGGACAGCTGGAAACTAGGGTACTTTATCTGCGAGGTGTGGCTGAGTGTGGACATGACCTGCTGCACCTGCTCCATCCTCCATCTCTGTGTGATTGCCCTAGACAGGTACTGGGCCATCACCAACGCTATTGAATATGCCAGGAAGAGGACTGCCAAAAGGGCTGGGCTGATGATCCTCACTGTCTGGACCATCTCCATCTTCATCTCCATGCCCCCTCTGTTCTGGAGGAGCCACCGCCAACTCAGCCCACCTCCTAGTCAGTGCACTATCCAGCATGACCATGTCATCTACACCATTTACTCCACACTTGGGGCATTTTATATCCCCTTGACTTTGATACTTATTCTGTATTACCGGATTTACCATGCAGCCAAGAGCCTTTATCAGAAAAGAGGATCTAGCCGGCACTTGAGCAACAGAAGCACGGATAGCCAAAATTCTTTTGCGAGTTGTAAACTTACACAAACTTTCTGTGTGTCTGATTTCTCCACCTCAGACCCTACCACAGAGTTTGAAAAGATCCACTCCTCTATCAGGATCCCTTCCTTCGATAATGATCTAGATCACCCAGGAGAACGTCAGCAGATCTCTAGTACCAGGGAACGTAAGGCAGCACGCATCCTAGGACTGATTTTGGGGGCATTCATTTTGTCGTGGCTGCCATTTTTCATCAAAGAGTTAATTGTTGGTCTGAGCATCTACACGGTGTCCTCTGAAGTGGCTGATTTTTTGACGTGGCTTGGTTATGTTAATTCTCTGATCAACCCTCTGCTCTACACGAGTTTTAATGAAGACTTTAAGCTGGCTTTTAAAAAGCTAATTAAGTGCCGAGAACATACTTAGATTGCAAAAAGCCAAAAGGCATTGTTTTTACCAGCCTTGTGAGCGGACAGAGGAAAGGGGTTCAACTTAATAATTCTTGAACATAGTTGGTTCAGAAAAGTTTGTAAGGTAGTGTGGTCTTTTTGTTTGTTCATTTGTTCCGTTTGGTTTGAGGTTTGTTATCTGGTGTGCCGTTTTCTACCTCCGGTTTTATTTGTGGTACATGATTTCAAATAAACATCCAACAAAGACAGAAATTTCATAGATGTAATAATAAGGCAAAATAGTAACTACTTTTTTTTAGCCATTTCAGTTAATCCTGCAATTAAAGAATGCCAAAATAAATCTTTATTTGCAGAAGTTCTTATTACTTATGAATCAAATACCTGATAACTTGCCCTCGTGTGGCATTAAATCTGAGGTCATGGCTCCATATGCGTGCAAATTTTAGTGGGAATTGCATGACTACATAAAGCATTAATAAAAAAAAAAAGTGGTACACTGTCATCCGCTTGCAGACCTGAGCTAAAATCATTTACTGTGACAACATAGCCCACTCCTTTTAGGCACAAATAGTACAGCTGACATGTCCTTTATCATTCATGATAAATATGCTTCTTCATTCTCTAAAGAACCCGGAATGAATACTCCAGCACTTTCCTAGGTCTTTGACTATGAATATGAAACATAAACAAATTCAAGATAATCTAAATCTCCTTTGGTCCATGTGTTGCTGTATTACCTGACAGGCACACTGGACATCTTCCCATTCTGAGAAGTGTCCCACTGAGCCTTGCACACACTCCCTCACTCTAGCAGGATTCAGGTGGGAGTACAAGCAGCTTAACTGGGTAGAGTGATCAAATGAAGGAATATGTTATCTGAAGAACTTTGTTGGAGAATGTTACTTATTAAGTTACCAGTTGTGCACTTGGAAAAACCATTAAAAGTCGAAAATCTATGTTTACTGCAAAGGTCACCCATCGAGGAAATGAGTATGAAATTGTGTCCCCTGGGATCTCAGTGGCTTCCATGCCAGACTGCATCTTGGGGCCAGGAGGCTGCAGATGGGACCTGACCTGAGGCCAAGCACCTCGCCTGACCTGGGGTGACTGCTCTAGTCACATGGAGGAGCTTACCACTAAGTCAAGAGTGATGACAGGGACACCTGGGTGGCTCAGTCGGTTAAGCGTCTGCCTTCAGCTCAGGTCATGATCCCAGGGTCCTGGATCGAGTCCCACATTGGGCTCCTTGCTCGGTGGGGAGTCTGCTTCTCCCCCTGCCTGCTGCTCCCCCTGCTTGTGCATGCTCTCTCTCTCTGACGAATAAATAAACAAAATCTTAAAAAAGAGTGATGACAGAAGGGAATGAAAGTTTGTAAATTCATGTACGCTCTTGAGTCAGTGACTATTTTACACCTCTTCTGCTCGTCTCATCCACAACTCCTCCCCATCTCTTCACTCTCCACAGGTCATTTCTCTTCTTTGCTCACTGAGAAGACATGAATTTGCTCCCTCTCCTCCATGTTGTAGCCTTAAATCTACTTCCCACGCAAGAGCCTGCTTCATGTCTCTCCTGGCTCTCCCACCTGAGTGTCTCCACTCATCAATCCTTCATTCTGCTCACCTCTCACCTTCTGCTGACTTTCCTATCCTGTGCCATCTGAGTGTACCCCTCCTAGCTCTCCTGAAACAGATCTCCCAAAGTTTTTGGTGACTAGCCAGTAGGCAAATATAATGGCCTTCCCTCTGTCCTTATCTACTTCCCAATCTCTCATCAGTTAAAATAGCTAAGCCTCCCTTTCTTGTTTAAGCCTGTGACTTCCAAAATACATTACTCCCCCTGGTTCTCCAATCACCTCCTCATTCTTTGTCTCCTTTTCTTCCTCCTGGGGCATTGTCCTCGGCTCTTACCTCCTGTATCTCCATACTCCATCCCATCCCATCACATGCCTGTGGCTTTTCAGTTTGTGTCTTTAGTTCTGATCTCTGTCTTTCTCAAACTCCAGACCCGTGAATTATATCCAGTGAACATCTCCCTGTGAATAGCCTGTTGGTTCCTCAAATGCAGCTTTTCCAAACTGAACTCATGATCATTTCTCCACACTCAAACCTTCTCCTCCTTCCACCCTCCCAGTCTCAGATAACAGGATTACCATGCTTTTTACCATTCCTATTAGATAAATGTGATCCTCTCAGTGGCTTATCTCTCACATTCAGATAGTCTTAAAGTCTTATCCATTTACCTCTACAGAAATATTTGAATATGCCCCTTTCTTCTCCAATAAGTTGGTCCCCTCACTTATTCCAAATCTTCTCATCTGATCCACTTACCTCTGGAGTCCTTCACCTGCAACTCTGCCCCCACATACCTGCACACCTATCAGATATATCTTCTAGAACAGTGGTTTTCAGAGTGGCAGCTCCGGACCAGCAGCATTAGCATCACCTGGGAAGTTGTGAAAAATGTAATGTCTAGGGCCCCACTGAAGACGTACCGAATCACAAATTCGGAGAGTAAAACTTCTGTTTTAACAAGCCCTCTAGGAGATTCTGGTTTGAGAATCACTATCCTCAAGCACACCACTAGTTTTTAATTATAATACTCATAATCCTCTACTATTTCCCCATCAGTTTAAAATAAATTAAGATTCCTTAGTATAATATTCAAAGCTCCTTCACTCTGTGACTTTAAACTACCTTTCCAGAATTGTGTCTCACCACTTCTTCTCACCCACCTCATACTCCAGAAAGTCTGGATATTTTGGGGGTTTTCTGAGCTCCCCTAACAGTTGATCCCACTGCTTCAGATTCCACTGACTCCATGGCTTTCCATTCTTCTTCTACCAATTCTTCATGCAATCTTGCAGCACAAATGCAATTTCTTCTGTAAAGTCTTTCTGAGATCCTTCTTCCTTCTCTATCACTATGAAAGTCCTCTCTCCCAGCTCTATGCTCCCATAGAACCTCATTTCTATCACTATTAGTATATGCATCCTATCTTATAATGCATCTGTTTGTGTATTTCTGCTGTCTGCCCTAAGAGATTGTGAGCTCCTTGAGGGCAGGAACCGTGTCTGTTTCATCTCTGTATCCCTAGGGACTCCTACAGTGTTTTGCATAAAGTAGGCACTCAATAAATGTCTGTTAATGTGAATGGAATTATGTCCCTGGAAAAGAAAATGTCAATGTGCCATCTCCTTCCAGTGAGAAAACCAAACTTCTAAAATACCATGGTGAAATACTGACTTTCTTTCTCCCCAAAACTTATGTTACTACTTCCCAATCTTGTTCCAAAAACTGCTTAAAAAAAAAAAAAAGGATTGCCTGTTGAATATAAATCAATATACTTTATTCAGTAGGATTCAGGCTAAGCTGCTCTCAAAGAAGGGGTCCTCCAAATATAGTAGTTCAAACAATATAGTTTCTTTCTCCCTCACATGACAGTAAAGAGGTAGGAGGGCTGCCCAGAGTAAGTAGGAGACTCTGCTCCACAACATTATCCAGGACAAGATGTTCTTCCTTCCTCCCAGGGCTTGTTCTCATCTGCATGGCCAAAGCTGACGAACCATTACATCCACATTCCGGTCCATAGGAAGTAAGAGAGAGAAGTAGAGAGTGGTTTCCTTTTAAGGAAGTTATGTGGGTCACATAACTTCTGCTTGCACTCCATTGGCAATAATTGGTCACATGGCCACACCAAATTGTAAAAGAGAATAAGAGAGTAAATCTCTAGTTGGGCAGCCACATGCCTTGCTAAAATTGAGGACATTATAATAAAAGGAAGAAAGAGAGAATGAATACAAGGGAACAATGAACAGTCCACCTCAAAGGGTTATTGGTTTCTGTATGTACAGCTCCTGTATTTCAGGCAAGTTAATTGGCTACCCAGCTCCGGTGATCTATGTATGATGACGTTGAGGTTTAAAATATGGGTGACTAGACTAAGATCGTGCGTATGCTGAAAATCCAGTATTTATCATGATTATATCTCTAATATCTAGAAATTATATGAGCAACTCACTTGCTTTCCCATTATCTTCCACATGTCATCATTGAAAATTCTTGGCAATTTTAAACATTTTAAAACGTTAAGAGTCTAATTAAATAAAAAACAAAAAACAGATGCATGCGTAATTTTCACTTACTCAGTTTTACTAACGCATTTACAATTTAGTAGATAAGTCCTAATTAAATGCAACTCTCTCACACCCACCTTTGCCCTTAGCAAAGAAGAATCTGTATCTATTTCCTAATATAAATCAAACCCATTGGGGAAAAAAAAAAATCTGCTGTTTGGTTTACTCATTTAACCAGTAGTGCTAGCTGGTATTGACCGCCATTGCTGCTTTTAATTAAAACTTGAGTAACGGTTCCTTCTAATATGGTTAGTTTTTCTAGTGTAAACATTAGAGGATTAAAAGTAAACCCCAGGGGTGACATTTCAAACACCCCCATTAACGAATAAATTAGGACTTCCTGATTTGTGTACCTGGTAAAAGAATTCTTGGGTATAAGTCACTCCCTTGGAGACCTGGTAGGTGTTTGGTTATAACTGGTAGCAATAAGAACCCCTATGAGCATTGCTACCACTATCCGCTTTGGATAACTGTATAGCCTCCTATACATATGAATTTCAGTTTGCAAACTCTGATAGATATGTATAAGGGAAGTTCCAGAGTGAGGTTTAGCAACTGTACTGGCTACCAGCACAAGACATCCAGCATCACACTGGTCTCAGTCTACTGTGTGTTTGCTGTGTTTGCTTGATTTTTAAGGTCTTCTATACACAACAACTTCTAACTCCATATGTACAGTGTTTGTGAATGCTGTAAGAGCATCAGAAAAATTAGTGAAAAGGAGCATATGATTACAAAGGAAAAACAAGCAAAGGCAATTTTTTAAATTAAAAGTGCTGAGAAAACAACAAGCATCGCATATAAGAATGGAATCAAATCTTGCTCGGTTTTCAAGGACAACCATATGCAACACGTGAAAAAGCAACGTGCCTAAATTATTGACTATAATCAGCAGGAAACAAGGAAAAGTGATTAGTGAGATGGGAAACTGTCTGAGCACTACACACAGTAGTTCTAAAAGGTGTTTGGGAGTGTGTACGGGCATGTCTAGTTATCGCAATAGAGAACACTAATGGTATTTTGTAGTACGAGGCACGGAGGCTAAATCCTGCATTTGGAAAAAAAAAGAAAAGAAAAGAAAAGAAAAGAAAAACAGTCCCACTCAAAAAAGAATTACCACACCCAAAATACGAATATCACTACCTGCTAAGAAACTCAGGAGTACCAGCATCGACATGGGATGCTCAGAAGCCTAATGTTAATTCAGGTGTTGGCTAGGGATTATTTGAGAATTTAGAAGACTAAGCATTGCAAAAGTGCTGCTATGAACTTTTATTGCAAGCCATGGAGGTTTGCAGAGGTTCAAGGCCAATTTGAATCTGTCCAATATCAAAATGAGGGTCAGGCCAACAAATATAGACAACACATTGGTTAGAGAGTCTCCCATGACATTGGCAGAGATCACTGAGAAAAATGACACAATACAATGTCTATTAGCGAGGAGGTATTGAGGCTTGAGGATTGACTCAGATCCTTATTTGATGGAAAGTTTTTCAGAGGCTAAACATAGTCTCACCTAAGTCACTTCAGAGTAGAATTGAAAGAGAATCTCAGGCACCTCTCACTAGAAGGAGAAGATATTTCCAAAGGTAGGAAGGATGACATTGGATATTCCTGGGACCCCTAAATTATCCCAGCGCCCTCCTCTCTCCCTATAAACCCCACCTTGGAGAATACACAGCAGGTTTCAGCCTTGCCATGAAAATGGTTTGAAATTGTTTCCTTCAGAATAGAAGAGAGTCACTAGGAGAAGAAAATTGTTTCAGAAAAGTAATCTGTCAGCTCCTTGGAAGCTCCTAGCACCTAACACAGAGGGTGGTGCATGGTGGAGTTCAATTTATATAACTTACACGTCTGTTGAATTTAATTGAAACGAACACATTGATTACAGGCCTCAAGAAATTTAAAAGCAGAACTATGTTGTGGTTAAGAAGGGAACATCTTCATACGGAGTTGTCAAATATTTAATTTTTTTTTTAAGGAAAGGGGGCATCAGGACAATGATGATACAAAAGAAACGGCAACAGGAGGAGTTTGGAGATAAAATCAACAGAGTTTTAGGCAATAAAAAAGAACAGTAACCATCTGCTATGAGTTTGAGTAGATTATAAAGGTTTTTCACTGAAAAAGAAAAAGTGGTATAAGAGCAATTATATGAAGAAAGCAAGAACACAGCAATGAAAAGAGCAAAGTTGGGGAGATAATGTTGATGGTGGTTTGAGGTCCACAAACATCAAGTGAGCACCTGCCATGAGTTTGGCATTGTCCTAGGCACTGGGATCTCTGTAAGGAAAGAAAAGAAGGGAGGGGAGGAAGAGAGCAGATAATTCAGGTGGAAAACCACTACGAGACCCAAATCTTAAGAGCAGATTTGTAGAAAGCTGATTATATTTATTTTCTATTTTGATAAAGCAGCATTTCAGAGGGAGTTATAAACATTGCCTTTGCTTAAGGGGGTGGGAGAGAAAAAGACAGAGGAGAGCATTTTGCACATCTGAACCTTAAGGAAAAAGAGGGTGATACCAAAAACTCTGAAGAATGGAGGAGAACAGATGTTTCTTCAGAGAAAGTGTATAAACAACATGGGTACAAGAAATAAGGTCTTAAGGGCATGTGTTTCCAGTTTTCATGGTATCAAGCAGTTGGTACATCAAGGGATAATTTAAGAACAGCTAATTTACGAAGACATCCAAAGGAATGAGGATGGAAACAGATCTCTGAGGAAAATGTAGATTTATAAGTAGTCTTATAATAAGCAGACCGGTGACCCCAAGTGTTTCTGGTTCATGGTTAAGCACTCGGTAGGGATTGGGAAATGAATAAATGAATTACTCAGTTAAGCCATCAAGCCCGTGTTAGCATTTGGATGGCAAAGGAGAACAAGTTGGCGATATAACAAAAGTATCTGTGTGGGGCGCCTGGGTGGCTCAGTCAGTTAAGCATCTGACTTCAGCTAAGGTCATGATCTCAGGGTCCTGGGAACTAGCCCCACTTCCAGCCCCACATCCAAATAAATAAAATCTTTTTTTTTTAAGTATCTGTGTAAATCAGTAAGAAAGATGCTAATAAAATATGCATTCAGAGGTATGAAGCAGTTATATAAAAATGCTAAACTATCAGTCATCCTCTATTCCGGTACTTTGGAGGGGATGGGCAAAGAAGTATTTTATAAAGAACAGTAAGCACGACCACAATGTAAATAGTGTTACCTGACAACTTTACCTGATTACTTCTTATTTATCTGTTTCTCACTAACAAAAAACTAAGGCCTACCTGCCCTTTCTAATCACACATACTTGCATCTAGAAATAAAAAAAAAAAATGTCTTCAACTCTAATAAGGAAAGCAAAGGCAAGTTTGATACAGGCAGGTGTCATTGGTAGAACTGTTACAGGAGTCCAGTTAGAAATGAATGCCAGGGGACGCCTGGGCGGCTCAGTCGGTTAAGTGTCTGCCTTCAGCTCAGGTCATGATCCCAGGGTCCTGGGATTGAGTCCCATGTCGGGCTCCCTGCTCCGTGGGAGCCTGCTTCTCCCTCTGCCCCTCCCCCAATTGTGTTCTCTCTCTCTCTCAAATAAATAATGAAATCTTTTTAAAATAAGTAGAAATGAATGCCAGGTGTGCTCTGTATCCATGTCATTTCATGTATAATTATTGGATATTCTACAAACTGGAATAGGAGTGTATGAAGATAACAACTTCATTGGTAATACTTAAGAAGAATCATGATCAGAGCCTCCAAGATATGTCTATACTAGAGAGATCTTGCCTTAGAATGCCTGCCTTGCCCATAAACTCCTTCTAAATGTGTTACATAAGACACAGCTTCAACTGAGAAAAGCAGCTCTAAGTGTTTCTTTAAGCATAACTCACTATGCGGCACCATGGGGCATCCCCCTGCCTGTCCTGAGCTCCCCTATCTGCAGCTGATTATTTAGGGCAGTTGGGCATCTGACCAAAGAACTGCAGGTCTACATGCTGCTATATGCTGTCTGTGTGCTATGGGGTGGTCTAGTGTGAAAGCTCACCCCACACAGAAGGTGATTGCTTGCGATAATGACATTCTTTTTTGGCGGGGGGAGGAGCAGAGAGAGAGAATCTTAAGCAGGCTCCATGCCCAGCATGGAGCCCAATGTAGGGCTCAGTCTCACAACCCTGAGATCACAACCCAAGCTGAAATTGAGAGTCGGATACTTGACCAACTGAGCCACCCAGGCACCCCAATAATGACATTCTTACCGCTCAAGGATTTGAACAAAAAATACAGAGTCATACTGTTGTCAGTGGAAGCAGAACTAGAAAGACAAGAAAGTGAGGCCAAAACAAACAAACAACAACAACAACAAAAAAAAAAAAACAGCCAACTGGCATCCATGGCAAAGCACAAGAATGAAGCTAAATTAATTCCTGCTGCTGAGAAACTAACAATGTTGCCTGTGCTTTAGAGTTGCCACTTACAATCGCAGACAATCTTCCAGTTCCCGAACTCTGCTCCAGGTCCTTGAGGTTTAGCTGTGAGAATATTCCACTCTTATTATCTTATTATCTTATTATCCAACTCTTACTGCAAAGAGTTACCACTGCAATCAACCACCACTATTTAAGGTAACCGGCATTATTCTCTTTCTTCCAATGGAAGGATCCTGAACACACAGAGTTCCTAGGTCTCTGAGCCATAAGATTCTGGAACAAGCACCCTGGCTCCATTTGGACAATAAGGGCAATTGGACAAGATTCAAGTCTTTTCATTCCCATTGACATTTCTAACGTAGAAACGTACACAGTTTTCATTACTCTGATATGTCTCAGTTGCCTTCATGAAACTAAATTCTTCCATTTAATTTTTACTCCATGAATTTCAATTCTATTCCTCAGAGATTGTTTTTTATTTTTAAGTTGTTGTTGTTGTTGTTTTCTGCTTTGGTTCCCGGGATAAAGTAACTTACCTTTGCCCAAGGAGCAACTGATTTTGATTTCCTTAATTCTTAGCCTTGGGAGTGGGAAAGAATAGAAAGGACGGGGTGAGGGGGCAGTGGGCAGAGAGACTGAAGTACTCTCTTAGTCTGTTTGAGCTGCTATAATGAAAATACCATAGGCCAGTTGGCTTAGAGACAACAGAAGTTTATTTCTCACAGTTCTGGGAGGCTCAAAGTCTGAGATCAAGATTCCAGCATGGTTGGGTTCTGGTAAAGACTCTCTTCTGGTTTGCAGAGTGCTGAGGAAGGTTATGATATAAGAATTTGGGGGAGACACAATATTCCTTTCATGACGAGTACTAACAGTCATCCTTAGAGGGTTTGTGAACCAGTTACACTTGCAGCCTCAACAGGTGTTTTGAGGGCTTTGGGTGAGGGAAGAAAATATTCTTCCTCCACCTTCCAGGTCTTCCAACTGGACTAAGAATTAAATTTACATGAGACAGATTAACAGGAGGTAAAAAAACCAAAGTTTTATTTTGGGTACATGGAGGCCCAATAATGAAATTGAGACCTAAAAATAAGACCAAGACAGGCCGCTTTTATTCTTTTTAGACATGAGACAATAAATCTTTGAGGAATTGACAAGACAAAGAAAATTTAACTTTGGGAGCTTCAATTAGTAAGAAATTCAAAAGGTTTTTTTTTTTTTAATGTGATCCCTACAACCAACATGGGGCTGGAACCAACAACCCCAAGATCAAGAGTAGCGTGCCCTACCAAAGGAGCCAGCCAGGCACCTCCGATGAGTAAGAAGTTCTAAACAGAAGCTGGACTCGGGTAGAAAATTATTAAAAAGTAACGAGTATTGGGGCGCCTGGGTGGCTCAGTCGTTAAGCGTCTGCCTTCGGCTCAGGTCATGATCCCAGGGTCCCGGGATGGAGCCCCGCATCGGGGGGGAGCCTGCTTCTCCCTCTCCCGCTCCCCCTGCTTGTGTTCCCTCTCTCGCTGTGTCTCTCTCTGTCAAATAAATAAAATCTTTAAAAAAAAAAAAGTAACAAGTATTGTTTATACAGTCTTCTTGGCTCTAAACTTCCCATCTCTAGTAATAAGAACATCTCTTTATGTCCTGGTACAGGGGGGTACCTTTCACATGGGAGATTTAATTCCTGCTTTCAGGGGGACAGAGAAGGGCCTAAGTGTCCTTCTTACTCAGGCTGTCTCTTAAGTAACTTTTATTTAAAACCAATATGCCAATGAGGTCCATCTTGGGGCAGCCTGTCATTGGCCTCTCTACAGGGGAGCAGAGTCATGACATTAACGACCACTATGTACTCAGCCAGGCTTAGCTCAGTCACAAGCACCCTAGGGGATAGAATCACCTCTCTGAATCTTATAAAATGTTGTAGATCTGAATATACTCCAGCAAATGAGCATATTTCCAGTGATATGAGCCCCTTCTTAATAAAAATAACCAGAAGAAATTACTAAAATCCAGCAAGGGGGTGTGTGTGTGAAATTTAGTCTACTAAATAATTGGAGATAAAGTTCATTCAACACACATATATTATTAACATCTATGTGTCAAGCTTTGCAACATATTATCTTGTGAATAAGATACAGCCCCAGCCCTTAAGAAAAACATGGTCTATTGGAAGAGAAAGCCAAGTAAACCATAGAGTGTGATACATTGCGTTGTAGAGATATATACAATGTGCACATCGAAGAAGAAATCATCAGTTCTGTGTGAGAAGGAGGAGAGGAGCCTTCACTAAAAATTTGAACTAGAACATGATATAAGAATTAAGTAGGCTGACAACTCATACCAATAAACAGCATGAATAAAAGCATGGAGACAAGGAGATTCAAATGGTGTTCAGGGAATGAGAAGTGGCCTGCAGTAACCAGCGTATGGGGTAGGAAGGAGAAAGGCGGGAAAGGAGGCTTGTGATCCAGGCTTGTCCATGAAGGACCACAAATGCCTCACTAAGGACATTAGATCCTACCTTGCCTGAGGTTTCTAACCAAAGGAGAACGTGATCAGACCTGAAGTTTTGAAAGCATCCTTGAATGAAAGAGGATGGAAGAATGAAGACCAGATTGACAGGTGATGGAATAAGCCAGGGTGCAAAAAAGGTAGAGTCTGTACTAAAGAGAAGGAGAGTGAGCAGAAGGAGAGGTGGGGGGTGATGGAAAAGAAATTCAGAGATAAAATTAGAGGACAGACAAATCAATAGACTTATCTAGAAGATGACCTTTTTAAATTGAAAGAGAGCAAAGTTTCAGACTGCCAAAGAGAATGTATAGTAATTTCAGCCGCAGATCATGAATCCCACCATTTGGGGATATAGTAGAATAGAACAAGAGTCACCTTCTCTGCCAAACAGACCAATCCTTTTCCCATGTTGGAGATTGTCTAACCCTTGCTTAATCATAGTAAACCGGGCAGAAAATCTTTTCTAGGAAATTACAATAGATTAATTACACACCTCATTTGTCTCCACTGTTAGCCCTACTCTTTCACTGAGTCCTTCTAAACACACTGGTCACTTAACAACTCAGTTAAGCAAACAACCCTTCCTCAAGCAGGTATTCAATTCATTTATCGTTTAACAAACATTTACTGAGCACCTACTATCTGCCAGGAATTATGCTAGGTCCCAGATATTCAATGGTGAACTAAATAATACAGATTCTTTTCCTAAATTAAAATTTAGTCTAATGGAAGAGTTAATTTAAGTAGCATTTTCAATACAGTGGGTTAAAGTACAGTGACGAGCAATATTTCTCCAACTTCCAATATGGAAGGTCTGAAGTAGGACCTGAGATTGTGCATTTCTAACAATTTCCCAAGTGATGCTGATGCTGCTGGTCTAGGGACCAAACCCTGCATGGCATAGAATCATGTAACATGGTCTAGGGCATCTTCATCCAAAGCCATTTGAAGAGAAATTGGAAGAAGAATGACACCTCTTGCATGTCCCACATTTCATAATTTGAGCAATGGCAATTAAGAGCAGAAAAAGACTTTTTCTGAGAGAACACCAAATGGCGGATGACGCCGGTGCTGCGGAAGGGCCCGGAGGGCCCGGGGGGGCCGGGGGCCCCGGAATGGGAGGCCGCGGCGGCTTCCGCCGAGGCTTCAGCAGCGGCATCCGGGGCCGCGGTCGCGGCCGTGGTCGGGGCAGGGGTCGAGGCCGCGGAGCTCGTGGAGGCAAGGCCGAGGACAAGGAGTGGATCCCCGTCACCAAGCTGGGCCGCCTGGTCAAGGACATGAAGATCAAGTCCCTAGAGGAGATCTATCTTTTCTCTCTGCCTATCAAGGAATCTGAGATCATTGATTTCTTATCCCTCAAGGATGAGGTTCTGAAGATCATGCCTGTGCAAAAGCAGACCCGTGCTGGCCAGCGGACCAGGTTCAAGGCGTTTGTTGCCATCGGAGATTACAACGGACACGTCGGCCTGGGTGTCAAGTGCTCCAAGGAGGTCGCCAATGCCATCCGTGGGGCCATCATCCTAGCCAAGCTTTCCATCGTCCCGGTGAGGCGAGGCTACTAGGGGAACAAGATCGGCAAGCCCCACACCGTCCCATGCAAGGTGACTGGCCCCTGTGGCTCTGTGCTGGTGCGTCTCATCCCCGCCCTCAGAGGCACTGGCATTGTTTCAGCCCCTGTGCCCAAGAAGCTACTGATGATGGCCGGTATCGACGACTGCTACACTTCAGCCAGAGGCTGCACTGCCACCCTGGGGAACTTCGCTAAGGCTACTTTTGCTGCCATCTCCAAGACTTACAGCTATCGCACCCCTGACCTCTGGGAGGAGACGGTGTTCACCAAGTCTCCATATCAGGAATTCACTGATCATCTTGTGAAGACCCACACCAGTCTCCATGCAGAGGACCCAGGCTCCAGCTGCGGCCACCACCTAGTTTTATACAAGAAAAATAAAGTGAACTAAAACTTGAAAAAAAAAAAAAAAGAACAGAAAAAGAAATAACAAGCACAATACATGTAGATCTGCAGAATTCTGATGGGATTGAAAGACAAAATCTGAGCTGATCTTTGAGCAAGTTGGGACAGAAGATAATGGGGATGAGAGTACCCACACTTGGGACCGCAAGCAGAAATGTAGAAGCTGAGCTCCAAAAGTATAGAGGACAAGAGCCAGGACAGAGCACTTACCTCATCTCTCAGGTTCTCATTTTTTTGATCACAGCACAATGTAGAGGAATTCATATTTAACACCTGGCCCCAAATTAAGTTATACCAGTACTTTTTAAATAATTTTCCATGTGCTTTTATGCTTCTATTGACCATCCTATAAATAAAAGCACTTTATCCCATAGGCTCACATCTACTCAACTAATCCTTATGTAAAAAGGCTCAGTCAGTTGGGTGTTGGACTCTTGATTTTGGCTCAGGTCATGATCTCAGGGTTGTGGGATGGAGCCCCACACCCAGCTCCACACTCATCGGGGAGTCTACTTGGGATTCTCTCCCTCTCCCTATGCCCCTCTCCCTGCTCGCACTCTCTCTCTCAAATAAATAAATAAATCTTTAAATAAATAAATAAATAAATAAATAAATAAATAAATAAATAATAGGCCAAGAGAAATGGAAAGGAAATGGAAAAAGGAAGGAAGTTGCTCCTGTTTATTTAGTTAGGCTGCTTCACATCTGACAATATTGGATACTGCAAACCCAGAATCCTAACAAATGCAACAGCAAGACACAGAAACATAAAGCAGGGAATCTGGAGACATCAATGAAAGATTCTTCCCTAAGGAAGTGCTCTTTACTTTGCATTTTAATATGGTATAACATCTAAAATGTGTCTTTAAGTTCCATAATTTATACCTGTATCATTAACAGAAGATATTTAAATGTCTACCTAAGTCAGCATCCTAAAAAATGGCTCGCCTCGCTTCCAGAGCTCTATGAGATCATATTCTGTGAGCTTGTTACCTTTCAGAAAGCTGTTCTTCTGAACCCTGTGTGTCCTGGTAAATGCCTCAGTGCAGGGGATGAGCCCCAGGTAGGAGGTACATCACGCATGTCAAGAAAAGCCAGGAATCATAGTTTTGCATAGTTTTCCCTGGCTTTTGTTATATTGGTAACCAAAATATGTCTTATAGGATACTTCTGAAGATCAATCCTTAACATCATTAAATTCTCGGGGCCTTGTCTACACTTGCTCTTGGCTGCATTCATCGACTCGCCTCCAATAAAGGAGCCGCCCACAGATCTTCCCTGAGGCACCCACCCTGGGCCAACAGCCCCTGCTCCAAAACCATTTTACCTCTGTTTCTCTGGAAACAGTTCTTTCAGGAGTTTGGATTTCATGTGGCTCCAGGAGGCCAAAGTCCTTTCTTAGTTTTTTTCAGCCCCTGAGAATTATAAAAATAGGAACCCAGTGGCCATATTCTCTGCTATGTGGAGGAGCCTGAGCTAATGAGACCAACACAAGAGACAAGATGAAATGAAGGACAGAGATATGCTCAGAGACATCAGCATTTTTGCTAATGAGGAATTAGAACAGCTAATTCCTTCCACCTCTGGAATCTTATGATTCTTGAAAATATATTCATGAGTAATTGTACTGTAGTAAGTTACTTCTAGCAAACAACATATTTGGAATTAAGTGTGGACTTACTCTGGTAGACTCAAAAGAATATTGAACATGCGGCAAGAAAGCCTGGACTTCAATTTCCATCCCAAAATTAATGAGTGACATCAGGAAGTTGTCTAACCTCTCGCAGAGCCTCAGTTTCTTCATCTATAAAAATGAGGGTAAGTGGCGCCTGGGTGGCTCAGTCCGTTAGGCATCTGCCTCCGGCTCAGGTCCTGATCTGGAGTCCCAGGATCCAGCCCAGAGTCGGGTTCCCTGCTCAGTGGGGAGTCTGCTTCTCCCTCTCCGTCTGCCCCTCTACCTGCTTGTGCTGAAAATTAAATGTCCTAATACTCAAAAAGGTGCTTGGTGAGCCCCAAAACCAGAGAGAGAGGAAAGAGGGAGAGAGAAGGGAAGGAGGGAGAAGAAGAGAGAAAGAGATTGAACAGGATGGGAAACGAAATCAGAAAGTCTCTAAAACTCCCTAACAATGCAATGAGGGGCTCTAATTTGATTAAGAACGCTAAGAAATCAGACACATAATGTCCACAAACCACATAGTACTTTTAATCCAAGTTCTGATCTGATGTCGGGAGCCCTCCAGTGGCTGAGAGATAAGGATGCATCTGAATTCTCCCTTTCGAGCTGCTGCTCCCAGAAGATGAAGGAAGACTTGCCATCACATTATGATAGAGCTGGAAAAGACCTTGGAGAGTACTTCTTCAGTCTCCCACATTTAAAAGATGAGGAAATGAAGACACTAAGGGGCTGTATATACCTATTTTGAAAGTTAGAAATTACACTATTTATTTTGAAATTTAACCTTTTATATTTTTCCTAAGAATGTCAAAATTCAACAGTTTCCATTTTGACATGAGTTAAGAGCTCCTCTTACTTCACAATGTATAACTAAGGCATGTCTATGTGACCAAGACCCAAATTATCACCAGTAATGTAACCATGACGCTTTGAACACATTTATATCATGGAGTCATTTTTGTATAGAAGCTTTGGCTGAAAATGTTCGGCAATTAAAACACCAATATTTTTGTGTTATCAAAACCTGTACTTGAGACAATTCCTTGATGCCCTCTACTGGCCGTAATGTTTTCATCCAATGTGCAAGGTGAGTTATTTCTGCCTAGCCTACTAATCTACTTTATAATATGCCTGAACACTAGAAAGGTTGACTTTGGGAATAAAAATAAGTAAATAAAGGAATATCCAGAATATAAGAATGTATCAAAAACATTTAGGGAATGAAATAAACCAAAAACAAACTGTCACTGGAGTCAGCATTTGGAATGCTAAGAAATTATGACATCAGCTAGTTATACCTAATTTTGCTCTACAAAGTAATATAAGTAGGCTGTGAATTTTGTTCTTAATTTACGTTTTCCTACACCAGATTCTATAAGGATGGTCTATTGAACAATATATTACTGAAATTGACACAGAAAAACAGAATTGTTAAAATTAAATTATCAGGATGCCTGGGTGGCTCAGTCGGTTGAGCAGCTAGCTCTTGGGTTCAGCTCAGGTGGTGGGATCGAGCCCCACATCAGGCTCCATGCCCTGCAAGAAGTCTGCTTGAGATTCTCTCTCTCCCTCTCCTCTGCCTCCCCCCGCCCCGGCTCTCTCTCTCAAATAAATAAATAATTCTTTTTTTTTTTTTTTTAAAGATTTTATTTATTTTTCAACAGAGAGAGAGACAGCGAGAGAGGGAACACAGCAGGGGGAGTGGGAGAGGGAGAAGCAGGCTTCCTGTGAGCAGGGAGCCCGATGTGGGACTTGATCCCAGGACCCTGGGATCATGACCTGAGCCGAAGGCAGACGCTTAACGACTGAGCCACCCAGGCGCCCAATAAATAATTCTTTTAAAAAAATGTAAATTATCAAATGTTGAGAGACACCATGTTTAGAAGTGCAAGCAATAGAAAAATATGAATGAATGCACTAAACACCCAGATCACCTTAATACTAGCCTTCTCCTTCCCTGAAACAGAATTTTATCAACCTTAGGAACAGCTCCACAGTTCATGTTGACCATAATGCTGGTTCCTCTGGCCTACTGGGTGGGTGTCAGTCTGAATCGCAGGTTCATCTACCTCCTCATCTACATCATGTTGCCAAAATATTACTACTACCTATAATAATAGTAATAATTAAAACATTTATTGAGTTGTAGCCATGTTCCAGGCACTGTTACAAGTGCTTCTCATGAATAATTCTCACTACAATGCTGTAAATTTGGTGCAAAATAGGTGCTCAATAATTGCCTGAATAAATTAATGAATGAAGACTACAACTATCCTCATTTTACAGATAAGAAAAATGTCAACTTCTAGACATTAAGTCGCTTGGTCATTGCCACATAGCCAGCAAGTGGCAGAGCTGGGGCTCACCAGAACCTGTGCTCTTCACCAAGCCTCATGCACTGCCATGCCTTGTGCACACCCCCTGAGTTACACCTGCCAAGCCATCCACTGCCTTGTCTCTCTTATGACTCACCCCTGAACCCATGTTTCAAAGATATGAGACAAGTGAAAATTGTTCTATGACATTCAAAATCAAAATTCAAACAATAGATAGACACACACAGACTAGGGTAAGAAATATATTTAAAGTTGGAAACACTTATTGCTTACGGCAATTTTAAAATCTAGTCCCCAGATTATATACTATTCCCACCTTAAGGTGGGGTATATGTCCTCTTTCTTTAAATCTAGATGTGTTTGTGACTGCCTAGATCAATAGAGTGGGAATAAATTGTACTCTGACTTCCTCAGCTAAGTAAGAAAAGACCATCAATTCTCTACCTGGTCCTTCTGGGATGCTCACTCCGGTGAAGCTAGCCACCACATGTAAGAAATCTACCGATTCTGAGATCACCATGCTGGGGAGCTCAGGCGCCAGTGCTCCAACTGACAGCTCCTCATGGGCTCCCTGCTGACAGCTATCATTAGCCACCAGGAGAGTGAGCCATTATGTGTCCAGTCGACTTGAGTCTTTAATGACTGCAGTCCTAGCTGACACCTGAAAGCAAATGTGTGAGACATTCCAAGCTAAAACTGCCTCCCCAAGCCCTTCTTAAAGTATTTGCTCCCAAATTGTAAGCAAATAAAATGCTGTTTTGAGCCAATGTGTTTGGGGTGATTTCTTATGCAGCAATAGTAACCAGGCTCCACTTGATTTTAATTTCTCTTGTTACCCCCAACCTCCTGACCTTGTTCCAGTTGGCCGAACTTGGGGACATTCTAGCAATCACATTTATCTGTGGTTTCAATGTTTGTTAGATATGTTTCCCCCAAAAAAAGGCACATAGAAAACAGGAAACTGGTGGAACTGAAACAGAAGTATATAGACACACTTCCTAAAGTTTAGGCTGGCTGGTTTGTACTTTTTAAAAAGAAATAAATATTGCTGTTTGGAATAAACCCACAAGAGAAGTGTAAGTGAACTCAGGGCTTGTGAACTCCAGAAAGACAGGAGAGAAAGCCCTTATTCTCAGGCCCTTCTCCTGTCCCAGATGATATAGACCACTGAAGATGTCTTGTCCCACTGTCACTATGTTTTCCTGGTGCCAACTCTGCTGTGGGGACTTCTGAGGCACCCAAGTCCCCCACACATAGTAGGCTACCCACACAGGCACCATATAAGGTTCTGCCACCTCTCGAGGTCTATATACAAGTAGGATGCAGGACTCCAATATCATGGAAATGGGTACTTCTATGCCTTCTCAATCTCGGGAAATTCATCTCCTGAAATTTGGAACATTTCCTACTTCTCAAAACAAAAGTCTTCACCCCCAGCCCAGAAAGTCAATCCTTAATTGCCCAGAAGATCTTCAACTTTTAATCTAAAAACTCTCTCAGATTTTGTGCTCCAGGTACCAAGGTTGCTGGAAATTTCTTTGTTGATCTATGATCCACACAGACCACGTGTACAACCATCACAACTGTTTACTTCTTTCCTGATACCATGGAAATTCCAAAGTTTAAAAATACAACTAGCCCCCCAGGAACAATGAGCACATTCAGTGCCCAGACCTTGGTTTTCGAGACCATTCTCCAATTACAGGAACTGGGCTCCTTAGAAAAATGGCTGATTCTAGGGCTGGGGCAGGAAATATATGAGATGAATTTAAAGCATCTTGTAGTTCCAGAAAGCAAGGGTGTCCTCAAAAAACACGATGATACGGCTGTGTCAAAGAGACACTGTAGTCCACTGATAGAGTTCTCAATTGCCAAAGCTGGAACAATTTTAGGAACAAAGTAAGTAATGTAGCATTGGATCCTAGCCCAAAGTATAAAATAAATATCCATAAATCCTTAATGATATAAATAAATTATTGACTAAATTAAAAATGAGAGAGAATAGGAAAACTACCATATAGGATTCGAAATCATCTATATGGATAGTGTCCCCTGAAGGAGATAGAGCATAACTCCCCATCACTTAAGTGTAGACCATGCATAGTGACCCCCTCCCAAAGAGGACAGTACGGAAAGGGGAACAAAAAATAACTGTACCTGACGAATACTACTTCAGCCAGATGATCAAGGCTAATGTTAACAGTGATAAGTCATGTGCCCTCAATATGATGTGATGAGAATGGCACTTTACTTCCGTGGTCAGCCTCCCCAAAATCCGTATGTCCTATCTAACTGGGAGAAATCCGAATTGAGTAACATTCTACCAAACATCTAAGCAATAATCCTCAAACCTGTCAAGGTCATCAAAAACAAAGAAATTCTGAGAAACCTGTCACAGCAGAGGAGCCTAAGGAGACATGATGACTAAATGTAATGTGGTATCTGGACAGGATCTGGAGACAGAAAAAGAAAATTGGGTTAAAAACCACCAAAATATGAATAAAGCATTGACCTTAGTTAACAATAATATATGTAAAAATTATATACATTATATATACATTAATTGTGACAAATGTATCATTCAAATATAAAATGTTAACCATAAAAGAACCTCAGTACCGAACTCAGTACTGAGTACACAAGAACGATCTGTGTTATCTTTGCAACTCTTTTGTAAATGTGAAACTGTTCTAAAATAAAAATTTATTATTTTTATTATTTTGTATTATGTTATGTTAATCACCAAGAATCACAGACCTGCACATCTAAAAATTTATTTTAAAAGAATCAAAAGAATACCTGCTACTGTTCTATCAAATTTTCCCAGCTGTTTACAACATTTGGGTGCATTTCATCATTCATTTGCATATATTTAATTATAAACCCAATTTACAATCACATTATTCTTAGATGTGACATTTAAACCCAAGAATCAAATGCTGCACTACTAATGTGAACACTCTGCTAAGTTGTACTCTCTAATATGTTCCCTGTAGTTTGGCGCTTCATGTGTGTGCCCTATAAAGAGCTCTCATAATAAAAAAGGTGCCTAAGGTAGCATATGGTATACTTACGATTTATCTTTAACTGTACCCAGTAACATGCGTTGCGATGCTCACAATTCTAAAATATACTTTTCTGTTACACTATTCTAATTTGATTATAAGTTGTTGATGACTTACATTCAGATTTCATTTTGACTAATCCTATAACATTTTCCTCCCCTTCTCAATTCCAATCATTCTTCTTAAAATGGGGATGTTAAACGGGACATTTCTGCATCTCAGCTGAAACTAATAGGTGTCATGTATCCCTACATATTAAAGAGATGTGCCAAATACCCATATAGGACTGGCTAAGAAGCATCCCCCCAAAAAGAAAACTACAATCCTTAGCATATCACCAATCGCCAGGATACAGGAAAGCAAGCCCGGTAAGTGATTTAAGGTTGTTGGTGAATCCTTGAACAGAACTCTGAGTGTTATGCATTTTCACCCAACCCCACTAGAGGCCTGCCACCCCCTGCCACTGGCATAAGGATAGGGCTTTCAGAAACTGCTCAGAGAGAACACAGGTGTTTGTTGGGAAAATGAAGGATGGACAACGAGGAAGGGAGCCCCAGGAGAACATTGCTGAGCATCAGACCTGGGTAACCGTGGGACAGAGTTTAACCTGTGTCCTCTGCGCTTGGAGAGTGAACATTCTGGGGCCTGGTATTATCTAGAGAAGCTTAAGGTGAGAGGCTGGCTGGAGAGACTTTTGACTAGAGGGGCAAAGAGA
Source organism: Callorhinus ursinus (assembly GCF_003265705.2). NCBI lineage: Eukaryota > Metazoa > Chordata > Mammalia > Carnivora > Otariidae > Callorhinus > Callorhinus ursinus. Next base: position 8,922,479 of record NW_027397068.1, read on the forward strand.
AAACGCGGCACTTGCACTCATAGTGGGCCAAGCAGAAGAGAGTCAGGCTTGAATGACCTGTGAGGGACGCCGCCTCAGAGGACTGCTAGAGAGGTGAGCTGAGCCACACAGAAACACACTGCATGGCACAGACAAGAGTGGACATTGCAAGGGGGTAGCCAGGGAACATAAAACCAACTTCAGGGAAATGTTGAAGGCTCTTGGCCGGGGAGAGGGAGGGATGTCTGAAAAACCAATGAAGAGCTCCACAAGAGAAAGAGCTAGCATTTGGGCACGAGCCACAGAGACCACCACTTCTAGATTACAATCATACCAGGCCAGGCCAAATTGCTTAGATTCCAAATGAGCAGAACCGATTTGAAACTACAGTAGCTATCCTACTAAAATAAAAATTTTATAAAACCTGAAAACAAGACATCTTAATGGGTTGCGCTTGAATTAATTTTTTTTATGGCAAAGAGATTAAAAACAAGTAGCAATTTTGAAGGGAGGGAGGGAGCAAGGGAAGGAAGTGATATTATTATTATGCATCCTCTGGCACAAAAATAGTTTCTGGCCGACCACATTTAACCTTAGAATCACACAAATTGATTTTGAAGGGAATGGAAAACCTGAAAGAGATCTAGAAAACACAGGTGAGAATCACCTTTCAAAACCATACTGATTCTGCCTGGAAACCAACGATTATACAAATACGAATTGCAACACAAATTTGTTCCAGAGAAAGAGCTTGTTGGCATATATCAAATAATGCCAATCAACCGAATAACAATCTACCTGTTATGCAAACAGATGTGTCAGTCCCTGCTATATAGTCAAGAGATTAGTCGCTCACCAACTTCAATTAGAGACTGCAAATCAATACTTTGGTTTAAGAAGCATAACTACTCTCATCCACATAAAAGTATGGATTTCCTCAGAGAAGTTTTCTCATGAATTTCTCACCCATGACCAAAAGTTACAATAGACCTTGCCAAGGTGTTGTCAAAATATGATCCCCCGACACTTGAGAGCTGTAGGTACATGATGATGACAAAGTCAGGATCTGGGGCCTCACACTCTCTAGGGTAATTCTAATAGAAACCTGCAAGCCTAGATACTCCACATGCCTGGAATGGACAACAGGCAGGCTAATAGGCAGCCGTAAGCTGTAGCCCACAGGCCCTCATGTTGTTCATTTTGAGGGTGGCTACCTGAGTTAGTTTTCCAGGGCTGCCATAACAAAGTATCACAGACTGGGTGGCGTAAACAACAGAAATTGATTTTCTCACCATCCTGGATGCTGGAAGTCCAAGATCAAGGTGTAGGAAAATTCAGTTTCTGGTGAGGTCTCTCTCCCTGGCTTGTGGATGGCCACCTTTTCACTGTGTCCTCAATGACCTTTCCTTTATGTCCCCAGGTGAGAGCTCTCAGGTGCCTTTTTCTCTTATAAAAGCACCCATTCTGTTGGATTAGGGCCCCACCCTTATGACCTTATTTAACCTTAACTACCTCCTCAAAGGCCTTGTCTCCAAAACAGTCACGCTGTGGGTTAAGCCTTCCATGGTATATGAATGTGGGGCAGGGGAACGATGACACAATTCAGTCCATAATACTACCTTTTTGGCAATAAGAGCAGAAATCAGGGTGGTTAATGTGGAGATGGAAGTGTAATAGGTAATCCTGTTCTCCAGCTTGTCAGAATTCTACGATTAACTAGTCAACATACGTGACGCTTTATTGATTCAGACACCACTAATTTGAAATGGTGCCGTTCAAACTGGAGAATCGGAAGCTTCCACTAGTACCATAGAGGCAAAAGTAATTACCAAGGCAATTGCAAGAGTTAACAAGATTGCAGAAGAATTGAGGAACCAAGAGAGAATAAATTTCAACAACTGCCATTGTGCTTAAGTAATGAGCAGGTTTCTACTTACCCTTTTCTTGCCGTAAGAACAGGTTGGCCGGCTCTTCCTTCAGTGCTCCCTACTCATCTTTAGTCAAGTAACTATATGTTCACTGCTCTACTCTTCAACAATATTTCTTTGCAAGAATTTCTGAGTTCCTAATGTATTTATAAATCATATCCAAGATTCTCACTTGGATACTCAAGGCCCTCCTAAATCCGGCTCTATTTATGTACTCACCCCTGGCTCCCTTTACTCCCTAGTATGATCCCTGACTACCATGAGACCACTCTGCTTTTGGCCCCTGGGCACCCCTGCAGTTTGATTCCCAGGTTGCCCCTTCTGTCCTTGGTGCCTCAGGAACTCACGATTTGGAGTGGATTCTAACTAAGCAGAATCTAGAAATTCGAGAAACTTTCCATGCTCAGGACTCTAGCAGCTATGATCTAGGGTCTCAATTCCTTAGTTACTTTCATTGTTGAGAATCCCCACTTCCTATAAGTTCTACCTCGTGTCCTGCCTCCTTGAAGAAAGATTTCTTTTCCTAGTCATTTAATTTATATAGAGTTGCTTCTCTCTGAATTTCCAGATCCATTCCGCTCCCTCTGGCTATGCCATACAGCTTTTCTTGCTAGTTATTTTTCCTAAGCGGGTCTCAAAATAATTGTGAATTCTTTCAAGTCAGGTACTATTGACTTTTAATGTTTTTAAAACATCCAAAGGGAAACACAATGCAGTAAATATTTTTCTCTTCAAAGTAGCTTGAGTTCAAACCTCTCACTACTTCAAATCAATCTTCCCAAGCAATGTTAATTACTGAGGCTGTGCTGCATCTGGCATTTTATTCATGCTTGACATCTCAAACCAATTCTGGAGCAAAAAGTCTGTGATATCAAGAAAGAAACATAAAAAAATCTCTGAAAATTGACAACTTTTTTAAAAAGATGTGGAAAGAATCACTGAGCAGTAGTCAAGGAATGTTACCTAGGGAAGTTTTAATATAGAAAGGAAAGTTCATACTTGAAATACTAAGTGGGAAAACAATTTAACTTTAGCTTACATGTATTGGTGCAAATTATTTAGATGATGAGAACAAAATTAATTTCTTTTCTTAAGACCAAATAAATGCAAACCTCTTGAATTTTCTGAAATACTAAAGCAAAGTTTTGGGTAGAGTAGACTGGGGTAGGACAGGGGGGTGATTGCATTTTTTTTTTCAGATGAATTCATCACCTAAGAGCAACTTCTACCTCTTTCCAAAAAAAAAAAAAAAAAATGAGCTACAGAGGCCACATTCTGGCCTCATCTTAACATGAGGCAGTGATGAAAAATTTCCTCTTTCAGCTCTGTGAATCAATAATTTTCAACCCTTTCGAATCTCTAACTTGTCTTTACAACTATCCTCCACTAAAAGTCATCCATGGTATAATTATATACACACTTGAAGCACATAAGCTAAAAATACATACTTTTACTAAAACTCTAGACACAAAAGGTTAGGATAGATTGCACTGAATTGCCTAAGATAACCATTCTAGAACCTAAGCGAAGATTCTCAGCACTTTCTAATGCAGCCTACAGTACTGTCACTCCAAGCAGAGAGAGCTCATAACTCCCTCTCCCTGATGTCCATGAAGTCTGATAATCCAAACAACATTCCCAAAAGGTTTTGGACAAAACACTGATTTCAGATGAACATAACTATTATTTTCATTAAGCCTGCCTTTTTTTTTTAAATTCCAGTATAGTTAACATGCAGTGTGCAGGTTCCTCAAAAAGTTAAAAGTAGAACTGCCTACAATGCAGCATCAAGCCTGTCTTTGACCCGTCTCTGAAATATTTCTTTAAATGACAGCTTTGCGTTGTGCCAAAATTACACAACTAGGACTCCCCAGCTGATTCAGTGGTTGGTCTTACTTAATAAATCCTACGCAGCAGGTTGGAAAAATAGCCAGACACGCTTCCTCTCCTTGTATCCATCCCCCCTTTATCATGTGAGTTTGAGTGTCCTCAAACTTGACTCTGAGATTGGCCATGGGACATTTTTTGACCAATGAGGTGTTAACAAACATGATACAAGCAAAGGCTTGAAAAGCACTGTGTACTGAGGCTGCCCCTCTTGCCATCACCACCACCACCATCTGAAAAAGCCCAAACAAGCCTATTGGATGATGAAAGGCATGTGGTCCAGGGATCCCCACCACCCAAGCCTATGGCTACCCGACCCCAGTAGCAGAGCTGACCGACAGCTGACTGCAGGTAAATGAGAGCCAGCCCAAACCAGAAAAATCTCCCAGCACCTCCCAAACTGCCGATGCAAAGGAGTGTGAGCTGAATAAATGGCTCTCGTTTTAAAGCACTAAGTTTTGACGTTGTTTGTTATTCAGGAAAAGCTAACTGACACACCATGAGATTTCAAATAAAAGTCTACCATTCCCCTCAGCTTTGACTTCAACTCCTATGATCCCTTGTTTAAACTGGTCGTTGCAAGGGCGCCTGGGTGGCTCAGTTGGTTGAGCGACTGCCTTCGGCTCAGGTCATGATCCCGCAGTCCCGGGATGGAGTCCCGCATCGGGCTCCCCGCTCAGCGAGGAGCCTGCTTCTCCCTCTAACTCTCCCACCTCTCATGTACTCTCTCTCTCACTCTCTCAAAATAAATAAATAAATCTTAAAATATAATAAATAAACTGGTCATTACAAGATCTGGTATTTTTCCTACACAGTGGGATTATGGAATTGCAGTCCAGAAACCAACTCAGAGATTTGAGAGATTGTCTCATAAAGGGGAGTGTGGGAGTGTAATAGTTTTCACCGCTGGGTTTGATTCATTTTTCAGCTGTCCTGTCTCTGCAGTGTATTCCAAATGGCTGAAATACACCAAAGGCCAGCATCTTTTTCTTGGAAATTATTTGAAGCCTAGTGAAACAATGAAAGCTTTCAAGCAAAAACAAGAGTTTTTCTTTGTCTTTTTTCAAAACAGAAAGCAGGTGGCATATGGCATCCTATAGCCACCAAAAAAAGCATTCTAATTTTAATCCATCTGAACAGAAACTGGACAGTTATTTGGGTTAATCATGGATCAAAGCCTCAAATACCTGTAGTTTTTGTACTGGTTAGTGATTTCAAAATTGAACCAAGGGTGAACAATAAAACTAAGTTGTAGCACGTCCAAAATAAACCATTCATTTGTCACTGATAAAAGTCATTCTGTTTTCATGCTATTACAATTACAGGTATGGCATCTATTTTTTTCTGATTCCTATCACATAATATGGTATTTTAAAATTTTGCATACTTGATAACTATTCTTGCTTAGCTTTAGGGCATTGGATAGGTTTTCCCATTAATTTCTCCAGGCCAAAAGTTATTCTGAATTATTTTTCTCATCAGCCAACAACGAGGCAAAAACTGACAACTTAAGTGGAGACTCATCACAAACAAATACACCAGGGAGTATCCTTGTAACGTTTGCAGAGTTAAGTCTTCAGACGGTATTATTACTTCTCAAGTTTTCTTTTCTGCCATCTTTATTCTTGTTGCATTTGGGGGATGCTTTAACATGCTTAGTGGAATTTTGATTGAGATACTACATCTCTCCTTCTCTGAAGAATGTATTCCACCAGGGTCAGAAATTCTGCTCATGTCATGCCAAAATGAACTCAAGCAAAAAACATGCCCTTTACAATGCAGGTAACTGATAGGCAGGTCAGTTACATATGGGATTTTTTTTGTTTAAACTAGAAGCTTGGTAGAATAAAAACAGAGTTGACATTCTCAAGTTGAACAGACTCAAATCTTTAGGTTAAAACAGTGATAATTTTACTCGTGTGCTGGATAAGGGAAAGTCACTGTGGATATAGACTTAACAAAAGTGAAAAATGGATTTCTCTCTCCATCATCAAATGATTAGATATTATTTAATAGCTTATTATATCCTAGGGGGAACAGACTAAGATTAATTTCATGATTATTAGAAACAGATACTGACATTTACAAGAGGAAGTTGTTGAAAATTGTACACTGGCTTTTCTACTGTTAAAACACTATAACTTCCTGTCACTTAGATAGCAACCTGGGTTGTACGTGATCACAGGCTTGAGTTCACATTATAAAAAGAAATAGCCCAGTGAACCTTTTTCATGAGAGAACATCTTTCAGAGTCAGAGGAAAAAGAGAAGGCCTGGTCTGTTCAACCTGAGAATTCCATGGTTTCACGTTACATACGGGCCAACTCAATCCCTCAGGACACTTAACAAGTAATGAATAATTATAACTCCTTTATTCGGAATCCAGTAATTAGGTTGACAGAAAAGCAACTCTTTTGGGTGGGTGTGAATTTATTACAGCAAGTATAACCTCCTCCAACCTTCCCAAAGCTACTGACACTACATTATGTGTTCTCCATGCTTTATCTCACTTAATCTTCACAAACAACCCCGGCAGATAAATGAGAAAATTGAGGCTAAGGATTTAAGATAACTTGCCCGTGATCATACAGCTTATAAATATTTAATTCAGGATTTGGGCCAAAGAAGAGTTTTGCCAACAACTACATTCTTAACCAGTACCTTTCCCTCAACAAAAGAAGTAGCAATGAGGAAACCGGGAGACCCTTGGTTTTATGGCTGTAATTCCCGTTTAACTGGTATTCTTGGTCCATAAAGACAAACCAAAAACAGTTGATTTACACTACAAATAAACCCATGCAGTATATTAGACCTGACCCTTAGCGATATTTTCCTTATGTACCCTCAGTCACTAAGCTTCAACACTCTTAATCAATGGAACCATATGTCAGCTGAGTTTATTGCATATGGAAAAGCACCCAGGAACAAACAGAAGAAATAATATGTTGTTTCCAGGAGCAAGTAAGTGATTATTGATCATGATGCATAAGAGTTCACTCAGGTGCTTTGCTGTAGTTGAGTGGGTAAGAAAGAAGAAAAACAGGTTGGTAAAATAGAGCTCCTATAAAGAGGTGGATATTCTCTATGCCTTCGCCAAATGTGATTTAGGAGGATAAATTTGTGCCACAGAGCTTGCCACCCACCAACCACAAATGTTACTATATCAACATACTTTTATTTTATGTTAGCCTTCTTCTTTGTTTAGTTCTCCCTCTCTATTCTACTCCCCTTTTTTTGCCTCAGGCAACCCATGTGAACAACCTCATCTACCATAATTTTCTTCTTTCTTACATAAGCATGTGAGAACTCCATTAATCATATACACACCCAGGAGTTTGTGACTGTTCTTTAAAAACTGGATTATTTTATGCACTCTTCGGCAACCTGCTTTTCTCACTCATGTTATCTCATGAAAATCCCTCCAAATAAACTGGAATAGGTAGATCTAATTCATTCTTGGTCGTGGCTGCAGAAAAGTCCACGCTCTTGCTGTTGCATGATGGCATTCACTTTGGTTCTAGATTTTCCCTTCTAATAAGCTATGCTAAATATATGTGATTGCACAGATATTTTAAGTATTGGTAATTTTATTTATAAGGGATCCATTTCCTGGAGTGAAGTTTCTGGGTCAGGGTATATATGTATTTGTAATTTTAAGACTGTTGCTAGATGTTATATTACCAAAAGGTTGTAACAATGCCTATTTGCACCTGCCATGAATGTGAGAAGCCTTTGCCCTGCATCCTCACCAGCAATGGCTTTTTCATTTCCATCTGTCTAAGAGTTCTAAAATATTATTTTGCAGTTGCTTTAATTTGCATTGCTGGGTCACTAGTGAGTGTGAGAATCTTTTCATATGCTTGCTACCCATCTGAATTTTCTCTCCTGTGAATTGTTCATCTTTTTTTATTTTATCTCTACTGAGGTCTTCTGGCAACTTGTTTTAATTTGTAAGAGGTCTTTGAATTTTATAAACATTAACCCTCTGTCTGCTGTCTGTATTATAAATATTTTCCTGAGGCTTTCATTTATATTTTGACTTAGTTTATAGTATTTTTTGCCCTATTGATATAATCTGATATTCAATCTTTTATTTAACAGTTTCCAGGTTTCCAGTCATGGATAAGAAGTCTCTAGCACCTAGATTTTTCATAGTTACCTAAATTTTCTTCCACGATATTAAAATTTTTACATAAAGCTTTTAATCCACTGGAAATTTTTTATGCTTTAAAATGGGGATAAAGGGGTGCCTGGGTGGCTCAGTCATTAAGCGTCTGCCTTCGGCTCAGGTTGTGATCCCGGGGTCCTGGGATCGAGCCCCGCATCGGGCCACGCGTCGGGCTCCCTGCTCGGCGGGAAGCCTGCTTCTCCCTCTCCCACTCCCCCTGCTTGTGTTCCCTCTCTTGCTGTGTCTCTCTCTGTCAAATAAATAAATAAAATCTTTAAAAAAAAATGGGGACAAAAGTGGGAGTGCACATTTACTTTTTTATATTAACAGCCAGTTACACAAGCACCATTTATTAAATAATTCATTCTTTCTCACTGAATTGATATATCTACTAGTTTTGTATTTATTAATTCTCACTTACAATGGGATATATTTTTAGATTCTGTTCTGTCCCATGAATCTATTTGTGTATTCCTAGGTCAATAGCATTTGATATCCATTAGGGCAAGTCCTTCCTTACTATCCTTTTCTTTCCCCCAATATATTTATTTTTGGCGTTTGGAGCATTTATTTTTCCATTAAAAATTAAATCATTTTATTCAATCTTCCAATTCTCCCTCCCTCTCAGATTCCTTTGGCGTTCTATTTGGGATTGCATCAAATGCATTTGTCAATTTTGTGAGAATTGACCTTTTATGACATTGTTTTTCAATCCAGTAAAAAGGCATGCATTTCCATTTGTTCCAATGTTGTTTAAGTCCCTGACTCCTGACCTCTGCCAATAAAATGAGGCCTTTGAAATACTTTTGCTTTCTCTCTCCCTTCATCCTCAATCCTAGATGACACCTTGGAAAATAAACTTGAAATTTTCTTAAAAATTAAGTATTTTTATTTCTGGACCATTATTAGCACTTACCTTGCCATATTCATTCACGCATTCAACGAAACATTTATTGGGAACTTACCATTTACTATGCATGGTTTGAGGTACTAGGGATAGGTCACAGGGAAAAAATTCTCTGCTATCATAGAGTTTACATATGGGGAAACAGATACTGGACAAAATAAATGAATAAAATATAACTATGTTCGGGGCCCCTGGGTGGCTGAGTCGTTAAGCGTCTGCCTTCGGCTCAGGTCATGATCTCAGGGTCCTGGGATCGAGCCCCGCATCGGGCTCCCTGCTCAGTGGGAAGCCTGCTTCTCCCCCTCCAACTCCCCCTGCTTGTGTTCCCTCTCTTGCTGTGTCTCTCTCTGTCAAATAAATAAATAAAATCTTTTAAAAAATAAAAATAAAAAAATAAAATATAACTATGTTAGAAGGTAATAAATACTACAGAGAAAACCAAAACATGAAAGTGGGATGGAATGCCACAGCATCGAGCAAGGAGTACAATAAAATGTTAAATAGTGTGGTCAGGGAAGGTCTGAAGAAGAATGTGGCATTGGAGAAAAGACTTGAAAGATGTAGGAAAGAGAGCCATGTGGATGTCTGAGGAAGAGCAATCCAGGCAGAGGAACAAGAAGTAAGAATACCCTGAGGAGAGGCACCTGGGTGGCACAGTCGGTTAAGCAACCAACTCTTGGTTTCAGCTCAGATCATGATCTCAGGGTCTGGAGATAGAGCCCCAAGTCAGTGCAGAGTCTGCTTGAGATTCTGTCTCCCTCTCCCTCTGCCCCTCCTGCTCGTGCTCTCGCTCTCTCTCAAATAAATAAATAAACTTTAAAAAAAAAAAAAAAGAATACACTGAGGAGGGATCATGCCCAACCTACTCAGGAACAACAAGGAAACCGGAATGATCGATGTGGAGTAAAGAGCAGGGTCAAGGAAGGTGAGAACAAAACAGCAAGAGATGAGGCCATAGAGATTATGGGGGTCAGGTCGTACAGGGCCTTGCTGCCTATTATAACTTTCACTCACGACAATGGGAAAGCCATTAGACAATTCTTTTTAAAAGCACCTTGATCAGGGGTGCCTGGGTGGCTTAGTTGGCTGAGCATCCAACTCCTGATTTTGGCTCAGGTCATGACCTCAGGGTCACGAGACAAGCCCCGCATCAGGCTCTGCACTCAGCAGGGAGTCTACCTGGGATTCTCTCTCTCCCTCTCCCTCTGCCCTTCCCCTACTTTCTCTGTGTGTGTGTGTCAAATAATAAACAAACAAACAAACAAAAGCACCATGATCGGACTTAATGCTTTAACAAAAAGATCATTCCTGTGTTAAGAGTTAGGGGAACAAGATGCGTTAGGAGTCTACTGCAATAATCTAAGCAAGAAATAGTCTTATGGACTAGGACCAAGGAACTAGTGGTGACAAGTGGTCAGTAAAGTATATATTTTTAAGATAGAACAATGAGATTTGCTGAGGGATTACATATAGGGTACACGAGAAAGAAAGAGGTCAAGGATAACTCTGAGGGTTTTTGACTGAACAACTGGAAAGATGGAATTCTATTCACTGAGACAGAAAACCATGAGAGGAACCAGGTCGGATGGGGAGTGGAGGTATTAAGTCAGGAGTTTAATTTTGGACATGTCTACTAGACTTCCAAGTAGCTGAGATAATAGATGGATACACCAGATTGGTGTTCAGGAGAGAAGTCCAAAGTAGGGATATAAATTTAGGAGTTGTTGGTATTTGAAAGTCTGTAATTGGATAAAGTCATTAATGAGGTGAGTGGAGGTAATGAAGAGAAGCAGCTCAAGGATTTTACCATGAGGAACCCTCAAGTTGAAAGATTGGTAGGATAGGAGAAGCAAAAAGAATAACTGAGAAAACGTGGCTGGTGAGATAGGAGGAAAGCCAGCCGAACGTGGCATCTCGGAAGCCAAATGGAGAAAGTGTTTCTAGAGTGAGGGAATGATCAACTCTGCCAAATGCTGCTGAAAAGACGAGATGAAGACTTAGAATTTTCTGATGGATTTAACAAGGTGGACATCATTGGCAACCTCAATAAGAGAAGCTGCAGTCATATGGATGGCATAAAAGATTTAAAAATATAAATAGCAGACTTGTGAACAGCATCTGAAAGGAAGTGATGTATTTCTTAAAATTGGGGTTATATTTACATTTGGATTGTTAACTATAATCTTATTTGTTTATATCAAGTTTTTTGTCATTTGGCAAGAGATAAAAGGCATCTTCATCTCATATTTAATACTTGCTGGCTCTTGCAGATGTTTGTTTGCTAAGTAGGCATGATTTTCACGTTATAACATTTCCTATCAAGGGCTATCCTCATCAAATCAACATGCTAACAAATGACAGGAGTCAAGAAAACCATGGTCTCCTTAAACTAGTAAATGATTATCTTTTACAATTGTACCTACAGGATCTCAGTTGGTACTGTGCTAAATGGTCAAGTAAAATAACGTGAATTGTAGCCCGGACCCCTAGAATAAACTTAAATAATGTTTGCAAGTCCCTAAGTCAGCACTGAGGGGGAAAAAATATGTCATCTATGACAGATGGCACTACTATATTGCATTTTAATCAAAGAGCCAACTGGCTTTGAAAAGTCAGTTTTCAAAATTGATCTATATGTAAAAAGAGAGCAGCAGCAAGAAGAATAATAGCTCAGGAAACAATGCAATCCAATATGCCAGGTTTGGGTAGAAAATGTCTTCATGTGAGAATTGCATACTAGATGGTGATCAAACATGGAAGAAAAAGAAAAAGAAAATATTGTAAGAGATAATGTTCATAGTTCCACTCCAGTGGGTTTTGTGAATAAACACTTGTGAATTCCCTTGAAGTAGCTCAGGCCTCAAGCCATTATAAAGTATACGATACTCCTTTTTCATAAAGTAGAATTAAATTAGATATCCCAAAGCTTCACCAATCTTGCCTCATGTACAGCATTTTGATTATAGATTTAAACACCTCTAAAATTCAGAGTAAGCATTCTCACCCATTTAGAAAAAGCACAGAAGAATGAAATTTTACCTGCAGTACATTAGCTAGAAACTCACATAGTAGTGTGTGAGGAGAGAAAATTCTAATGAGTAAGGTGAGGAATACAATCAGAGTGGTACCTTTATCCTTAAGGAAACAAAAGCATGTGATAAATGAGGATGAAAAAAACATATCATTTATAAAGCTGAGAATCATTTGCTTTGACTCACAGTGAACCAACTAATTACAAACACAAGTTACTATTATGCAGGCAATGGATGACCTTGAATCTTTGGAAGAAACTTGACATTAAAAATAACAAGATAAACTATTCGGAAGAGGGACTTTTGTTAATTGGGCTATATTAACATGCAACATTATCTTAGTTTCAGGTGTACAACATACTGATTCAATATTTGTATACACTGCAAAATTGATCATCACAACAAGTCTAGTTAACATCCACCACCACACATAGATATAAATGTTTTTTTCTTGTGATGAAAACTTTTAAGATCTACTCTCTTAGCAACTTTCAAATACAAACACAGTAGTATTAACTATAGTCACCATGCTATACACTACATCCCCAGGACTTATTTATTTTATAACTGAAAATGTGTACCTTTTGACCACCTTAACCCATTCCACCCACCCCCACCCCCACTGCCTCCAGCAACTAGCAATCTGTTCTCTGTGTATCCATGAGTTTATTTTTTTCGGTTGGTTGGTTGGTTTTTTATGATTCCACATATAAATGAGATCATATGGTATTTATCTTTCTCTGACTGATTTATTTCACTTACCATAATGGTCTCGAGGTACATCCTTATGGTTGCAAAGGGCAGGATTTCATCCTTTTTTATAGCCAAATAACATTACACACGATTATATAGAATATCCCATATTTTTAATCCATCCATCCATCCATGGACACGTAGGTTGTTTCCATGTCTTGGCTATTGTGAATAATGCTGCAGTAAACGTGGGAGTGCTGGTATCTTTTCAAATTAACGTTTTTGTTTCTTTTTGATATAGTCCCAGAATTAGAATAGCTGGATGACTTAGTAATTATATTTTTAATTTTTTGAAGACCCTTCATACTGTTTTCCATAGTGGCTGCACCAATTTCTATTCCCACCAACAGTGCAAGGTGAACTATTTATATGTTATTCTACTCAGTTTTTCAGCTAATATTTTTTCTTTTTTTTTATTATGTTATGTTAGTTTTTCAGCTAATATATCGGATAGGTATTGTTAAAAATGTCTCTCAGGGTGAGTGGGTGGCTCAGTCGTTTAAGCATCCGACTCCTGATTTCAGTCATGATCTCATAGGTGGTAAGATGGAGCCCCACATGTGGCTTCGTGCTCAGCAAGGAGTCTGCTTGAGATTCTTTCCTCCTCTCTTTCTGCTCCCCCCCCAAAAATAAATCTTTTAAAAAAATGTCTCTCAAACAACTAATAATAATAATGTTAAGTTTAACACACACACATATACCCACTCTGAAAGTATGGAAAACTTATAAAAATGTCAATAAGTGGCTTTTCCCCCCATTCTGCCAATCTTTATTTCTAATTTTTCTACAATGAAGCTGAATTACTCATATAATTTTTAAGGGTTAAGTTTGTTAAAATGTTCATGCATGGAAGAATAATGGTTGTTAGCCAAACTTAGGGTGCTTGAACTGAAAAATTAGAGAGTATTTCATCCAATGTTTCTATGTTACAGATGAAAAGACTGAGGTAGAGGAAGGTCATGTCAGTTTTGCTAATAATGATCTGAAGGTATAGACCAGGTAACTCAGTGATTCTCAACTCTGGCTGATTTAAAGGATAATAAAAGTATGCCTGACCAGAGCCTACCCCAAACCAATTGGATTATAATTGGAGCTATGTGGACCAGAAGTTCAAGGTTCCCCACGCTGCCTCCAAAGAATCTAAGAAAAATAATGGGAACAGGAGATCATTACACCAAAAATAAAATCAACAGAAACTTTAACAAGCATCTCTGTATAAATTCCCTTTCCTAAACATATACTTGCCTATTAAATGTGTGAGCCAGCTCATTCTGAAACAGAGCCTGGCAATAGGGATGATGTATCTGTCTCTTATGCTAAGGGTGTGAGTTCTTCTTTGCACCCTTTAGATAAATTCACATCTCAGATTCTGCAAAGCATAAGAAGAGTAATACTTACTGAATGCTTACTATATGCCAGGCACTGTTCTGCAAATTTTATTCAGTTTATCATCTTAATCCTATCACTATCCCTGTCTTACATGGACACTGCAGCTCAGAGAAGTTAGGTAACTTTGCCTACAGTGACTAAGCAATTTAAGTGGAAAAGCCAGGAGTTGAACTCAGCCATGTTCCCAAACGTGCCCTTAAGATGTACACTACCGTGTTATAGGATGTTTATACATAATCAAGTCCAAAGAGTTAACTTGAATTCTGATTTCTACATAGTAAATCATAGCTGGGCTCCAGAAGAAGAGGGGAAAAGAGGACACAGAGGAGAGAGGGGACTGTGTGATAGTACTGAAGGAGAGTGTGATAGTACTGAAGGAGAATGGAAGTTGCTTAAGCAGTTCCCCTGAGGAGAGTCTCCAAGCTTTAGTATGTGGATTTCAAGTCGTCTTTTTTTTTTTTTTTTTTTTGAGAGAGAGAGAAAGCACAAGAGGGGGTAGAGTCGGAGGGAGAAGCAGACTCCCCGCTGAGCAGGGAGCCCGATGCAGGACTCGATCCCGGGACTCCAGGATCATGACCTGAGCTGAAGGCAGTTGCTTAACCCACTGAGCCACCCAGGCGCTCTCAATTCATCTTTTAAGTGCACAGCAAACTTCATGCTTCATGGCCATGCTCTGAAAACTGAGGTTGTCTGAGGGTTTCCACTGTATAGGGGAGTGTGGCTGCGTCATCAGATGTCTGTATGCTGCCTGATCAAGTATATGCATTTAAAATAAAAGAAGTATTCCACTTTCCAGTGTCTATAAACAAACCAACCAACCTCTAGATCAAGAAAAAAACTAAGCCAAGGTTAATATTCCTGGTTCCACATTTTCCCAGCAGTACAGCAAATAGGTTAGACTGAATCAAAACTCAAAACTTGAGTCCACAGATACATTGCCAAGAGTACACAAGGGTAACTTTCTATTATAAAGTTAATGTTGTCTTCTTATTTTAGTCACAAACTTTTTCAAAAAGCATATTTTGAATCATCAGGATAACTAACTGCCTTATTAGCCAGACTGCCATGTAATTCAGTACTTGTGTTTCTGCTTGCATTTACAAACCTCTTGTGCCCAAAGATCACCTATAATCATGGTATTTATCTTATGCATGTGCTGAGCAGTAAGTATGGCCACCATTCTGTTGTTATATCCTAACATCACAATGATGACAGTTGGCCCACATTTACTTTTGTGTACCAGTTGTAAATAAAAAAATATTTTTCCTGGGCGCCTGGGTGGCTCAGTTGGTTGAGCAACTGCCTACGGCTTGGGTCATGATCCTGGAGTCCCTGGATCGAGTCCCGCATCGGGCTCCCTGCTCGGCGGGGAGTCTGCTTCTCCCTCTGACCCTCTTCCCTCTCGTGCTCTCTATCGCTCATTCTCTCTCTCTCAAATAAATAAATAAAATCTTTAAAAAATATATTTTTCCTTTGCAGTTTAAAGACTTTAAATTAAGACTTTATTTTTATTTATTAAATTGAAATTGACTTAATATTATTTGAAAAATCATATAGTAAAGCAGAACAATGTGTTCCTTGTCACAAACTAATGGAAAGAACATTGATACAGATGTAGAAGATAAATAATTCAATTTACACCAAGTTACATGGTAACCTTTCCCCCATCCACCCTTCCCCCACTGGGCTCACTCAGTGCAAGCTAAACTCATATTGTCCAGAAATGTCAGCTCCCTTAGAAGTCCCTGAAGACCTTGTCTCTCTCCTTCCACTCACCTTCTTCCCTAACTGAAGATTGATACGATTAACATTTGCATAACTCTTCACAATTTTAAAAAGTGCATTCACCTACATTATTGCATTTAATTCTTATAATATCTCTGTTATTTTCATCTCCATTTCACAGATGAAAAAATCAAGGCTCAAAGAAATCAATAACTTAATGATAAAAATAACAATAGGAGATAACATCCGCTACAAGCACTGTGCTAAGTACGTGACATACATTACTCATTTAATCCCCAGAACAAGTCTAGTAGTACGGTAGGCACAATTCTGGGGTGGCCCTCAAGTTGCCCCGCCCTTCTTCCCCACCCCTTGTACATTCTCCGGACAATCCTCAGTACTGTGAATTTGGTGGCTGTCTCACTAAAGTCATTAAAAGCAGAGCTGACGAACTTGTTACATAGCCATTTCCTTAGCTCTTTCCTCTGGTCACCCTCTCCTCTCCTTAAAATCCAACAATTGAAGAATTAACATCTGTAACAGCCCATCTAAAAGGCACCCCTGAGAGGCTGGAACTTGTGCCTTTTTTATTGCTAAATATATTTATATGAATGCTGACTAAAAAGACTGAATGTCCCCCAGCCTCATGTCCACTGGTGTCCTTTGCTTCAAATGTCTTTTAGGCTTACTCAGGATAACATGATTTGTACATGATTTACAGGCCAGAGTGCTCATATTCACCAAACCTCTGTGGTCTGTGGGCATCGGACATACAACAAGGTGTCCATAGGTAGCAGAACCAGACAGTCTGAATCGAGCGACCTGGCTTTTGGCAAAGTGCCATATTGCCCTCCTCAGTCTTCATGGCCATATAGGAGGGAATAAATATTCAAATCCTAACCCTGTCCTCCTTCCAATAATCCAGGGGGGTCAAATGTGACTCATGAAGTACATAAATGCCCAGCCCCTCTTCTACCTGGTGGAGCGAGTTAAGACTATCTTCCAAGTGACCTGATAAGGTTGAAATCCCAGAAAAGTGCCCTCAAGTCTCATGTCGGGTGACATAGAAAACAAAGAGGTCTAAGCCCAAGCCTAACACCTTCTAAAACCCTAAGTAGGACACATTAGTTCTGCCTCTAGATAAGCCGTATGTGGAAGAAGGATGATATTTTTGGTTAAAAAGTCTGTGACAAAATGTTTTAGAAAAATTTACAGATTGAGAAATATTTTAAATAATTTATGGGTCAAACTTAATCATCGCAACAAGCAACTCTTGTCTCTGGGCCTCTGTTCTTGCTGTTCCCTCTACCTGAAATATTCTTCCCGATATCGACCATCACCTCCTTCCTGTCTCTGTTCAAATGGTACATTGCCAGTCCCTGTATAAAATGAGTCTGCTCCCATATCCTCCCTTGGCCATCCTCATTTGCTCTCTCCCGTTGTTTCTCTCCATAGCTCTGTCTCCATCTGCCACACTATCTACTTACTTACTTGTTTACAGTATATGTATTATATATTATACATAATAATATAATAAATAAATCGTATATTATGAAACATACAGTTCATGTATTAATTATATATACATATAACTAAATATATAACTAATAAACATGTTACCAAGATATAAGCTGCAATAGAGCAAGGAATTTGTATGCTTCACTCTCTGCTGAAATCTCAGTCCTTAGACAATCCTTGATACATAGCAGGTGTCAATAGATATATGCTAAATATTTTCTACCGAACAAAGAAATTGCACTAAAGAAACTAGATTGGTTTGTGACAACTCAAGAATTCTGACCTAAAAGTTCAGATGAGGGCGCCTGGGTGGCTCAGTTGGTTAAGCGACTGCCTTCGGCTCAGGTCATGATCCCAGAGCCCCGGGATCGAGTTCCGCATCGGGCTCCCTGCTCGGCAGGGGGTCTGCTTCTCCCTCGGACCCTAGCCCCTCCCATGTTCTCTCTCTCTCTCAAAACAAACAAACAAACAAACAAAACTCTCCTGGAAAAAAAATAAAAGTTCAGATGACAAGCATGAATTCTGTATGTGGAATAAAAGGGAGAGGTGAGAGACACCCTCGATCTTCACCGGAGAGTTAAAGGTGAATTCGCTCACACTGGGAAGCTTGGTCTGCAACAGGTGGCTGATCCTGAGAAGGATGAGGAGGCTCAGAAATAGACGCAGCAGAGTCAACAGGTCCCACCTCAAAATTCTCTGAAAGACTGTGGCTTCACAGGAAAATGAGATGCTCTCTGAGCAAGGAGAGGAAAGAAAAGAGAGGACAAAGAGGGACCAGAAGATCTTTCTCTATGGTCTAGGCTATCAGTTACAAGTTTCCGCTGCTGACTGATTAAGCAGGAAGGGAATTTTAAATAAAAGGATTTGGAGTTCTTCTAAAAATCAGGGTGGAATGGAGAAACAGGGTCAGGACTTGACGAATCTTCACTGACAAGGATGGTTTTTCAGCTGACTGGTCATTCCTGAGTATAGCACTGAGAGCTGGCTATTGGACAGGATGGCTCAATGAGGGGACGGCTAGCGGGAAGGAAGGAATGGCTGCCAGGAGGCACGGGGCCGGGAGAGGAGGGGCGCTCCAGGCGGCATCACCCCACAATCCTACAGGAGGCCTCTGCTGCCTCAAACTAGTTCCAAAATTCACAAGAAACTTTGCTGCTTGAGACACAGGGGAAGAAATGGAACCAGGAGCAGGAGAAGTACAGGTAAGTGGGCTGCCTTTCCCATGGATTGGCCCCAAAAGGGCTCCAACCAGAATGTGCAGGACATGCCCGGATGCCTCCTTCCTGTCACACAGCAGAGGAAATGAAAGGCTCAGCCTGCAACAACACGTGGGGGGCGGCTAAGGATGGAGAGTGGAGCTGAAAACAACAATTGACAACACAGTAACACATCGCATATTCCAAACGTAGGGAAGAACTGGGAAACAAGCCGAAAGGTGACTGAACAGACAGTATAGTTTGTCTATTGCACTTCATGCTCTTTCTCAGAGAAGCAACTCATGCTCTGTTCTGAATCCACTTAGTCTTCTTTTATGCAAAACTCTATCAAGCGTAACATCTACATTCCAAGCCCTCAACATATTAGAAGCAGGAGAAAAGCCAACACACCAACTTCCACAAGAAAGAGCAGACAAGAGTTCAATGTTGTGGGAAGAAACAGATAAAATCAGAAGCCTCATAGTCTGACATTTCATCTAAAGGCAAAAAACAAAAACAAAACCTTACACATCTCAGTAGCCCCATGATATCATTAAATTAGAACAAATTAAGGGGCACCTGGGTGGCTCAGTTGGTTAGGTGTCTGCCTTTGGCTCAGGTCATGATCCTGGAGTCCCAGAATCGAGTCCCGCATCTGGCTCCCTGCTCAGCAGGGAGTCGGCTTCTCCCTCTGGCCGCCCCCCCCATGCTCTCTCTCCCTCTCATTCTCTCTCACAAATAAATAAATAAAATCTTTAAAAAAATTAAGACAAATTATAATGAGAGAATTGCTCAATTTATTCATTCATTGATATATTCAAGAATATTTATTCAGCACCTAACATCTAGGCTATTTGTTTGAGGCACAACCATAAATGAGACAAAGTTCCTGTTCATAAGGAAGGTTTGATCCCAAATGAGGATACATATAATTTTAATGCAATACTGTTGACAGTGGATTACAATAAAAGAGAAAAGCCAAGAATGCTATTACAATACAGAAGACGAGCATAAAACCTCATCGAGAAAACTCAGAAAAGGCTTTCCAGAGACATTAGGGTCTACACCAGGGCTTGAGGGATACATAGGAGTTAGCAGGGGAAGCAGAAGCAGAAGAGAAGATATTACAAGCAGCGAGAACAGAATGTGCAAAAGCCCAGAGGCAAATAGCAGCCCAGGGTCAGCTTAATGGGCATGCAACCTGTTCTCAAGTCCCAGACTCAGAAGCCTAACCCCCCGCCTAAACCCCCTTGGTTTAATATCCTGCTCCTACAGTCTTGAAATTCTGAATAATTTTATCTTTGAACTTGTGTTTTAGGAGTGAAGGCCAATGGATAATGTGTCACGTGCCTAAGCAGAGGAGACACTCACACAGTGGGTATCCACCACCTCTTGCCACTCCATTTGCCTACAGCATTCATTTGATGAGCACAGAATTCTGGCAAGTCCACAATATGTGGAAGTTCAGCAAGACTCAAAGCAAGTAAAAAATAAGCATGTTGATCTTTCATTGGGTGAGTGGGGGCTGTCAGAGGCTACGTGTTCTATTCCAACCAGAACTTGCCTCAAGCAAAGAAAGGAGACAGTGGTGTTCTAAGAAACATCAATGACTTAGGATAGCTTTTCTTACCATTACTTCTCTGTATTAGTAAACCACTTAAGCTGAAAATGATGACTTCAAAAGAAAGGGCTATGAAGAGTAACTCACCGCTCTTTTTAATTTCAGTCTTTCCATACTCATCAGTAGATAAAGACAGGAAGTGTTGGTAGAATGTACGGGTGTCAAAAAGGCAAAGAAAAACAGTCGAGTTAGTTTTGTGAAGTGTTTCCACTGTCCTGAAGAGAACCAAATACATATGTGTGTATTAACTACAAAATACAAATTGTGCAATTTCAGGGGCACCTGGGTGGCTCAGTCATTAAGCGTCTGCCTTCGGCTCAGGTCACAGTCCCAGGGCCCTGGGATCGAGCCCCGCATCAGGCTTCCTGCTAGGCAGGAAGCCTGCTTCTCCCTTTCCCACTCCCCCTGCTTGTGTTCCCTCTCTCGCTGTCTCTCTGTCAAATGGATGGATAAAATCTTTAAAAAAAAAAAAAAAAAAACTCACCTAAAAGTAAAAGTCACTGATCAAAGAAAAACAACCCAACAGATTTGTGCAATGGAAAGACTACTTCCATGGCCACCACAGGGGAAAATGGCATATGTGTTCTAAGGGGTATATACAAAATATTTGTAGCACAGTGTGTATAATAGCCCCAAACTGGTACCAGCCCAGATGACCAGGAGCTGGAGGATGAATGAACACTCAGCGGCACAGGCATACAGTGGAATGCTGTTCAGCAATGAATGGACTATAGCTACCAGGGAACAACAGGGATGAATCTCACAAGGTTGGACCCCCAGAAAGGAAGTCACAGAAGAATAATGGGAAACAGTAATTACATTTATGAAATTCAAGTCTAGGCAAAATTAAATTATATATTCTTAAGATATGTACATAGATAGTGAAACCATAAAGAAAAGCAAACCATTAACACAAGTGTTAGGATAAAAATTACCTCTGGGGAGAAAGGTGGGAAATCTCAGTTGGCTTTTATTTTTAAGATTATTTATTTATTTATTTATTTGAGAGAGAGAGAGAGAGAGAGCACAAGCAGAGGGAGAGGGAGAAGCAGACTCCCTGCTGAGCAGGGAGCCCAGACAACGTGGGGCTCCATTCCAGGACCCTGGGATCATGACCTGAGCCGAAGGCAGATGCTTAACCCACTGAGCACCCAGGCGCCCCTCTTGGTGGGCTTCTAAGAGACATTTCTTTACCTGAAAAATGGGTTCATGCAAGGGTATTAAATTTAATATTGTTCTTTGGACTGTGCACATATATTGTATAGACTTTTTTCTATATATGATGTTTTACAATGAAAATATTTAATATGACCATTTTATTAGACATAAAAAAAATTTGCTTTTTTAAAAATACTTCCAGCAAGCTACAAATAGGAATAAAAGAAAATCTGCGTTCTAATGAAAGCTATCAAACAGAAACCTGCATTAAGCATCACAAGTAAGAGCAGGAAATTAAAAGCACCCGCAATAGGATCAGGAGAGGAGCAAGGCTACACTGTCACTGCTAGTCTTCATTCTGGATAAGAAGCATGTAATTTTTTTATGAATTTGAAAACATTTAATTCACTAATGAATAGCTGGTACTTATTCCATTTATCATATTGACAAAAGCTAGGTTGATGTTCTCATCACAATGTGACTTTGTCATATTCCCAGGAACAATTACAAATATGCATCCAACTCATTTAATAATGAATTAATTGTCCCAACAGTACTAATTGTTTTATTTTTTTAATATTTATTTATTTATTTATTTTTATTTTATTATGTTATGTTAATCACCATACATCATTAGTTTTTGATGTAGTGTTCCATGATTCATTGTTAGTACTAATTGTTTTGAGCTGAACTTTGTGGGCTTATAATTCTATTTCTCTGCTTCCTTTGACCATGGATTACTTTTAGAGAGCCATGTCTTCAGAAGACGAAACCATGAGGCAGTTTGGTAGAACAGAAATGTGTAGACCTTGAGGTCAGTCAGATACATGTGCCAATCCAGCTCAATCACTTTCAAGCTGGGTGCAACCACGGGTGTATCACTTAATGTCTCCATTCTTCGGTTTGATATCTTAAAAATAAAGGATGATAATGTGGGCTTCAAGGTCTATTTTGCAGAAATGTCATCAACCTTCAAAATTATACATGGTAACAATACATGCCTAGATATAAAAGATGATTCAAAACAATGTAGTTAAGGGGTCCCTGACTGGATCAGTCAGTGGAACATGTGACTCTTGATCTCGGGGTTGTGAGTTTGAGCCCCATCTAGGGTATAGAGATTACTTAAAGAAATAAAATCGTTAAAAAATAAAATAAAGGGGCACCTGGGTGGCTCAGTCGGTTAGGCATCTGCCTTCAGCTCAGGTTCTGATCCTGAAGCCCCTGGATTAGCCTGCATCTGGCTCCCTGCTCAGCCAGGAGTCTGCTTTTCCCTATGCCACTCCCCCACTCGTGCTCATGCTCTCGCTCTTAAATAAATAAATAAAATCGTTAAAAAAAATAAAATAAAAAATACATAAATAAAAGGGTGTCGTTGTGATTATTTTCTTAATTTCATAAGAACCAGCCAGCTAAATTCCTGAAACCAACCCACAGAAGGCTGCCGAAGAGTCCTGGACAGAATTCTGGTGTGCTGCCACTGTTCTTGCAGGCTCTCTCCTTTTCTACACGTTTATCAATAGCATAAGACACAGACGGAATGATCATTACATTTCCAGATGATGTAAAACTCGACCAGATGGATAAGACAATTCAGTGGACCCCAACAACACTGGGACCAAAACCAACGAGGTAAAATTTGATGTGAGTGGAACAAAGGCCCCGTGCTTGCTCTTTCTGACATTGGCACCTCACCGCACACTAGCACCCAGTCATGTCGGACAGACCTATGTGGTTTTGAGTTTGAGCTGAGCGAACATGAGGGTCCTTTCACAGATACAATTGTAGGCTACAGTAGTCCCCCTTATCCACAGGGGTACATTCCAAGACCCTGAGTGGATGCCTGAAACCTCAGACAGGAAGACCCTATATATATTATATGTTTTTCCTATACTGACATACCTCTGATAAAGTTCAATTTATAAGTTAAGCCTAGTAGGATATTAACAATAATAATAAAATGGAACAATTATAACAGCATACTGTAATAAAAGTTATGTGAATGTGGTCTCTCTCTCCCCCTCAAAATATCTTAATGTACCGTACTCACCCTTGACGTGATGATATGAGACAATAAAATGCCTGCATCGTGAGATGAAGGGAGGTGAATGATGCAGGCTTAGTGACGTAGCATCAGGCTGCCACTGGCCTTTTGACGGTACATCAGGAGGATCATCGACTTCTGGACCACAGCTGATCGCGTGTTACTGAAATTGCAAATAAGGGAGGACTATTGTATGTGACAAGACAGGCGGTGTCCAGAGGAAGCAACAGAGACACATGATGTGATGGGCCCCAGTGCAGTAGGCAGGGAAGGAAGCTCTCTCCTCATCAGTCTATTACCCTTCTCAAAAGCCCTCCTAAAGTGGCAGTAGGAACACGCAGACTTGGATTACGTTGATAGTGATCCAGTGTTTCAACTACTAAAGGGTCTATTTCAATAACAGCCTCAGGGAATAAATACTACAAACTATCACAAAAACTCGGGTTTGTATTTGGGGACGACGGGCTGGGGCGTGGGGTGTGCTTCCTCCATTTGGTTTGGTTTGGTTTGGTTTGAACACATGGCAGCAACAATATAATGAGAATAAATAAAATAACCAAAGGAACAAAAGCAAAGAGAAAGAAAAGGTAAGAATTGCAGTCATGGTGATTGCAATGACCTCTTCATATGCCTGCTTTGGAGTCACCAGTTTCTTCAGTTCATTTCAAAGGCAACTAATCAATTGTTTCTAGTACTTGCTTCCATCTCCAAATTTTTTTTTTTTATGTTTTTGGTCACACATTGCCACTGGGTGGTGCTCCAAGTCCACAAAAGTATCTTGGGGTTGCAGCGAGCAAGTAAATGAAAAGCAGGCAGCCACTGGCTGGTTTTCAGACACACACACAAAACATTTAAAATATTTTCTCTCTTGTGTCGATGCATAAAGAAGTACAAACACCGCAAGAAAGGAGGTAGAAGGAAGTGTCCATCTTTAAAAAGAAAAAAAACGCATCTCTTGTCACTGAAGAAAAACAAAAACCAAAAAAACCAGGCAGCTATGAAAAGAGGTTGCTGAAGCAGTTTTCAGAGATCGATTATGTGCAATCTCCTGAAGGTGTGACTGGTGGTTTACAATAATGACAGAATTGAGGTGCTTATGCAGAGATTTGTTTATTTTTTTATTCAGCGTTTTCTTTTGCGCAGAAGCATTTGTCTCTTCAGAAGTTGTTTTGCGTATGGACGCTGTGTGGACATGCGCTTCTCTTATGGGCATATGTTAAATGTATTCCTGCAAAGGAGGCCAGGGATGCCCTTGGGGTCCAGACGCTGTGTCTGACTCCAGCATCTATCCCTTTGGGAACATCAAATACAAAATGCCACTCGGACAACCAATTATTGCACTGTTTTAGATACGGCAACTTGCACTTTCCCCCTTTGTCAAATTCCAGAAAGGAAGGGTTGCAAACCAGAGAAGAGAAGAATAATGAGCTTTTCATTACCTATAAAGCAGGTGCTGAAAAGTCCTTTGACAAAGAGAAGATGGAAATCAGATGTGTCTTGATTGGTTCTCGAATTTTCTTGTGTAGCTATAATAACATTTGTTACCATTTTCAGTTCCTTTTTATTGTACTGATTTGCCCAATACAGGTTTAACAAAATATAATTGGGTAATAACAAAATAGCTGGTAATGCTGGGTAATTAAAAAAAAAAACAGCTGACACTGAATGAGCTTTTATTACATGCCAGGTGCTGAGCAATTTGCTTCCTCATTCCCTTTAATACTCACAACAACCCTATGAGGAAGGAATTATTATCATCTCTACATTGCAAGTATAGAAATGAAACCTCAGCAAGGTTAAGTAACTTGTGCAAGGACACACAGCTAGGAAATGGCAGTAGCTGGCTCAGATGCATCTCTGCACCAAAGCACATGCTCTTCCTTTTCCATAAGTGCATTTCACTGAGATCTCAGGTGTCCTACTTAATGCACTCCGCCTGAGGGAAGGTGTCCTGGTTATGAGCTACCTTGCTGGCCCCGCCCCTTCAGCTCCTTGGTCCCACAGAGCAACACTGCGATCTGAGGGTGAAGGAAGACCCGGCCTTCCAGTGGGAATTTCACCCAAAATAAGCTCCACGTCCCCTCTGCTCCGCGGAGTCTTGATTCTGCTGACCTCCATTTCTGTCCATGGCAGTCACAGGAGATCACCCAAATCTAAAGAGCCACGGGGTGACGTAACCTCACTTGTGTTTCTGAATCTTTGAAACGCAAATAAGGTACCTACCACTCGGGGTGTTGTGCGAACTGAATGAATGTGTATAATGCTTCCAGCACTACGTGGCCCACTCTACAAGCTAACAAGTATCAGTATTGTTGATCCTACAGCTCTAGGTTTGCACCCTCTTTTCGCACCACAGCCTCTCTACCTGCCACCTCTCTGCACACATGACTGCTGGCGGCCACAGAAGCATCTGGACCTCCAGGTCCCACCCTCTCCAAGGAATCTTGCAGCTGGCTGACAAGACTAGTGTCACTAAAATGCCACCAGGTTGCTCACACTCTCCATATTAAATAATAATAATAATATTTCTGCATGATCTAGAAGATAAAGTTTTCTATTCCTCCACTATCCAATGCTTTCAACAATCTGCTTCCAACCTATCTTTCCAAGTTCTCTCCCCAGTTCTTGCTTTATTTCAGTCATGCCTCATGCCAAGCCTTTGTACACAATGTTCCACATGCCTGTATAACCACCTCCGTTTGTCAAAAGTTGACTTACCACTTAAGACATAGGTGAAATTCGACTTTCCGCCCGCCTGACATAACTGTTTTCTAGTAGGAATTCCCACAGCTTTCTTTTTTGGCCTCTCATTTATTTATCTGCAGTTATTCACTTGTTTTATTCCACCCTTGCTTCTATGACTTTTTCCTCGGGTAGGTTATAAGCAGAATGAGGGCGGAGACTGTTGAAATTGTATATACTTAATTTCTATAGCTAAAAGGTCCTGAGCTGGTATATGAGAAGCTCTGAAGGAATTATTTACCAGAACAAAGCTAGACAGAATTCCTCCCCCAGACTAACAGGAGTCAGTATTTGTGGTCCTGAGAGCCTAAAAGCTTAAGTGGAAGCTTCTAAGAGGTGTGTGGCTCTCTGCATTTCCTGAGGTAGCAGAGTATTGTTGGAATTGCCAAAGGGAGAGAAGAGCAACCTCACTGGCACCAAGCGCTGGGCATATTAGTTTTTCCTGAAGCTATTCCCTAATTAAGTATCAGAGACTTCTGGCCACAAAGCTTGTGAAATAAAATGTGTTTTGTTTTGTTTATCTACAGATTTTATTACTTTAATGTGCACCGCTCCGCACAGGTTTGATTTTGATGTTCCAAACACTTGCCACTCTGAAGAAAACATGGCCCACGTCTTGGGGAATTTTTTGGCAGGTCATAATGCTTACATTGGTCAAGTCTAGGTAGTTCTACAGTGGCCAATCCCAATGCTCAGTGGCTCGATAGAACTAAGCTTAATTTTTCACTCATGCCACATGCCCATTGCAGCTGGGGAGCCCTGCTGCATATAATAGTTACTCAGGGACCCAGGCTTATGGAGGCTCCATCATCTGGGAATTCACCTCGAAACAGTCCCGTGGGAGGCAAAGAGAACTTACATGAAAGTCACTTTCACTCATAACTCAGTGGTCAGAAGTGGTCACATGGCTCTACCCACCTGTAAGCAGGGAATATACATGGACCTCCACTTGGTGAGCATTCCTGTATTCATCCAAGACACACTGATCTACATTTCTCCTCTAACGGATATCAGTTTCTGTTGTTTCTGTAAAAGGTACAGAAAACTCAATAATGTTACTTAAACAAGTGAACACGTTGGAAAGAACAGATAGTCCAAGCAGATAACTTCAGTATGTTTAATTCCTGGATCAGGAAATTAAATTACTTCTGAACCCTACCAATATCTGTTTCTTTGAGTTAAAATAATCATCTAGACCTTCTTTGACATTTTGGTTAATGGAACAATCACAGAATGTGACTACGTGGAACATTTTTCTCTTTCCCCTCTGAGTAGAGAATGGACAGACAATAAACACTTGAATTTATTTGATCAAGAACAAGTTTAAAGACTTATCATTTTCCTTGGTGCTCTGACTTCATGGAGTTGTTGTTTGTGGTAGCAGTGATTTTTTTATTGCCTGCATCCTATGAGGAGGATTATACATTAATAAGAACCTCCTAACCCACTTCCGTCACATAAAAATGTGAAGTGACGTGACAAATGAATCTACCAGGAAATTCCTCTAATTTGAGTAAAACCCAAACTACAGGATTAAGGGCAATAATCATTGCTGCTTTCTCTTGCTAAAACTTAGCCCAAGATGTTTATTTGAGAGAGTTAAGGGAGAAGGAATGCAAAATAAGGGATTTTCAAGCGATACTTCAAAATTAAAACCAAATGTCCTTGAGGAAAGCAATTTCAAAAACAAAAATAGATTACACCAGTCTGCATTCTTATTTGCATTCTTACACCAAGTAGGACTTTTAGAATCATCTGGAACAGCATTTTTCAATCAATGATGGACATTAGGAACACTTGTGGAGAGGTACCTGGCTGGCTCAGTTGGTAGAGCATGCAGCTCTTGATCTCGGGTTTGTGAGTTCAAGCCCAGAGTTGGATGTAGAGATTACTTAGAAATAAAATCTTTAAGAAAAACCTGTTGGGGTGCTTGGGTGGCTCAGCTGGTTAAGGCGTCCTACTCTTGATCTCACTTTAGGTCTTGATCTTGGGGTCATGAGTTCTAAGCTCTGAGTTGGGCTCCACTTTGGGCATGGAGCCTACTTAAAAAAAAAAGAAAGAAAGAAAGAAAAGAAAAGAAAAAGAAAGAAACACCTGTTGAGTTTTGAAGTATACACATACTTAGGCTCAAAAACTAGAGATACTGATTCATTGGGCCTGGGGTTGGGCACAAGGATCTGTAATTTTTAAAGTCTTAGATGAGATTACGATTTTTTTAAATTAGGAAACACTTCTAAAGGCAAGACATCTGTTACCTAAAGGAACATGGCATTCTGCCTTTTATTCTTCAGTGCAATCACTAATGCATCCTCCATTTATTGAACTAGGGAAACTGAGTCAGGCCACCCAGGGAAAGTGTCATTATTAGAGCAGAAATTACACCTAGGATTTTCTTAGTCAATAATCATTGCCCATTATTTGCAGTCACGTAAATGATAATTAAATCCTGCTTATCAGAGTTATTCTCTGAACCATGTATGGTCTTCCTCTGGCTGTGAGCAGGTTGTTAGTACATGACAAGAGAACAACCGGCATTTATCTTCTCTCTGTACTTGGGACAAGACCAAATTCTTTGTGATGTGGCCCCTGTCTACCTTCACCCATTCCAGCCATACCAGCCAGCTTTTTCTATTTCAACATGTCAGCTGGACTCTAGGTGGGGCAGGAACATGGACTAGATGGCCCCTAGGTGGGGCAGGAACTGGGGCAGGGACCCAGCTGTGGCCTGGGAGCAGTCCAGTCTGGCTTTATTGAGGAGTGGCCAGTCAGCACCAGGGAGATCCCCCACAAAGTAAGGAGTGTGTGGGGCTACGTGGTCACCAAGAATTCAGAGGTGATTGAAACCTGGGGAGCCACTAGCCACTAGACTTTCAGAGTCTGGAGAGGCATTTAATTAGCACTCTAATAAACATAGAAAAGTATCTTAGATAGAGGTTCAAGAAGATTCAAAGTCAGGAAGATTTTGTCACAACGGTCTGTGATTAAAGAACAATTAAGCAGCTTAACTGAATTTCTTTACTAGTTTTTTTCAATGAAAACATGAATAATTCTTTTACTGACCCCTTTGCGTAGATGGAGAGCAAAACTCGATTGAGAAAAAAATAATTTCCTTAGAGCAGCCCCTTGGTCCTGTGGGCCTCCCGCACAGATTTAGCCAGGGCTCCTCATTTCTCAGCCCACAGCACTGAACCACCGTGCCGGAGTACTGGGTGACTTCCTCACTCATACCACGTCACAGCAGTCCTCAGAGGACGGGGACAGCCATTACCTCTGACTGGAATTGTCCTTGGATTTCCTTTCCTGCCTTGTGAGGCGATGTCTATGGGTCAACACCTGGCTTAGATATTCCCACCCATGGAAAGTAGTCCCTTGCCCAAACCTTCTATCCCAGGCAGAGCTAAATAGCCCACCTCTCTCCACCCTAAGCCAGCACACCGCCAGGCATTCTCAGGGGCAGCCGAGGTTGAGAATCATTATCTCAGAACGAGTATCTATTACACATTTATTTGAAAGTCGACAATTCCTCTTCACTTAGGTTGAATCCAAATGAAACTAAATTAAAACAGCATATACAGTGTAGCCATGTTAGTCTGCATCTTTATCCTTCTTTGTGTGTATGCATTAAAATATCTGTTTACGATATTGTTTCCGAGTGGTGGGATTATGAGTAATTTTTTGCACTGATTTTTATATTTTTCCATATTGATAGAATTATTTTAACAAGGACATTTTTATAAAATTAATAGTCATTTCAAAAGAGATCTCTATCTTATCTAAAAATGTCTACTAACCCCACCCCATTATTCTCTATCACTTCATGATATTGGTTTTCTTTATAGCTCTTACCACAATTTGTAGTTACATACTAATTCATTCATTTGTTTATTTTCTGTCTTTGCCTCTTGACCATAAACTCCTCAAGGGAAAGACTGTGTTATTTCACTCACCAATGTGTACACAAAACCTAGATCTGGGCCTGGCACAAAGCAGCTGCTCCAAAATCTTTATTGCTTGATGGATGGGTGGACAAACAAATATGTGATATAATAGAAGGGGGTCCAGCGCGCCTTGAGGAGAAAAGAAGAGAATGAATACTGTCAGAGAAGATTGAAGAAGACATCACAGAGAAGGAGACACATGAACTGAGTCTGGAACAATGAACAGGATTCCAGACAGCGAAGTGAGAATATCCAGAGCGAGGGTATAGAAGCATGAAAGGATATAAATATTTGTGAAACAGAAGCTGGGTGTGGCCAGAAAGTAGGCAGAATTATATGAAAAAATGAGGCGGGAGGGTTAGGTTGGAACCCACTGTAAAGAGCCTATAATTACAGTAAGTAGTGGGGACTTTAATTTACAAGTCGACCTTAGAACACATGCGTAAAAGAAAAGGAGGGCAAAGGACAAAACTCTGAGAAATACCTTGAAAGACAGAGAAGAGAAATGGGTTCAAATAAGGCAGTTGGAGAGAAGGAAAACCAGGAGAAGAAAGTGTGGTGTGAGGCAAGGGAAGAGTTTTAAGGAGGAAGAGGCTCAGAGGGTCAGATGCCACAAAGAGACAAAAACAATAGAATTTGGCACATAAACCAATCAGTAATGACCATAAAAAGACTCAATACAGTAGAGTAGGGGATACAGGAATATGATTATAAGGAGAGTTTCTGTTAACTTCTTATTTTGAAATCATTTTAGATTTGCAGAAAAGTGGGAAAGTAGAATAGAGTTCCTATATACCCTTCACTCACCTCCCGCTAATGTTAACATCTTGCATAACCAGAGTACAATGATCAAAACCAAGAAATTAACATCGGCACAATACTATTGACTAACGTACAGATTTTATTTGGGTTCCACCAGTTTTCCACTAATGTTCTTTTCCTGTGCTGGGATCGAACCCAAGAACACCACTTTGCAGTTAGCTGTTGTGTCTCCTTAGTCTTCTCCCATTTGTGACGGTTTCTCATCTCTCCTTGTCTTCCTTTTTTTTTTTTAAAGATTTTATTTATTTATTTGAGAGAGACTGAGAGATAGAGAGCACGAGAGGGAAGAGGGTCAGAGGGAGAAGCAGACTCCCTGCTGAGCAGGGAACCCAATGTGGGACTCGATCCCGGGACTCCAGGATCATGACCTGAGCTGAAGGCAGTCGCTTAACCAACTGAGCCACCCAGGCGCCCCTCCTTGTCTTCCTTGACCTTGACCTTTTTAAAAAGAACTGGTCAGTTATTTTGTAGGGTTTCCCTCAATTTGGGTTTGTCTGATGCTTTCTTACGATTAGATTGAGATTATGTATTTCTGGCCTGTCTTTTTGATGTCATTTTGGGGCTTTGATATTAATAACACTTTATTACTATAAATTTGTGTGAAGTTATGACTTTTCCCTCTGTAATGAGTAGGTGTCTTTTAGCAAATTCTTTTTGATCATGTAAATATCCTGTTTTTCCTCAAACTTCTGCCCACCAATTTTAGCATACAACAGTGGACCTGCCTACAATTATTACTGTGGTGATGACTTCTATTTTTCTCATTCCTTCCCCTTCTATTAGTTGGGATTCTGCCATAAGGAAAAGCTGTATCTTGTCCTCATTTACCCATACAGTTAAGCATTTATATCAGCATGGATTCATGGATATTTATATTATGGTTTCATCCATTATTATTGCTATTTATTTTGTTGCTCAAATTGTTCCAACTTTGGTCATTGGGAATTCTTTTAGATTGGTTCCTGTGCTTTGCAACATGCCTCTATCTGTTGTAGTTTCTCATTCAGAGATTTGATTTCAGCTTTTCAAGTAAAATCAGCCTTGTAGAAAGATGGCGCTACAATACCCTACTCTGATAAAAACTCTCCACTCATTTCCTCCCCAAACCTTGGAACAGATTGATTAGGAGCCTTAGATAATGTCAAAGGCTGCTATAAAGTGGCCAGTAAGATTTTTAAATTATGTGCCACCATCTTACAGGGGGGTATGAGAGCAGGTGTGAGAGGAGGCACATTCTTCTAGAGCAGGTGTCAAAATCGCCTGTGAGGGGGGCCCAAGCCACCATCTCCTTCAAAGCAGCAGTGAGCACCTGTTACTAATGTGTATGCACACAGTCCTTCGAATCAGTTGTGATGGGGGGAGACATAAAGGTAGAGAAACACAAATATAGGAAGTTCTGGAAATGAGAACACAGCTGTTTGTCAAACCCCCTTCTAACCTGCCTTTGCCCGTTAATTTATTGTCCTTTTGTAATATAACTTTAATCTACAACTCTCTTGAATTCCCAGGCTCATCAACCTTCCTAAGGCACAGTTCTGAAAGGCAAAGGGACCAACTGGGACTCAAATGCGCCTGTGTGGGGAGCTAGGAGAATTTCAGATTTTAATATTCCTGGTGCAGTTGTAAGCATCGGACTTCAGGAATATCTCCTCTACCCCCAACTTTCACCACAAATTGCTGCTTCCCATTTTTACATTGAAACTGGTGATGCTAAAAAGTAAAAGTATATTATTTCTATTCTAAAATATAATCAAAGACTTACTGAGGTTCTGATATCTGGAATAAAGGAGCCTAAAAACTTCAAAGGTTGATGCCACTGGAGGTGCCCTTAGGAAAACTGTGGAATTGATAACAGAATTTCTTCAAAGACATGGGGTAGAATTCTTTGAGAGGGAAGTTCATGAGGTGCCCAGTGAGAGAGCCCATAAACCTACCCAACTTCAGTCTTTCTCTACCACTTCTCTACCTCCTTTTCCTTCTCTTCCCTTCCTGCTCCTGAGAGGGTAGGAAGGGCCAATTAGGGCAGCAAAGGGGTCCAGCTACAACCCCTCTCCCCCAGAAAACAATAGATAGGTGGAGGGAAACTATCCTTCCAAGCTCAGGGGCTAAATAAGACTTGGGGATGTGACGTATAGCACGGTGACTATAGTTAACAATACTGTGTTGTATATTTGAACATTGCTAAGAGAGTGGATCTTAAAAGTTCTCATCACATGAAAAAAATTGTAACTCTTTGAGGTGATGGTTGTTAACTTGTGGCAATGGTTTCACAATAAACATATCAAATCATTATGTTGTATACCTTGAACGAATACAATGTTATATGTCAATTATATCTCAGTAAAAGTGGGGGGAAACAAATACATTAAAAGCATAGTGGTTTTCAACAATATCTCCAGAATAAACTAATTTAAAATTCCGTTTTATGTTTAAAAAAAAAGGCCAGGATCACCGGTCGCTATTTACCTCTACAGTAAGCTGGGCCCAGAACTCTCTGAAATCTTAACAGTAAGTCATTCTCACCATCCTACCTAAATTCAGCTCTCAAGTTCAAGTAAAGAGACACATGAGTAAATGAGCCCACAGAGATGAAAAGAATATTTAGTGGCCCTTTTTCCAACCACAGGAGAGAAAATGAACTTGGCAGAATGAACCTATGAAGGCACTTAGAAATATTTTTATGTTCACTAATGTAAAATGATAAAGGCAGGGAACGAAATGAAGATAATGTTAATGACATTTCACACATCTTAAATTATCTAACGGGTTACTATATAATTAATTCTATTTCCCTTCCTTATCTTGCTAAACATTGTTTCAGCAGGAAGCCTGCTTCTCCCTCAACCACTCCCCCCTGCTTGTGTTCTGTCTCTTGCTCTCTCTGTCAAATATATAAATAAAATCTTAAAAAAAAATCTTGTCTTCTATTCTATTGCTTCCTAACCTTTCACGTCATGGCACACAGGAAAACAAATGGGATAAACTGGAGGGTATTTGGAGATGTCCACATAGGCCTTGATTAAAAAAAAAAAAAAGACATGAAATTCGTCATCGAGTCTTTTTAATGCCAATCTCTTCCAATTCTTGATAGTCCTTACCAGATGAAAACGTTGTGCACTTTAGGAGTAAAAGAATTTTAAAGCCACTATTTCACAAGCATTCAAAACTTTATAATAGTTTAAACTACGTGTAAAGGAAGCAGTGGCTTTTCCTTTTCTTTCATTGGCAATTGTCATGTTGACATTCACGTAATAATGTGAATAGATGTTGAGCTTTAACTTTAGCTCATCAAATATCTCTGAATAATGCTGAAGCTATAATTTGCTGGGTGCCCAAGCATTAAACCTGTCATCCTGCAGCTAGCTGAATGCCACTAAAAGGGCACATAAGAGGCAAATGAACAGAAGGATTGCATCAAGTTGAAGACAAATGTACCCCGTCAGCTAGACCCATCCTGCCAGGCATCCCTGGAAAAGCACACAGGCTTGCCGGCCTCACCCACTGACTCCTCTAAATACTCATTGTGCCACTTGTCCATGAGGTGCAGAGTCTCTGCTTCTGACTGATGGACTAGAGGAGAGAGCACAGGGGAGAGGTTCCCCTTGGCCAGGCTCAGCTTCACAACGCCATGGTGAGCACTTTGGTCTTCAGCTCCAGGAACCACAGGGCACACCTTCAGAGCTTACTCTGTCCAAGCAGATGTCTTCCACAACACAGAGTGGTAACAGAGACACGCAGTCATTAGACTAACCATAATTTAATTTAAAGAGTTAAGAAATTATCTCCCTAGTGGCGCCTGGGTGGTTCAGTTGGTTCGGCTCAGGTCATGATCTCAGGGTCCTGGGATTGAGCCCTGCGTTGGGCTCCCTGCTCAATGGGGAGGCTGCTCATCCCACTTCCTCTGCCCCTCCCCACTGCTCGTGCTCACTCTCTCTGTCTCTGTCTCTCCTCTCTCTCAAATAAATAAATAAAATCTTAAAAAAAGAAAAAGAAATTCTCTCCCTAATACTCAAAGTTAAGGCTTTAATTTATCCACCACAACTTCAACCCAAGCCTCTGCTAGCACCCCCTTCTCCACACGCCCATCCCACTTCCTCCATCTTCACAAAGTGGCAGGTGCATCTCTAGGTCAAGCCCAGGTTTCCTTTCTTCCTCTTCTTTCATCCCTCTGAAACCATCAAACAAAACAAAAAACCAAAAAAAAAAATGCCATAAAGGTAAAATTGAAGTTCTAGCTTCCAGACAAAACATCAGTGGACAATTCATAGTTCAGACTTCATTTATTTTAATAGGATGGCTTTTCACCCTGGGCAAATCTCCAAGAGAGTTCGCCTATTCAGGACCCAGGGAAAAATAGGTTCTTTGCAGTTAAAGCAAACACTTCATACCTTGAGAGGAAATTGGAATTTGAAAGAAGCAGCACAAAACTGGACGTGGGGAGACCCAGCGTTCCACACATTCTCAGTCCCTATACAACCAAAGTTCTTTGTGCCTCCATTTATCCAATCGTCAGA
Organism: Callorhinus ursinus; assembly: GCF_003265705.2. Taxonomy (NCBI): domain Eukaryota; kingdom Metazoa; phylum Chordata; class Mammalia; order Carnivora; family Otariidae; genus Callorhinus; species Callorhinus ursinus. Next base: position 8,957,799 of record NW_027397068.1, read on the forward strand.
TGGAGATAGTCCCACCTGCCCTGACATGCAGTCCGCAAGGGGCTGGGTCAGACGCACTGAGAAAGTAAAAGTGCTGTACTGATGTCAGGTGGTTTGACATCGATTAACTTTTTATCCAGTAAGGGGACCTCTCTGGACCTCTTGAGGTTTGCAGTCCTAACCAACTTCTTCACGTCAGCTTCCTGGTCATTTACATGTGGATTCTTTGGTTTTACCTTCCTGTTGGACCAGATTATGGGCAGCTCTTCTGGTTTCCCCATAGCTAGTCAAAGCGTAACCAAACTATTTGGGGGAATATTTTCTCCAGAAGCCTCCCAACACTATAAGAATAATTAGGAATCAACATTTGGAATCTCAGATTGGAGTCTGAGACATGTGGAATCAAAGATTCTTACCATTTTAAGACATTATCTCCCCACGGTCATATTAAGATAAAGAGATCATGATCATGGCTGCCATGTAAGGTTGCACAGTGTGTGGACTACAAAAAGGGTTTAAGGCCTGACTGATAGCTACCTTTCTGTGCCATTTAGTTATGAAGTCATTTACTTAAGGTGCTCTGCCTGCCCAGAGAGGGCACTTTCATCCATTTGCACAAAGGCTTCAGAGAGGCTAGAGGTCTTGACTTTGGGTGATTGCTTGGATTCCGGCAGGGGTGGGGGAAGAGGGGGAAGCATGTAGAGCCATGGATTTTTCTTTCTGCTTTAATCCAGGTCAGGCACCTCTGAGACTGCTGACTCTTCCAGCACCCCTCTTGTCTCTTCCCCATCCCTCGCACACATTTTTCCTGCCCCAACTTTCTCTACCCGCTCCGTTCTTCTTCCTCTTCCCTTCCCTGTGTCTCTTTCCCTCTCGTCTTCTGCTGCACTTCTCCCCACCCCAGCTCTCAGGAGACAGACTGATACACAGGAGCCATCCCTGTTCCCTGGCCTCCTCGTCGAGCCCTTGTCATTGGTGGCATCCCTGTAATCACTTAGGAGTTTCTGCTCAGGGTCAATTCTTGACACAACTACAAAGTAGTAGTAGTAGTAGTAGTAGTAGTAGTAGTTTGTTTTATCCTTTTATCATTCTGCCTGACACCCCTCTCTCCCTAGTGACCAGGGTCCACAGACCCATGTAGAAAGACCTGGTGGTCTGTTTATATTATCTTGCGGAGTTAATGGTCAACTGTGTTGCCTCAGTCAGATGTGTTATCATGTAAAAGAAGATGCATGGGAGACTGTGTCTTAGTCCCAAGGAAGGAATCGCAAATAGAATTTCGGGCAGCTTTCTGGCTGAGATAAACGGTAGAGGACTTTTTGATAGAATAATCCCTCAAACGTGTGCTATTTCTACCACTTTCTTTTAGGAATTTTTCACAGATAGGCTTGAAACAAAATGTCCAGCCTCCATGCCTGCCTCTCTTCCTCCTCACTGCTTATATATTTGAGATTGTAATCTGTTCTCTAGAGGGCTCATAGCAGGGCTTTCGAATTGACGGTCCCACAAGACATAATCATTTTCTCAGCCAGGCTGGCCCAGACTCTATCCCTGGTGGGCCAGCATCTTCTCTTCATCACACCCCCACACCCTCCTGAGCAACCCTAGCCACCCCTGTGCTTTCGGCCCCACCCACCACAGATGACCCTCAAGCCTGTACCTCGGGGGCTGGAGTACTTTCCTGAGCTCCGTATCACTGTACATGCTGCCTATCAGACATGCTCACCTGGTACTCCTTAGACACCTCAACTCAGCAGGCCCCATACTGAATGTCATCTCCCCACTCTGATGCCATGCAAACCTTTTCCCTTTCCCAGTTATTGGCACCATCATTCACCAGCCGCCCAAAAAGCCAGGAGCCACACCCACAATTAGCTCTTCACTTCCTCCTAATTCCTCTCTTTCTCTTACACTCTCTCATTCCTTTCTCTTACTCTCAAATCTCTCTCTTTCTCTTACTCTCGCCCTCACTACCAGGAGACTAGCACCATCTCGTGCCAAGACAATCGCAAAGACCCCAACTTGTGATCCTGTGTCCAGTCTCTCTCTTTCTCAAATCATCCTTGGCTTGCTGCCAAAATTTTTCCAAAGGGCAAATCTGACCGTATTAATTCTTTAACAAGAGCTCGTCCATTTAAGTACTCCTAAGGCAAGAAAAGCGAAGGAGCTCCTGACAGGTTTGGGAGGGTCAAAAGAGCAGGACCTGCAAGGTCCCACCTTCAACACAAACTTTCTTTTTTTAATCTGATTTTTGCAATTTTGCATTCCATTCTATAATGTATCAGTCTTTGTTTTAAAATCAAAATAACCTATCTCTAAATCTTCAAGCAAAACTGATCCTGCAGAAAGGGGTGTGTTTATCCTGTAGCTTCAGGAACCCTCGGGGCCTCCAGTTTGAGAAGCTACTGTCCTAGCTGGAATGCACATTTCTTTGCATGTTATACAAGGACCTTGACAGTGTTCATTTGTCTCAGCAGCTCCAGCCCTTCACCCATCTCCCTGCCATCCAGTCACACTGAACTTCTGTGATCATCAAACCGGTTCCCATCTCAGGATGTTTACTTAGGCTGTTTTCCTCGAACTAGACTGAGCCCCTCCCCCTTCTTTCTACCTAACTTCTAGACCCAACTCAAGTATCATCTTCCCTGTAAAGCTATCCATGACAAACCCTACCAGGCCGAGTGAACCATCCCTGGTTTTGTGCCACCGAAGTCCCACACCTCTCCCATAGCATGTATCCCATTAGATTGTAATTCTTTGTCTATGTCTCTCTTCCCCGCTGGACTGTGGATTGCTTCAGAGCAAGATCTGTGTCTTTTTCATCTTGACTTTTCCAGGCCCAGCACCATGCCTGGCACATGCCCAGACGGGAGGTCAATATGGCCAAGACAATTCATCCTACTGCTCTCCAGGGTTGATTTGACTGATCTGAATGACCATAGGAATGTCCCCTTCCCCTCTGTCAATAGATGATCCCAGATGGACAAGGACACTCTGATCAAGGGCAGGTCAGTAGCTTTCCTCTCCTGCTAAATTCCCTCACGAGGTCTCCAGACCTGACGCATAGTAGATTCTCGATGAATATCTATTAAATATCTGGATGAACTAATGATTAGCACCACTGTTCTCTTGAATTAAGCTACATTTTATTTTCTCCATCTTATCTTTCAGGGAATCCTGATATCTCTGAATCCCCATAATGTAACAATGTGCCAGCACTTACTGGACACTAAATAAATGTATAATAAACGAGTGAATGGACAAATGAAGTAATATCTTCATATGCTTTTCTTAAAAAGTACATGCACTCATTTTAATTTTTCATCCTGACACCCAGTGTGTTTACCAACCTGTTAAGAACTAGCTTTTCACTTAGAAATGGAATCTTGACAAATTGATGATAATTGAAATTATTTTGAAAACCTTATCTATGACCAGTGTGGTTTTTTTTTTTTTTTTTAAATTTCAGGCTCCTTTAGGTGTAGAATTTTTGAGTGGCTTTGATCTCTTCCATAGCTAATATAGTTTAATGTATAAAACCATGATCCTCAGAGGAAGGCCTATCTCTTTTTTTAAGTGTAAATATTCAATAAATGTGGCACTGCTTTTAAGCATTTGGCTATAACTACATAAAATTTTACTAAAGTAGAAAGCTTGGCACCCCACCTAGCACACAGTGAGGGCTCAGTGAGTACTTTGCTCATCATGTATTCATTCTCTTCTAGGCTTGAATGTGGAATGTAAGAGCCAATGCCTCTGGAATATCAAAGCAATGCCCAATTTTTAGTTGAGGACAACAATGCCCTTTCCTTAGCCACCTTTCGATTATAACCTAGTTGCCAGGGACTAATAAAATGTACTCTTTTTTTGGCTAGGTATAAGCCAAGTGGATAAAAACTTCAGGCTGGGGAGGATTTTGTCTTGCTCAAAACTTACAGCAGTGTTCTCTAATGTTTTTTCCTAATTTTGCACACCTCTCCCAGTAGAAAGTGTCTGACCAAACATCCTCAATGTATGCATAATTATTTATTTATAAATGTTACACACTTATTACCATACTAATGTATATGTACTTTTCTTAAAAAGTCATCAAAGGGGTGATATAAAAATGAATAGTGGTAGAAGTTCTTATGTTTTCTTTCCTCACCCCAACAGAGTGTTTCACAACTAGCCCACTGATTAGTTATAAAACTAGAAGTCTTGGTGGAATCAATGTTCTCTGGGGTCACTGAGTACACGGAATCCCAGCTTACCCATTGGCTCACTCCCTTCAATTAATCTTATCAAAAGTAACTGGCTTTAAACTTTTAAGAAAAAATTAGAATCCAATGATAGAATGATGATTTAAAAGGCTTTATTTGCAGAGGAACTAACTTTTTATGGTCATGCTAAATGCTGTACTTCACTCCAAATGAAAAGAACTAAACTTCTGATTATACTGTAGGATAAAGAGAAAGGCAATAAAGCTGCAGTATCCTCGAAGCATGCCAAAAGGAGTATGGTAAGGAAAAAGAGGGTTTTATCTCACAAGGCCATAAACACTGAAAAAATTAATTTTTCACTCCAGGAAATCAGCAGTCATCAACATGCTCTTTGCAAAACATTAAGATTTGTGATAATAACAAGTACTGCAGTGGCACTCCGTGTGGTTCTCCACTTTGGCATTTCCCATCACTGTGGCCTAAAGGGAAAGGGAGGAAAAAAAATGGATGGATGGATGGATGGATGGATGGATGGATGGATGGATGGATGGAGGGACAAAATTGAAAAATGTTAAATAAAATTGTCTGTAGCCAGCTGGACTAAATAGATGCTTGTTCCATTTGCACATTCTCCATTTCAGCTAATATTTCACTCTAAAAGATTAGGTTTGCACTGTGTGTGTATGTTATACTCTCTTCCAACCTACCCCTCATCGCCTCCACAGCTGTTCCTGTCATTCTGAACAAATCTAGCCTGTCCCCACAAGGTTACTTTTGATTTAAGGGGACAAATCCCTGTACCAATGTCAAGCGAAGGATGGGTCATTAGACACCTCTGACATTAAACCACATGGATATGTTCTGGGGACATTTCTCAGGTTGGACTGTTAGAAAACTTCTGGGGCCCTCTAAGTTCTCACCTTGGTAAATGCTTTGGCCACACAGCATGTGGCTTCTGAGGTGATGTTCTTTGGGACCAACATTGTCTTCTTGGACCTTGCTGGAGTGGGATATGCTCTGGAGAAGCAGCAACCCATGCATTGATAAATTGGGGCACCCAACTTGGAGAAGTATTTGTTTTCCTTTAGCTTGCATTCTGGGCAGCCTATCACCAAAAAAGGCAAAGAGTAACATAATCCAAAAATAACTCAAAAAGAAACAGGAGACCTGGCTAAGGTGGTGGAGCATGTGACTCTTGATCTAGGGATCGTAAAATCGAGTGCCACGTTGGGCATAGAGTTTATTTTTTTTAATTGAAAAATAAATTTAAAAAAAAGAAACTGAATTTTCCCTGATTATGAGATGGTAAATATTCTTTTTCCATTGGAAATAGAAGAAAAATAATAAACGCTTTTTGGCTGTTAACTTTCATTCATAGTATCTATTTGTACTGATTATACTTATTTTCACAGGAAATAATTTTTGCAGATATGCATGGGAGATCTCAAGAGTAGTAGCTTCTCAATTAAACATAAAAAAAAAAAGAGTAGTAGTTTCTGTCTCTTCAACCATGGTTTCTCTATCCCAATGCCAACAGCATGCTTATAGGGAGCACAAAACTTGACAGATGAAAACACCATGCTCATCTGAAAGGAGAATTTTGCCCAGAGGCAAAATATTTTCCCCTTTAGAACATGCTATTGTTTTCCCCCATGGAAACTCCAAATATTGACAGAGAAAAATATTTCAGAATTAGGAAAGCTTGGTGAGTGGAGAGCCTGATATTAGATGGAGCATCCGCACTTGAGAACTGGGATTAAAATATTATCAGTTGTCTAAGAAAAACCATAACCAATAGTAGCTCACAGTTTCATAGCATATGGAATTATATCAGCTACTATATGAGATTTTTCAAACAATACAGCAAAACAAATGTACTGCATAAAATGGTTTTGTTTTTCTCACTTGTTAACTGATGTGAAAATTCATCTACAAAGGCAATGTTAAAATCTTCTCAAATCTTCTAGGAGAAATGTAAAAAAAAAAAACTGAGCTAACTGAATAAGGAGCATTTTCTGCTTATAAAACTCAAATAAAGAATAATAAGGAATATAGTTCAGATGAAAATGTACATGCTGCTATTTAAATGGACATGTTAGATAAATTTTCACTATACATTTTCTGAACCTAATTTAACTCTATGTTTACAATCTAAAAGTGCCCGGATATATATCCAGCAGCAAAGATTTATATCATCTGAAAAGGAGGTGGAAATGTAATTAATGGAGTTATTGATGTACATCTAGGAATGTGTGTTTTTCCTATCACTGCAAATCCTTTTGGTCACATACCCTGCATTGCAAACTCTCCATCAGGAAAGGAATGGAGAATATGCAGAAACACAGACAATGTGGCCAGAATGACAGCTGCATATTTTCTGTAATAATCCATGGCTCTCCTGCAAAACAGACAAGGAAAACAAAGTTACTCTAAAATTGGCTTACCGGTCATAAAAACAACTAGTAGGTTTAACATTACTACTAATAATAGTCATCAGTGTCTTGACCCCTTAGCTTACAGCTCCAAACACACTCTGGAGCCATGTAAATAAGAAAGCAATTTTTCCTTAGGAAAGAGCTAGGGAATCAAATCTTTCCATTTCACGTGTAAACTAATAGAATTGGACTTGATGCTAATAAAAAATTATCTTTTTAAATATATCATTCTGCTAAGCCTCAGTGTGCTTATTTGTAAGACATGAAACTTAAACTAGATAATGTCTAAGAAGACAGAGAGAGAGATAAGCTTATGCAAAATAGATAAGCTTATATATGATATATAAAATGTATAAGCATTTGAGTTCATCCTTCCCATTCCTACATTCTCAGGTGGGAGAACAGAAGGTAAGGACAATGTCTTTCCTGCTTTTTATTCACCGGTGGTAGTGAGCTCTAAGTCTCATTATCAGTGTGCAACAGCAAATGCTAGCTCAGCAATGTGGCAAGAGTAGACAGCAGAGAATGTTTATCAAAGTTTTCCTAAATGCATTTCTTGACTTATTTATACCTGTAGATACAGCTTTACCTAAACATTTTGAGTGCATAAGAGCAGGCTAGCCAAGGTCAGCTGTGATTGACCGTATCCAGCATTGACCTCACCGCACCTGAGAATGGGGTGACAGGGAATTGGATTGTATCCCTACATATCCTACAAAAACTTCATATAAGATAAAATGGGCAAGTTTTTATTCCTACTTTTTAAGTGAAAATGTTATGGATTACTCATGTTCATACCATGAGAGATAAGATGAACAGAGCATCAATTACCAATAAAAAGACAGTTCAGAACATTTAAAGGAGAATTAGCACAAACTTTACAGAATCTCTTTTAGAAAATAGAGGAGGAAGGAATAGTTCCCAACTCATTTTTCAAGGCCACGATTACCCTGACACAAAAACCAGACCAATTCAGTATGAAAGAAAGAATGAATGAATGAACGAAAGAAAGAAAACGAAAGACCAGTATACCTCATGAAATTAGATGCAAAAATTTTTTTTAAAAATCCTAAACAAAATAATAGCAAATTGAACCCAGAAATGTATAAAAAGATTTATATATGACCAACTGCAAATAATTCACATATGCAAGGTTGGTTCAATATTTGAAAATCATTTAATGTAATCTACCATATCAATAAGATAAAGAAGAAGAAAATCATATGATATATCAGTTGACAAAGAAAAGTATTTGACAGCATTCAATACTCTTTCATAATAAAAAGTTTCCACAAACAAGAGTCAAAAGAGTTTTCTCAACTTGATAAAGAACATTTACAAAAAACCTGCAGCTGACATCATACTTAATGGTGAAAAACGAATGTTTTCCCCCCAAGATCAGCAACATGGCAAGGATGTCCACTCTCACCTGTTATTCAGTATACTACTGGAAGTTCTAGCCAGTGCAATATGGCAAGAAAAAGAAATTAAAGGCACACAAATTGAAAGGGAAGAAATAAAATTATCTGTATATGTTAAAAAAAAAAAAAAAGGAACCTATAGAAAAGGTCCTGGAACTAATTAGTGAGTTCAACAAGATTGCATGACATAAGATCAACACACAAAAATGAATTGCATTTCCTCATACTAAAAACAATAATGTGAAAACAAATTTAAAACATAATACCATTTACAATTGCTCCAAAGAAAATAAAATACTGGGGCACCTGGGTGGTGCAGTCGTTAAGCATCTGCCTTTGGCTCAGGTCATGATCCCACGGTCCTGGGATCGAGCCCCGCATCGGGCTCCCTGCTCGGCGGGGAGCCTGCTTCTCCCTCTCCCACTCCCCCTGCTTGTGTTCCCTCTATCGCTGTCTCTCTCTCTCTGTCAAATAAATAAATAAAATCTTTAAAAAAAAAAAAAAGGAGAGAAAATACTTAAGTTTAAATCTACCAAAATATATATAGGACTTGTATGCTGAAAATTATGAAATAAATTAAAGAAAACCTAAATAAATGGAGAGAGATATCAGGTTTATGAATTGGAAGACTCAACATGGTAAAGATGTCAATTATTTACAACGTGATCTTTTTATTGAATGAAATGCCTATCCAAACCCCTGAACAGCTTTTGTAGACATAAACAAGGTTATTGTTGAAAGGCAAAAGATCTAGAATAGCTAAAACAATTTAAGAAAGAAAGTGGGAGGACTCACTATTCCCAGTGTTAGGACTTAGTATACAGCAACAGTAATCAAACCTGAGTGATATTGGCAGAGGGATAGATACATAGACCCGTAGAACAAAACAGAGAACCCAGAAATAGACCCACACAAATATGGCCAGCTGGCTTTTGACAAAGATGCCAAAACAATTTAGCAGGAATTCAACCTTTTCAACGATGGCTGCCAGTACAACAGGACACCCACAGGCAAACAAACAAAAATTGAACGTAAACCTCATACCTTGTATGAAAATCATTGAAAATGAATTATAGACAAATGTAAAATGTGAAACTATAAAATTTTATTAAAAAATTGGGGGACCAAGGACTAGGTTAAGAGTTTTTAGAGTTAACAACAGAAATATGACCCATAAAAGAAAAATTAATAAATTGGACCTCATCCAAATTATGGGTTAATCCTTTGTTAAGAAGATAAAAATACAAGGCACAGGCTTGAAGAAAATATTTGCAAGCCGCATATCCAGCAAAGGGCTAGTATCTAGAATAGACAATAAGCTCTCAAAACTCAACAGAAAAAAATCCAATTAGAAAATGGGTGTTGCAGGGGCACTTGGGTGGCTCAGTCTGTTAGGTGACTGACTCTTGGTTTCCACTCAGGTCATGGCCTCAGGGTCATGACATTGAGCTCCGCATCAGTCTTTGCACTCAGCAGGGAATCTGCTTGAGATTTTCTCTCTCCATCTCATCTACCCTTCCCCCTACTCTCTCTCTCTCTCTCTCAAATAAATAAATAAAATCTTTAAAAAAGAGAAAGAGAGAGAAGACGAAAATGTATTTTGCAGCAGAAAGGATACCTAGATGGCAAATATGTACAAGGAAAGCATTTAACATCATCAGCCATTAGTAACATGCAAATTAAAACTACAGCGAAATAGTATATATCCATCAGAATAACTAAAACAAAACATAATAATAATACCAAATGCTGGTATGGATGCAGAGAAACAGGATAATTCAAACATTGTTGGGGGAAGATAAAATGAAAAATCATTTGGGAGTTTCTTTCTTTTTTTTTTTAAGATTTTTATTTATTTATTTGTCAGAGAGAGGGAGAGAGCGCACAAGCAGTGGAAGCAGAAGGCAGAGGGAGAGGGAGAGGGAGAGAAGCAGGCTCCCCGCTGAGCAGGGAGCCCGATGTGGGACTCGGATCCCAGGACCCTGGGATCATGACCCGAGCAGAAGGCAGACACTTAACGACTGAACCACCCAGGCACCCCATTTGGGGGTTTCTTATAAAACTTACCATATAACCCAACAGTTGTACTCAGTCATTTATCTCAAAGAAATGAAAATTATGTCCATACAAACCTTGTATACAAAGGTTCAGAGCAGCTTTATTTATAATAGGCAAAAACTGGAAACAGTCCAAACTGCTTTCAATAGATAAATAGCTATAGAAGCAATAGTACATCCACACCAGCGAATACTATGTGGCAACAAAAAGAACACATTATTGATACATATGCAAGGCAGATGGATCTCAAGGATATTGTGTTGAGTGAAGGTTGCATGCTGCATGATCCCACACTTATATAACACTCCATATAATAAAATAAAATTAGAGAGATGCCAAATAAATCAGCAGTTTTAAGGAGTTAGTGCTGGGGAGGGAGTTGAGGCGGGAATAAGTGTGGCTATAAAGAGAGCCACATGGTGATGGAACAGTTCTGAATCTTGATTGTGATATTTGTCACGCTATTGTACACATGGGATAAAATTGCATGGAACTACACATACATTCACACACACGTACACGCACACACACACAATACCAGTGAAATCTGACTAAGCTCTGTGGGTTGTACCAAAGTCAATTTCCTGGTTTTCACATCCTACTACAGCCAGGCACAGTATTATCTTTGGGAGAAACTAGCTAAAGTATACCCAGGACTTCTCTGTACATAATTTTGCAACTTCTAAATCGATAATTTTTCAAAACAAAAAGTTTATTTTAAAAAAAGGCATTCTAAAATAAGATTTAAAATTGCATGAGTCAAAATTTGTGGTTATTTTTCATGCAGATTGACAGAATGAGGCCATATTTTTGCCAAAGGTTTATATCAACCTATACATCTTTTAAGAAATAAATTGTCAGCAGAACTAACAGTTTATAATATAGAAAAACAAACCATATAAATATAGGTAAGGCTAAAACAAAGGTATGTTATTATCTCTCCCTGACGTATATACCTATACATAAGTAATTATAGGTTTTATTTATCTCCACACCTAATTAGCACCGAACAAACATTGTTCTAAGTTGGTGGTTCTCAAGGTGTGATCTGGGGACTCTCAACACTTTTCAGCGAGTTTGTGAGGTAAAAATGATTTTCATAGTAATTCTAAGATACCATTCACCTTTTTCGTTCTCAGTCTCTCATGAGTCTTCAGAGAAATTTTCTAGAGGCTACGTGACGTGCAATTGCAACAGATGGAGTAAAGATGCACATGGGAATCTAGCTATGTTCTATTAGGCCAGTTTTTCAAAAAAAAATTATAGAAAGATAAAACCATGCCACCTTTCTTACTAATTTTTTTGTTTTGGAAGTTGTCGTTTTTTTATAAATGTATATTTGTGTTAACATGTGATGGGTTAATTCTTACTGTTTTAAAATGAATACATATGTTAAAACTTTTTCTAACATTTCTAAATCAGTAAATATTGAGAAATATAACTCCATAAAAAATTCTTTGGACTCTTCAACAATTTTTAAGAACATAAACAGTTTCTGAGACCAAAAAGTCCGAGAATCACTGCTTAAGTGATATACAAAGCCATAAGGAAATTTTCAGAATTGAAACTGGTTTCCTTTTTTAAACCAGTATCATTTTTGTGCTTTGATATTGCAGCTCATATATTATGAAAATTCAGCATTATGCAGCGAACAATTATATCAGAATTAATTCAGAGAGAAACATTTATAACAAGATTGCAGAATGTGAGAGTATGAAGTCAACGCACATTTCAGAATCTGCTTTATGAGAAAATGAAGAGAAGATTGAAAAAGCAGAACCGAAGTCACCATTGCTGTAGCTTTCAGTAACAGAAGTGAATTTATCTTTATTTTTAAAAGAAATGGGATTAATCAAGCAGAAAAGGATTAACCTTCAAATCTTGAAAACATTTTAATAAATATTTTTATCATTCTGATCACCTTTAGGTCCTTCTGTTTTGGAATTTGGGAGAAAAATATCAGGACAGGAAAAATAATTACATTCAGCTGGGATTTATGCTATTTTGCACAATATGCTCAATCTAAACCAGAGTTCCTCACCTCAGCCTCTCTTGGCCTTCCGAGTGAGTGCCTTGCAGACATCACAGACTCTGTACATCTGACCCCACGGTGCATCTCCAGGGTGCCCTCAACATGCTCTGACCTCCCTCCACCAGCCACATCAGAACGGTGGGAGTCTGAGGGAATGTATGTTTTCTCAACTTGGCCGGGAAAGCCTCTCTCCTCCATCTCAGTCCATCCACCTCAGTCCTTTAAGGAGCTGCCCAGCCGCCAGCTTCCCCGTGAAGATTTCAAACAACCCCAAAGCCAGAATACATAATTCTCTCCATTGCATCCACCTACTGCTTTGCTTAGAATTCTTAGATTAAGTTCCGCAATCGCCCTAACTCTAGCCAGTTATGGACATGTTGGTCTCTCCATTTCTGCAAAAACCTCCTACGGGTAGAAACTGCCCCTCTGATCCACCACCATCCCCGGCCTAGAGTCTTACACAGAGTAGATGCCATTATGTTGCACTGGGACTTTAGAACAGCAATAATAGTATCGACCCAAAGTTGCTAATGTAGAACTGTCATGAAGGAACAAGATAACTCTTGAATGGGGACTTAGAATAAATGATAATTTCAAATAATAAATTCATTAGAGACCATATGTTCTCACAGAATTCCCTAATTTGTAGCTGGCTAATATGTGAAACTATAAGTGTTAAATATGCCACAGATAGAAGCCATTCTATGCTAAGATATAAAAGTCATAAGAATTAAAAGAAAGCATCCGGGGCGCCTGGGTGGCTCAGTGGTTAAGCGTCTGCCTTCGGCTCAGGTCATGGTCCCAGCTCCTGGGATCGAGCCCCGCATCAGGCTCCCTGCTCAGCAGGAAGCCTGCTTCTCCCTCTCCCACTCCTCCTGCTTGTGTTCCCTCTCTCGCTGTCTCTCTCTATCTCTTTCTCTCCATCAAAATAAATAAATAAAATGTTAAAAAAAAAAAAGAAAGCATTAAGCTTACGTAAGAGCTTCAAGGTTTAAATTGGGTGTCTCATCTCTGAGTTTACATCAAACTATATGTGGGCACAAATTTAAATTCTTGATAAGACTGAGGAAAAGAGAGCATTCTTGAAAGTATAAAAGAATATTATTGCCAGAATTTAATATTATTATTTCATGTTTTCATAATATTATCTATTGTGATTATATATAATGAATATATTTAATGATTTACGAAATAGGTAAACTCTCTCCCAGTACACACAAGCTAGCTAGCCAAATAGACCAAGTATCCTATACATACACACACACACACCCTGTATGTCAAATGGGGTACAAAAATGGACACCCCACTTTTTGATGTGGATGTGGCACACATACTCTCATGCTACAGAGGGAATTTAGTCTAAGATACTTTTGTGGCATTCTTTGGAAATACAGCCCGCTATCACATTAAAAGTTAGGGGCAATGAATAACCAGGGGGCTTCTCTTTGCAGCTCCTCTGCTCTGTTTTTATCACAGGAAAAAATCCCTGGGGCGCCTGGGTGGCTCAGTGGGTTAGACATCTGCCTTCGGCTCAGGTCATGATCCCAGGGTCCTGGGATCGAGTCCTATGTCAGGCTTCCTGCTCAGCAGGGAGTCTGCTTCTCCCTCTGACCCTCCCCCCTCTCATGCTCTCTCTCTCTCTCTCTCTCTCTCTCTCAAATAAATAAATAAAATCTAAAAAAAAAATCCTTATAAAGTTAGGTGCCTGTCTATCGACAATCCTGGCCTGCCTGCCAGAGTATGGAAAGACCTCAAGGCTAATTAAATATGTTTTTATACACTTATATATGGGTAGATGAGTGTTGTACAGATCTGTACACACATGTATGCACACATACGCGGAAACGTACATATACACAAAAGGTTGCTCCAAGAAGATTACAAGTGTTTGGTACAATGTGACATCCCGTCCTTCACTTGCAAGGATGCTGCCGTTGCTCCCCTGCCCCCCCCCCCCCGCCAGAGAGTAAGGGTTTCAGGTTTTCTCAAGGTGGTGATGGCAGGGGTGACTCATCCATACTCTCCACACCCAGAAGCCCATCTGACTCATAGCGCACTTTTGAGATGACTGGCTAAGACTAGAGGCACTGTTCTTTGTTAACAAAATGGTAGAAATCTAACTGACTTCTAGAGAGTTAGTTAACCTAAGGTTTCACCTCATTAGCCCATCTAACCCAGCTAACTACCAAGGAGAGGAAAAGTCAGCTGCCTTCAGTGAACAGTAACTAAGGAAAGGGAACCTTTAGAGTAAAGTCTTTAATCCCCGGCACGTTGCCTGGCATGAGATAGGTATTCAATAACTGTTTATTAAACAGAGGATAGGCCTGTTGGTTTTGCGTCTTGCCTGGTGAGAGAAGCTAGCCATAGCTCACCTTGAGGAAAGATCTGAAGGAAGAAAGTCACAAGGGAAATAGAATGTTTGGAATCCATCATCCCACAACTTCCACAGAGTAGGCTCACCTCTGAGTCACCAGCTGAGTGACCACCTCTGTTTCCAGGTGGATGAATTTAAAGAGCTTGGGGCCAGTAGTAAGGAAACTGGGCTTCGAGTGACCCTGGCAACTACTGCACTCTAGTTGCAGTAAGTGGGTTTCAACCTTGTTCTCGTAATGTGTTCTGCACCGCAGGTCCAGCATGAGTGTCGTGCATGATCCCATGCTCCAGCCCTTAGCCTCAATAATCCTCCAGGTTCCCAGTTCTTCCAACTAGACATTCAAACATTGCTTCCAGGCACCACAGAGACCTTCAGACCCATTAACACATTCACGGATAGTTTTTCCAAAGGTGGTGCTGTGGATGGCTGAGCAATTGGGGGGACAAGGAGAGACTGGTTAATGCTCCCACAATCTGTCCCCAATCATCTCATCCACTCTTTGATATAGATAATTACTATTTTCTCTGTCTTATAAAAAGATGAGTTGGGGGGCACCTGAGTGGCTCAGTCAGTTAAGTGCCTTTGGCTCAGGTCATGATCCCAGGGTCCTGGGATTTCGCCTCCCGTGGAGCTCCCTGCTCTGTAGGAGTCTCCTTCTCCCTCTCCCTCAGGGCCCCCCCCCCAAATCGTGCTTGCTCTCTCTCTCGTGCTATCTCTCACAAATAAATAAATGAAATCTTTAAAAAATAATTTTAAAATAGAATAAAAATACGTAAATAAATAGACGAGTTGGGGATACTTTGACGGGAGCTCAGTGCTGTTAAGTGCAAAATTTAAGGTCCAAGTTGAACACTTGAAAGGTTTGAAGACTTTGAATAAGCACCTGCTACATGTCAGGCACCGTGCCAAGCACGGATGACACAAACTTGAATAAGATTCTTGCTATCTGACCCAGATACAAAAGCAAGTAACCATGAGAGTGAAGAATGCTGTCATGAAAGTATTTGTCGACACTGAGGCATTTGCTGGGTGGAGGACATGAAAAAGAAGAGACAACAAGCAAATGAGAATAAAGAACATCTACTTGACCGAAAGAGAATCTCTCCAGCAGTAAATACATATTTTAGTGTTTTGATATTTGTGCAGGAGTTTCATGGATTCAGTAGTCCCCACAATTTATGAAGCAGCTACAGGTGGGCAAACAGTGTGCCTCAGAGCGCCCCAGGATCCAGAGGAAAATAAGCCAAGTGGAGTCACACAGCTCAGTGGCAATATTTGGGATGGGATTTCCATCCATCAGCCACTTAAGAGCATTTTGTGCCTCTTTCGCTGAGGCTGCCCACCTGCCATCCAGACTGAGGAAGACCCGGAAACTTTGGGGGCACGTGAGCCACGGCCAAGGCCGCCTGGACAAGCACTGGAAGCACCCAGCGTCCAGGGTCATGCTGGTGCTTCCATCAGCGGCACAGGATCAATTTCGACAAATAATACCCGGGTTACTTTGGAAAAATTGGTATGAGGCCTGACCACTTAACGAGGAACCAGAGCTTCTGCCCAGCTGTCAACCTTGACAAACTGTGGAACCAAGTCCGTCAGCAGACTCGGGGGACATGCAGCCAGAAACAGGACTGGAGCTGCTCCTATCATTGATGTGGTGCGATCTGGCTACTGTGAAGTTTTGGGAAAGGGAAAGCTCCCAGAACAGCCTGTCATGGTGAAGGCCAAATTCTTCAGTAGAAGAGCTGAGGAGAAGAAATGGGCGGTGGGGGGGAGTGGGTTGTGTCCTGGTAGCTGGAAGCCTTGTGGAGGGAGAAGGTTTATTAAATGCCAAAAAGTGCTTTACAAAAACAACAACAACAGTGCTTTCACAAAATCTTTAAAGGGAGCCAACTTGTTTTCCAGATGAAATGGGGAGAAAGAAAATGGAAAAAAGGGGTCCCATGGACAAGAGAAATATACAGCACAACTTGTACAATTTATGCTTTACAAAAAACAGAGGTTTCCATAAAGAAGCACCAAACAAAAGATGACCTTAAGATAGCTATCTTAAAAAATATTTATTTTAAAAAGAAAGGGAAAAAGCAAGCAGTAATTAGAAGAAAACTGAAGGGCTTATGGATTTATGAAAATGATTTTAATCCCTTTATGACCATTCTTTTAACTATATTTTAAGAAGTTTCTTTTATTAATTGAATAAATTTAAGGGGGCTTATAATAAGATGCATACTTTCTACTTTAATTGTTACTTAAAAGCACTTTACAATGTTAACTTAATTATGGAATCAAAATCTTGGTTTTTCCATTACCCTCTGGTTTTCCTAGCACATCAGCATTTTTTAAATTGTCTGCATACTAAATCAATTAGAAATTTTGATAAGACAGACTCTATGCACCATAAAATATTGTTCTAAATGAGAATGTCAAATGTTTGTTGTTTTAAGATACCCAATTTTTAAAATTAACATTACTGGAGTAATAAATGCTGGCAGGAATAAAACATTGGGTAGTATCAATTTAGCACTCAGAAAAGTAAAATACCTAAAAGCTAGAAAAGTTTTATATGGAGCATTATTATAGTAATATAAGAATGTTTCTTGTAACTTTTAAGATTTGTGCATTGTATTTTGTTATGTTTATCTGAGCTATTTTTATGCAATCTTTTGACACACCAAGCATCATTCCCATTTAAAAGCATTAAAGCATAAAAACATATTTCATTTGCCTTGAAGTTTTTCAATAATACAATAGAGAGGCCAGGATTATTGATTTCTCTTCCCTGGCACCTTATTTTATAAGGATTTGTTTTTCTGTGATAAAAACAGCAGAAGAGCTTCAAAGAGAAGCTCCTTTGTTGTTCATTTCCCCTAAGGTTTCATTTCTATGGCAGGTTGTACTTCCCAAAGATGGCAACAAAAATATCTCTCAGCCTACATTCCTTCTGTACTATGACTTTGCCATTTCCACGTCAAAACACAGTGTATCTAGGGGCGCCTGGGTGGCTCAGTCAGTTGAGCATCTGCCTTTGGCTCAGGTCATGATCTCAGGATCCTGGGATCGAGTCCCGCATCAGGCTCCCTGCTCAGCGGGGAATCTGCTTCTCCCTCTCCCTCTGCCTGCTGCTCCCCGCTCATGCTCTCTATCTCTCTCTCAAATAAATAAATAAATCTTAAAAAAAAAGAACCCCACAGTGTGTCTATTTTTGTACCCCATTTGAGTGAGGTAGGCCCTCTGACCACTGAAACCAATAGAATATGGCAGGAGCAACATTGGGCCAGTTGTTGGCTGTATCCCGGCCCTCTCCTGGCAGTTCTTGCTTCCTGTGTCCTAGAAGACAGTTGCCATATAGAAAGTGCTACTACTTTGAGACCACCCTACGATAAGAAGCCAAGCCACATGGAGAGAGAAAAGAAGTCCAAGAAGTAAGAAATGAAGAAGCCATCCTAGATGACCAGTCCAGTCGAGCCTCCAGAGGACTCCAACCCCAGCCACTATCTGATCGCAAATACATGAGAAACTCGAGTTAAAAACTGCCCAGGTGAGCCCGGGGCCACCTACAGAACCATGACAGAACAATAACTTGTTGTACCAACTAAGTTTTGGGGTAGCTTGATGCACAGCAATAGATCACTGGAACAATTATCTATTGCTCTCTCATAACAAAAATTTTTCCTCCAGGGTCTGAAATATAGGACCCCAATCTTGCCTTTCTGCTTTCTCTCCTTTCTCTATTTTCTCCTTACTTTTCCTCTGTGGGAGGTTATGTATGTAACACGTATTCAGTTACTCTATTTGGGAAATGTAGCAACGTGTGAAAAAAAAATTTGGAGTTAGCATTCTACACAGTATCTGCAACACTGATTTCGGGAATAATAATAACTCTCTGCTTTAAAAATAATTCCTACATTTAACGGAGCACTTGCGTGTGCTAGATGTTCTTTTGGGCACCTTGAACACATAAATATATTCAATACTCATGACAGTCTTGTGAAGCAGTCTTCTCATTTTGGCAGATAAAGAAATTCTTGAGGCAAAGTAACCCAGACAAAGTCACAAAATTTGTTGCTCATGGAGCCAAGATTTTAGAATATCTCTTTACAATTCTAACTCCAGGCTCTGAACCACACTTCACTATACTGCCTTCAAATCTTTATATTTTACAATGAAGTTCTTAAATGATTTTTTCAGATGGTATATCCCTAAATAAGATGCTGACATTTTTTGTTTAGAGCAACATTATGTTGTGTCAGCTTAAATATAACTTGTCCATGTAATTTTTTTATTTTACATATTTATCTGACTTTACCTTCTTCGCAACAGCCTTAAGAAAGCTATTTCATTTGGATAAAAAGTTCATTTTATACCTGATCAAGTATGAGGACTAGTGTCTGAGTGGGGGAGAAAGGGGGAAAACACTGGTTTTCACGTACATTCCTTTGTTTGATTCTCTTTACACCTCCATGAGGAAAGCATTATTATGGCACCTATTTCATAGACTGGAAAACTATACTTCAGAAAATTAAAGGGATCTGCCAAGAGCACTTGGAAAGTAATCTGATCCTAAGATCATACTTTTTCCACCTGTACCACCCCTATGGCCCAGAAGTACTTAGTTAATCCATTACTACCTTTAGGACATTGATTTACATATAGATCATGTTGTTAACAATGGTCTTTTCGGGCGCCTGGGTGGCTCAGTTGGTTAAGCGACTGCCTTCGGCTCAGGTCATGATCCTGGAGTCCCGGGATCGAGTCCCGCATCATCGGGCTTCCTGCTCAGCGGGGAGTCTGCTTCTCCCTCTGACCCTCCCCCCTCTCATGCTCTCTCTCTCTCTATCTCATTCTCTCTGTCAAATAAATAAATAAATCTTTAAAAAAAAAAAATTGTCTTTTCTAATTTGATTCCCAATATTGCCCCTGATTCCACACTCAGTTCAGCCTAAGCCCCCTCTAAACACTCTCTTTGTCTTAGACCCCAGCAGATTAAGGATGCTAGAGCATTTTTATAATGTTATCTCTGAGTCTGATGAACCAAGAAATTGCCAGATTACTTTGTGCAACATTACAATAGGTAATGCTGAAATGTTATACACCAAAACCAGAATTTGCAAAGATCATAAATTGATACCAAACTACTCTAGGATTCACAATCTGTAAAAATAAAAGTTTGGTGCTATGGGTCGTACTGTTCTCAATGGAAATATTAATTGATTCCTGTACATTTTCTCTTTGTGAAAGCAGATTATCTTGATCTTTTTTTGAACAAGATTCACATTACCTTCTAATTTTGCTATTTCTATTTTCAGCTCTTACTTTGAGTTTTCATGTAAATTTGAGTCCCACATTTATAAGAAATGTACAATGAAACCGAGAATCTGTTCTGGAACATAATCAATTGCTTTTGTAGCATTGTTCACATGCTACCCTTTTCAGCAGGAAATGGTAAGAAATATGACTCAAAATTTCATAAACTCTATTACTGCAAAAAGAAGAAAAAGAAAAAAAGAGAGAGAAAAGAAACTTAAACCAAAACCAAAGTTAAAATTGAAAGGAAAGCACATGAGCTTTCCATAAATGGTAACTGTTCTTATCTTTTTTTAAATATTTCAAGACTGTAGCAAAGTATTACAATGTAATTTGGATGACTAATATTTTAAATAATTGATTTGGTGTTAGGTCAAGTAATTATTTAAAAGACATCGTCAGAAAATTAAAAAGATTCCTCTGATCTAACATAAAAAAATCTTATTTTTGAGTGGGAAAAGGATTGTAAGTGCTTAGGAAATAAAAGTTCCTGTGAAGTTTAAATGGAGTTTCTGTATTCCCAAGGGACCCATAATTCTTCCATATGCCCAAATCCTGTTCCTCAACACTGATAAAGAGGGAAAAGAGAGCACTTTTATTTTCAGTCTCAGTTTCCCAGTAAGCTGCCATTTCAACTCGAGCTCATGTAAATATAACTAAGGTTAGCAAAAGTTTCCAGAAACTCTCATTGGAACACACTCAACTAGATTTGGTCAAGGGAGTCCAAAATTACAAAGTCATCAGTAATAACTGGAAAAATAGCACTGACTCTTATTTTTGTAGTGTTTTATGAAACAAGAAAATGGAAACAAGGTTGTCTGAAAATTGTCAGTGTTACTGTATTCAAGTCTACAGGAGAACATCTATTCAAAAGACCAGTTGTTAAGCGTCTGCCTTGAGCTCAGGTCATGATCCCAGAGTGCTGGGATCGAGCCCCGCATCGGGCTCCCTGCTTGGCCGGAAGCCTGCTTCTCCCTCTCCCACTCCCCCTGCTTGTGTTCCCTCTCTCGCTGTGTCTCTCACTGTTGGATAAATAAAATCTTAAAAAAAAAAAAAAAAAGATACCAGAAGCTATGGTCATTCAGCTAAACAAGTGAGCTGCTTTATCACTGGCCAGATTGAAGATACAGCAATACATCATTTAAAAACTGATTTGGGGCCCCTGGGTGGCTCAGTCGGTTAAGCGTTCGACTCTCGATTTCAGCTCAGGTCATGATCTCAGGGTCCTTGGATCCAGCGGTGGAGAGTCTGGCTCCCCACTCAGCTGGGAGTCTGCTTGAGATTCTTTCTCTCCTTCTCCTGGCCCTACCCCCACTCACACGCTAGGTCATGCTCTCTCCCTCTCTCTAAAATAAATTTAAAAATCTTTAAATAAATAAACAAATAAATAAAAACTGATGGTAAAATAATAGCAGCAACTTATATAATGTCTATCCTCCTTCCACCTGACCCCTGTAAGCCACTCAAACTAATATCTTTCAAATGACACCCAGTATTTCTTGAAGAAAATTTTTAGATACTGACAGGCACTTGCAGATCTCAGCAGGAGACATTTGGTTTCTGGTTTCCATTAGATAACATCTTAGCCTGTGATCACAGACCACAGTTTTGCAGACTTCCACCCAATTCAGTCATGAGTGCTGAAAAGAGAATGTGTAAATGTCTGTTCTCTCTCCTCATTAAGGCATACGCCTAGCTGACCTCTACTAGAGAATATTTTACTCCTCACTCAATTAAAATCCCAGAAATTGTTTCATTCATATTACCTGCCTCCGGACTTTTTGCAGGATGTGGTCAGGGCAGTTGATTGTGGATCTGAAGAGGGATTTTAGCTTTGCCTTGTGTTTTCTCAGTAACTACAGTTAATAAAGTCCTCACTTGTCTTTTATACCAGCAGAGTAATAAAAACTGCGTGTTCCCACCTGCATCTAAGCCCAGGGATCAACAGTAAATTCCACCCAATGATTGAATGGTCCTTCATGTAATTACCATGACATCAATTTGATCTTATCTTGTTTCAACCCTTAGATCATTTTTTGTTTTGAGCCATTTTCAGGCGGTGGTGACTGCAAGGTCAGCCTATGGAAAGAGAGTACACTCATTTTAATTTTATCAAGACTTACACACAACATCCTGAAAGTTGACACTTTCCTATAAACAAGACTCTATGAGCATTACATTTAATTAGCTAAGTACCTGATGTTTACTTAAAACAGGAGAGGAACTGTAAATTTCAGATAATAGATACAGAACATTACCAGACTTACATTATTCTAGTGGGAAACAGAAAAATAAAACACATACCTATTTAGATTTTTCTAACCCATTACTATGTATTTGGATTTGTGATAAGGATGCATAGAGAAAGTATGAGATGGTTCTGAGGACTGATTAGTTCTCAATATTGTGCCTTTCTTCCTTTTTTTAATTTCACATTGGTAAAGCTCAGTTTCCTCCTAAACAACAACAACAGAATACATGTTACAACTTGCCAGCTATTGGATACTTAACTCCAATATTCCCAATCCATGTCTCTCTCTAAAACTACCCAGCTCCTCAGGATTCAGCTCTGGCTTTTATCGAGAGATTGTGATCCTTCCAAGGTTCCTCTCTCCATCTACTCTGCTCAGTGCCATTTCTGTAGGAATTGGTTATGAAATACACTAGCAAGGACCTCCCCAGGGGAGGGCCTAGAAGATCTGTACGATACAAAAAGCAACTCTTGCTTCACATAAAGACACAGACCAAAGAAAACAAAGTTGTTCTGTGATTTATTATCTGTGATAAGTTGATTTGTTTCAGTTCTTACACCTTTCAGATTTCCATTATCTCCTTCCAGTGGTTTCTCTTAGGATCCACTCTATCCATTCACCTTTTTCTGGCGACAATTGTTGTCACCGTTATTCATGAATTTCTATCATTTACATCTCGAAGGATTCACAGTACATTTTCAAAGTAGCAGACTTCCTGTGGAAATCTTGAGCCTTTATAGCTTCAGGGGAAGGAAGTCTCTCTAGCCTCCTGCATGGCCTCCTTTCCCTCCATTCAGACATTTTGCTCTATTCTCTCCCTTTTCCTTTGTGCCTTCTTTTGATTCTTCTTTCTTTTTTATCTGCGTGAGTAAGTAGATATGATGCTTCTTGTGTTCTCTTATTAAATTATTTTCATTTGGTTTATGATTTAGTAACAGATTTCATTTTTATTTCGTGTTTCTGTATAAGAATGAGGAATATTAGGGATTCATATGAAAGTTCTTATAGTATTTTTAAAGTTTACAGTGCTTTTGTATTTTTTTTTTAAACATGATGTGGCAAAATAAATAAATTAGACAGAGGAGTTGTCGAAACAGTCCCTTCTGCCTGTGACCTCTCCTTCTCCCCAGACTCCCGATTTCCCTATTCAGGAGTGACATTTGAATCACTACATTCTGCACCTGAAACCAGTACTACGTTATATGTTAACTAACTAGAATTAAATAAAAGCTTGAAACAAAAAAAAAAGAAAGGAGTGATATTTTTAGTTTTTATGTTTCTGAATTTATCCTATGTATATATAAGTAAATTATACATAATTCCCATTCCCCATCCAAATTCTCTTTAACATGATAAACAGAACGCAAAAGTTGGAGGAAACTGAATTTGTGCTCACCATTTAGAGGCATTTCTTCCTGTTAATACAGTATAAACTATGGTTCTCCATACTTTCAAAAATGAGCATATATTACTTTTTTTGGAGCATATATTACTTTTAATTATAACTGGGGAAATGAATTTTTAGTTAATGGAGAAATAACAATCTTCAATTACAACCAGGTAAAGTACCGGTAGCGAAAATATGTTTTTAAGTCTCATTGTTTTATGTAGTTGCTTTCCTGTATTATTAACAGTTCTGTCCCATACCCGGCCATTCTCCTCTTGGATAACTGGTAGGGCTGGTGGGTGAGAGAGTCAAACCACTCCTCATTCATGTATAGTTACTCCTCAGATGCTAAAATTTGGAGTGCCCCTTTCCAAGAAGGTAGACTGGCTGAAGACCCTGGGATGACAGGCCCACTAGTCACTTTTCCTAGGCAAGGTCCTGAGAGCATATCATGCTATGGAGAGTGTGTCAGGAACATCTTTGCCCAGCAGTATGACACAGTGAATTTCATACATGCTAGGTTAAATGAATGAATTTTTCCTAATGAAGTTTCATCATCTACACACTGAATTTTTTTTATTTTTATTTTTTTTTAGATTTTATTTTATTTTTTTATTTGAGAGTGAGAGAGCGAGCACAAGACGGGGGTAGGTCAGAGGGAGAGGCAGACTCCCTGCCAAGCAGGGAGCCCGATGCGGGACTCGATCCCGGGACTCTGGGATCATGACCTGAGCCGAAGGCAGCCGCTTAACCCACTGAGCCACCCAGGCACCCCAACACACTGAATATTTTTTAAATAACCACCTTTGTAAATGTTTCATATGCTTAATTGATTTGTTTTATTAAACATAATTTGATCTTTCTAATTGAGTATGATTATCACAAACATTATGCTATAATCAGAACAGCTGAGGCATGTTAAACGCTTGCTTTCTCGAGTAGTTTATTCTTCAGTAATTTTAATAATACATGACAAGATTTTAAATTTTCAAGCAATCCAAGAGTATGTATAATGAAAAATAAGTCTTCCTTCTACCCCAAAATCTTCCCTCCCATTCCCAAAGTTAATCCATTTTTAACAATTTCTTAATGTTTTCCGACATTTTCTACATATATAGACACATTTTCTGAGGTTTTACTGTGTCAGGGAACAAGAATTCCTGTCCTTCAAAGATTCTTTTAGCTGGACTAAGAACCAAATTAACATGAGACAGATTAACGGGAGAAAATCAAATTAAATAGGCATACATACAGGGAATCCACATAGACATGGAAACTCCAAAGACAGGCAAAATGAAGTATATATGTCATTCTGAACTAAGGAAAAGGAGATTAAAGGGGTCTGGGCGATAGTGGTCTGGGACTTCAGAGAGAGGGGCCTGGGTCTTGAGAGGAGAGGAATGCACTTTACGGGGTGATAAGAAGAGCAGATATTTAGTAATTAGATGTTTGCCCTACCATATAGATGGGCCACTCAGGTAAAATTTGTCTCTGTGAATAACCCTTATTCTGGGAAAGACTCCCAATTTAGATTCTTCTATGTGGTTAAGGGAGGGACAAAGTTTCTCTTGAGCCCACAGGGTCTCAAGTGTCTTTAGCTCAAAATAATCCCCATGCCAAAGTGGCACATTCTACAGGGGGCCTATACTTGAACCCCTTCAACTATATAGAAATATACACATTGTTTAGTACCCTGACTTATTTCTATTTTTTTAAAGTTTCTTTACTTAACTTATTTATTTTAAGTAATCTCTACACCCAATGTGGGGCTCAAACTCATAACCCTAAAGATCATGAGTCACATGCTCTTCGGACAGAGCCAGCCAGGAACCCCTTTCTTCTTTTTAAACTTAATGATGTATTTTGGTGGTTTTTTTCCACATCCAGATATGCAGATCTAACCATACTTTTTAAATAGCACAAAGTATTATGGACTATAAATTATTTAACCAGCCCTCTGTTAATGATCATTTGCATCATTTCCAGTTTTTAACTATTACAAACAATGCTATAAATATCATCCTTGTTCTGGTTGCATGTACAATTATAGTTCTAGAATACATTTTTAGAAGTGCAATTGGATCAAAGAATATGAGTGTTTTAAACTTGTATAGAGGTTGCTCAAGTGCTCTTCACCGTTCCTCAAAGCCAATGTTATAAAATATGTTAGTTTTTATGAAATAGATGAAAAATAATCTTATTTTCATTTGCATCTATGTAATTTTGAGCAGGGTTAAACGTCATTTCATAAATTACAGTTTATTTATGGGTTATTTTTCTATGAAAACTGCCTGTTCAAAAATCTTTCTCAAGTTGCTAATTCCATCTTTAATTTTAAGCTTGAGTTTTGACTCCTTTATGATATTTTTTAAAGATTTTATTTATTTATTTGACACAGAGAGAGAGAGAGTGAGAGAGAGAGAGCACAAGCAGGGGGAGCAGCAGGCAGAGGGAGAGGGAGAAGCAGGCTCCTGGCTGCTCAGGGAGCCCGATGCGGGGCTCGATCCCAAGACCCCGGGATCATGACCTGAGCCGAAGGCAGCCACTTAACCGACTGAGCCACCCAGGCGCCCCGATGATATTTTTATCATACAATAGTTTATGTAGGCAAAGATATCTATCTTAAACATTTAGACTTGTTGGTTTTATGTAATGCCAAGATACTAAAAAGAAGCCTTCGTTTTTTACTCTAGAATGTGTACTGCATTATTTATTTTCAGTTTAGATCTTTAATTCACCTATAACTTTTTTGGGACTAAAGAGTGAAGTAGAAATCCAGCTTCTTTTTAAATCTAAATGCCAAATCAGTTGTTCTAATACCATGTAGGAAATAACCAATCCTTTATTTTTCTGGACTAATTTGAAATGCTACTGAATTCTCAAATATTTGGGGTCTAGTTTTGAGTTCTCTATTGTGACTCATATCAATAAAAATTGTTCTGTAAATGATAATAGATGTCTTAAATTTGTTAAGGTAATTGAGTAGTAGATCTCATTATTTAGTGACTATCTACCAAGTGTACAGAGTACATTAACAACCAAAGAGAAACTAGATGTAAGTCATATCCTTAAGTTGCTAACAATCTGCTTGCTATAAATTGAGGTATTGGGATTTTCCCTCAACATCCTCATCGACTTGTCATGAAGCTACTAAGACAGAATCTTGATTTCCTAACCTCCATTCGACTCTTTGATGCTATGGGGCTACATTTCTTGCCGTATGTCCCATTTTTCATTGATAACCAGAATTTTCAGGCTGTTTAAGATCTGATTCCTGGGTCCCATCTGAGACCTACTGCATCCAAATCTCCGTCAGTTGAACCGAGAAATTTGCATTTTGTGTACCAAAGCTTGAAAACCATGACTTTACAGCCTGGTTTCATAAGCCAGAAATGTAGTCAAGGAACAAAATGGTTTGTTTTCATCTTCAGCTGCCCCTATAGTACAACTAAAATGAAAATGGTAAAATCATTTGAAAATGGTAAAGTCATATGTGAGCCTCCACTCTATACAAACAGCTGAGACACGCAGCAGTGGGAATCTACGAGAAAGATCACCCAAAGCGCCTAACAACTACCCCATGGTCACAGACACAAAAACAGCACCAGACAGTTTTTGGGTTGAGATAAGGTTTTTAATCAGCACAGCAGGTAGGGTGACTGACAGGCTGAAAGAATAACGTGAGACGTGATGTCTAACACATGCGGCAGCCACGAAATCTCCCCAGAATTGATGGACAAGAAGCAGACCGACTTGACACATGCAAAGCAGCCAAGAATATTCTCTACTATTTCAGTCAAAACAGCATAGCCTAATCAATAATGCAAACATCCTGTTTCTCAGGCTAACAACCTCTGTCACTTGAACCCTCCGAAAGATAAAGAAACGGCGGGTACAATTATGCGTAATCTTCCTCTAGTCTGAAATGTCAATAGACTAGGCAAATAAGGCTGTGGAGAAAAGGGAGGACAATCTCACAGGTGAAAAGTAATTTGTTTAACATTTTCCCATTTCTTTCGCTTTGCACAGATCTCCTCCCACTCCCATCACAGAAAGCTTTCAAGGATGGGCTCTCAGCGAAAAGCTTCACAGAAGTGAGTTTTGCCCCAAACCAATGGTACTGATAGAGAGTTCAGTTATATTTATAGTGCAGCATGGGAGGGACAAATGAAGCCCAACAGAACAGAACTTCCTACCCCAATTTTGCAGGGGACAGCTTGGGTAATTAGATGTCATGTGGGTCTGCCTAAGGCATCCCTGTCCTAAAGGGCTTAGCTACTTTGCCATGAGAAATAAGGGTGCTACGTTTAGAAACCTGTCTGTATTCCTTCCGTGGCTGTATAAACAGCCCTGTGCAGCTTTAGAGCCAGTGAAGAACCTGGTGGGAGGGAATCGGAGCCACTTTTATTAAGTAAAGGAGATTTCCTTTAGACAAGGTTTTTGTGTGGGTAACAGAAATCCCATTGTTCCTACAACAAGGAGGAACCAGCAGAGCTGCTTGTCCTGGCCTAAAATCTTGGCTGCTGTTCAAAAAAAAAAAAAAAAAATACATTTAAGGAAAAAAGAGATCCTGTCACAAACATTACCTTGATATCCCTCTCCCCACATACTCAACCACCTTGGAGCTCAAACTGAATTGGAGGATGGAAGGATTCTGTCTACTCTCAGCCTCTAATTGCTGTCACACACTCATTTGGGCTGATGTGAGTCCCAGTCATCATTCACTAGGGGATTCTGCCTCCCACAAAGGTGCCCCCCTATTTTGCCAGCCTTGTTGAGACATTATGCATCAGCCATAACCCACCAGCCCTTCTCCACACCCATATGTTTCCCATACTCACATCTTCAGGATAAATGTACTCTCTGGGATTTGCGGACCAGTTGGGAAATAGAGGTAAAGATTTCCCCCACTTCATCCTTCTCTATACCTGATCAGGTTCCGTGGGAGCTGTTTTAACTTGGGTCACTCTCTGAAACACTAGAGCTGGATTCCAAGGGGAAAAAGAATAAAGAGAAGAAGGGGGAGTGGGACGTAAAGAATTTGTATATACCTGAAAATTGTCAAAAGAATAGAATGCCATAAAATAGAGCATTAGAACTGTTGATAAAGGGATGGAAAAAACCAGCGTGGAGATTGACACCTAGAATTCAAAGAACTGAGACAACACAATCTTTATCTGACTACGTGGCCCCCTCTCCTTAACCCCCAAAATACTGTATTTTTTTTAATAAATTTTGTTGGGGGGCACCTGGGTGGCTCAGCCCGTTAAGCATCTGCCTTCGGCTCAGGTCATGATCTCAGGGTCCTGGGATCGAGCCCCGCATCGGGCTCCCGGCTCAGCGGGGAGTCTGCTTCTTTCTCTCTCCCTCTCCCTGTGCCCGTCCCCACCCCGCTCGTGCTCTCTCTCACTTTCTCTCTCTCTCAAATAAATAAATAAATTTTTTTAAATTAAATAAAATTAATTTTATTTTGAAATTTACTTGTATCCTTCGCGATATAGTCTGGATATAGTCCCAGAACTAGGGTTGGAAGCTCTGACCTCAAGCAAAATCCATACAGAACTAGTCTTCTCTCATGATTTGCCATGAAATCTCTATTCCACACTTGGCCTCATTGTTGAGCTTCATGCCAGTGTCTTATTTCAGTGTACTATATATTGCTGTGTAACCAATCACCCCAAACTTAGCAGCTTAAAACATATATTATCTTATGTAGTTTCTCGGGGTCAGAATTCTGGGAGCCTCTTAGGTGGATGGTTTTGAATCAGGGTCTTTCATGAGATTACAGCCAAGCTATCAGATGGGGCTACAATCATCGCAAGGTTCAGTCATCTCAAGGCTTAGACAGGGGGAAAGAATCCACTTGTAAACTCATTCATGTGGCTGCTGGCAAGCCTCCATTCCTCAATGGCTGCTGGGCAGGGACGGGGTGGTTACCATTACCACGTAGATGTCTCCTTGGGGCTGCTGACAAAGGGTAGCTGGCTTTCCCGAGAGAGACAGAGAAAGAGAGAGAGAAAAAAAGAAGACACCCAAAACAGTCACAGCCTGTGGGGATACAGAGTAATTGGAACTCTCATACATTGTTAGTGGGAATGCAAATGGTATGATCACTTTAGAAAACAGTTTAGCGACAGTTTCTTATGAAGTTAAATACATAACATATATTTATATATGATCCAGCAATCTCTCTCCTAGGTATTTATTTAAGAGAAATTAAAACATATGTCCATGCAAAGACCTGTATGTGAAAATTTATAGTCGCTTTAAGCATAATAGCCAAAAACTAAAAATAATTCAGTTGTTCTTCAAGTAGTGAATGTATAGATAAAGTATGGCACACCCATAAATAGGGAAGCTATTAAGCAATAAGAAGACATGAACTACTGATACATGCAACACATGAGTGAAACTCAAAATCATTTTGCGAAGGAAAGAAGCCAGACACAAAAGGCTATACAAAGTATGATTCCATTTATAGGACATTCTGGAAAAGGCAAAACTATAGGGACAGACATCAGATTAGCATTTGGGGGATGGAGTGAAGGGATTGACTCCAAAGACACACAAAAATTTCTATATCGTGAGTCTAGTGGTGTTTACATGACTGTACATCTTTGTAGATACTCAAATCAGACATCTTAGAAAAGATGGGATTTTATTGTATGTAGATTATACATCACTAAACCTGACTTTAAAAAATAATAAACATAAAGGTAGGAAGGACATTTCTTCAGAGGTAACACAAGAGAAAAGGTATGGAAGTATGACAGTATGGTGTGAGCAAGAAAGCGACAATATTACAACACTCAACATCACGAGGACATAACATTCAAAGCAAGGGGTTGCAGGCCGTGAAATCCTGACCTTTTCACATGCATCTCCAGCTTCCACCTCAAAGTCAATATATCCAGCACTGCAGCCTGCTTCCCTCTCTCCCCAGAAGAGCACCATCTTGCCTGTTGATGATGTCATCTTCCTAGTCACTGAACCTCTAAAGCTCAGAATCATTCTTGACTACTTCCTTTACCTGTTTTACCAAATCCATGCTACTCTCTTGCAATGCCATGTTTTTGTGGTATTTATGGGGGCAGCAGTTGTGCAATGATGACAGTAGTGATTTTCTTTTTTTTAAATTTAAATTCAATTACCCAACATACAGTACATCATTAGTTTTTGATGTAGTGTTCAATGATTCATCAGTTGCGTATAACACCCAGTGCTCATCACATCACGTGCCTCCTTCATGCCCATCACCCGGTTACGCCATCCCCCCCCCAACCCCTGCCCTTCAGTAGTGATTTTCCATTTCCCTCATATACCATTCTTTCTTACCTCACCGCGGTGATACAGTTCAGGCTTTTATTTCTTCTCACCAGGCAGCCCTCTGACTGGTCTTGGTGCATCTGGTCACTCTCCCTTCTTGCCAGATGAGGCTTCTAAAGATACCAACCTCATCCCACTATGTCCTAATCAAAAATGCAAGGTCCTTGTCAATGAAAAGACCCTCTCCAATTGATCCCAATCTGCTTTTTAAGTTGATTCCTCAATACGCCTAAGTCAACAACCTGCTTCAGAGCCAGCCAGCTTGAGCGTTCATTCCCACCAGTGTACATTTTCAGATCTTCCAGTTCTGCCCAGGTGCCAACTCCTCTCCTCTCCACATATTTAACTCCCCCCTGTCCGCCATGACCCAGCACAAATCCTGCCTCCCCACTCTCACTGCTCACTTTCAAAGAGATTCTTCAAGTCACACTTTCCTCCTTCTCTGAACTGCAGCGCTTCTTGCTCCACCCATTTGGGGTTTTCGGGTTAGATTGATAATGGTAGTGTGTATGTCTACAGCCCTTGAAAGGTTTCAAAACCCCTTCCTATTCATCATCCTGTTTGAGGTCTTCTCAATAAACCTATGGGACAATTCCTGTCTCAGAGATAAAGAAGCTACAGTTCCATAATGCACAGTGAATTGCCCATGGTCACATGGCTAAGTAGAAAAATTTATATATATATATTTAAGATTTTGTTTATTTATTTGAGAGAGTGAGCAGGAGGGAAATGGAGATAATCTGAAGCAAACTACACTCTGAGCTCAGAGCCAGACTCGGGGCTCAATCCCATGACCGTGCGATGACGACCTGAGCCAAAACCAAGAGTCAGACGCTTAACCGATTGAGCCACCCAGGTGACCCCAAAATTTTTAATATATTTTTTTAAATGAAGACAGAGCCAGAATATTGACTTGGCAATCAAGAGGAAGAAGCAAGACTTGTTTGTTTGTTTTTTTAAGTTTTTAATAATATATTCTATTTAACCCAATATATCCAAAGAGGCAGAACTGTTTTTAATGGAGAAGAAACTATTTAAAATCCAAAAAAGACCATGTAAAGTCAAAATTTGACCATGATAACATTCAAACTGACCATACTGTCTGCTCAGCTTTTGTGAGACTGGTAAGATAAAGGGCAGAATTTAATCTTAACACTTCAACACGGGGCACCTGGCTGGCTCAGTCAGTGGAGCATGCACCTCTTGATCTCAGGGTTATGAGTTCAAACCCCATGTTGGGTGTAGAGATTACTTAAAAATAAAATCTTTCAAAAATAAATAAATAAGTAAACACTTCAACAGATGAATTTTTTAAAAGCTTAAAACTGGGAAACTCAGCAAGCACTTATTTCTGCTTTTGCGACTGCTGGAGCTGACTGTGTGGGAGAGTTAACTGCTGTGTAAAAAGTGAAATTAAAATTTAAAAGTTCTTATGTATATTTTTAGAGAACAGAAACAATTAAGATTAAATGTAACTCAAAATCCAGTTAGTAGAGCTGGCACTTAAATTGGCTGTTTAATTAGCAAAATTCTATATGATTAAAGTAGTCCCTTGAAAATGTCTTTCAAAGCAAAGCATTTTAATATGCTTTAGTTCTTAGATGACCTGTATCACTGGATCTTCGTTTCTCCTCTGGAATTGACTTGCTCTGCAGTCTGAGTTAAGGGGCTCCTGGACTAATGATTCTAAAAGGAGCTTTTCAGGGGCGCCTGGGTGGCTCGGATGGTTAAGCATCTGTCTTCAGCTCAGGTCATGATCTCCAGGTCCTGGGATCGAGCCCCACATCGGGCTCCCAGCTCAGCGGGAAGTCTGTTTCTCCTTTTGCCTCTCCCCCTGCTTGCGCTCTCTCCGTTTCTCTCTCTCTCAAATGAATAAATAAAAACTTTTTTAAAAATTAAAAAATAAATAAAAGGAGCCTATCAGAATGAGAGCAGAAAGCGAATCTTATTTGACAATAAAATACACTAGGCCTTCAAAAACTGTTAGATATCTCTAGTAAATAAAGAATTATAGGGAGATAACTTTTTTCCATATTCAAGTCTTAGACTCCTAGCCTACATTTCCTCTGAGACACTGAGTGGGTGACTACCTTTGAGGGCATTAATGAATCAGAGAATTCTTCAGGTTGTGCCCCTGATCTAAAACATGTTTTAAAGGACACACTTTGGGGCCCCTGGTTGGCTCAGTCGTTAAGCATCTGCCTTCGGCTCAGATCATGATCCCAGGGTCCTGGGATCGAGCCCCGCATCGGGCTCCCTGCTCCGCGGGAAACCTGCTTCTCCCTCTCCCTGCTTGTGTTCCCTCTCTCGCTGTCTCTCTCTGTCCAATAAATAAATAAAGTCTTTAAAAAAAATAAAGGACACACTTTTAAAAAACCCTTATACACAACCATAAGAAGGTCTTTGAGAAAGGATATGTAGTTCAACCCCTCTTTTTCATTTAGAACTAGACCAAAACCATAAGGAGTAGATAAAAATCCAAGTAGTCATTTATTTTTATTTATTTTTTAAATTTTTTTAAATTTTTATTGTTATGTTAATCACCATACATTACATCATTAGTTTTTGATGTAGTGTTCCATGATTCATTGTTTCCGTATAACACCCAGTGCTCCATGCAGTACATGCCCTCTTTAATACCCATCACCAGGCTAACCCATCCCCCACCCCCCTCCCCTCTAGAACCCTCAGTTTGTTTTTCAGAGTCCATCGTCTCTCATGGTTCATCTCCCCCTCCGACTTACTCCCCTTCATTCTTCCCCTCCTGCTATCTTCTTCTTCTTTTTTTTTCTTAACATATATTGCATTATTTGTTTCAGAAGTACAGATCTGTGATTCAACAGTCTTGCACAATTCACAGCGCTCACCATAGCACATACCCTCCCCAATGTCTATCACCTAGCCGTTAAATTTTATTTTTAAGTAATCTCTAAGCCCAACGTGGGGCTCAGACTTACAACCCCCAAGATCAAGAGTCGCATGCTCTACCAACTGAGCCAGCCAGGCGCTCCCAAATAGTTTTGTAAAACACCCCATGGCAGAGACTAGCTAGATATTCACCAAATGTCTTTCCCCTTCCTGTGCACCCAAATAAACTACATTTTCCCGACTTCCTTGCACCTAGAAGTGGGACCATACGATCACTCTTTGGAATGAAATGTGAGAAGGGATGTGTTACTGCCCCATCATGGAAGTTAAGAGGGGCATGCCTTCCCCATGGGCTCTCTCTTTTCCCCTTTGTACCACCTGGATGATGCCAGGGCCTTTGAAGTAACACATTGAAGCTGGCAGAGCCACAGCATGGAAGGAGCCTAATCTTTAAAGGTCTGTATACAGGAGACCCTCCCCCACAATGTGATGCACAGCCCCATACCTCCCCACCTCCCATTACTGACTGCATTGATTTGTGAAGTGAGCCAGAATTAAATTGCAATTATGATAAGTCCCTGGGTTTTGGGAGATTGTTTATTAGACCACTGGGTGTTGGCCTCCCTACTAAATCTACATTGCCTTGAAAAAAAATTCCCACTACCACTATAATTCACAATGCAATGTCCAAACAATGTTGTTTCATGTCCTTTTGTATTAGTTGCCTATGATAGAAGCCTGTGGATCCTAACCTTTTTGGAGTCAAGGACTTTTTTGAACCTGATAAAAATTCAAAACCCTCTCCCTTGGAAAATAAATGCATATGTGCTCAAATTTTTGCCTAAAGTTTCAAAACGTCTTAAGAACCTCAAGAAGCTCATCAATAGATTCCCAGCTCAGATCCCTGCTATTAGTAATGAATGTATTAGAAATGTAGAGGGGCTCTGAACAAGTATCAAATGTGTATTATTCCAAGCTTTCCAACTGTATTCATCATTCCTTCATATACAGCTGCTCTGTCATGTTCATGCCTGTGATCTTTGGATTTTAAAAATGCAGAAAATTAAGTGTTTCAACGTTGATGTTTCTCTCCCAAAGCAAATATGTCAGTGTAACAGTCTCAATGCCAAACATCAATTCTGCGACCATGCCTTTTGATTTCTGGATTGATTGTGAGCAGCCTCTACATCAGAAACATCAGCAATGTGATGGTCAATATTTTATGCCAGGTACTGTGCAATTGCTTTTGGAAACAGAATCTTAACTACCTAGCATGACCCTTGAAACCTTTCCAATTTTGCCTTGTCAAGCTCCCTAACTTTGCTGTCATCACTCTCCTACAACAACTATTTGTTCTTTTATTTTTGTTCTTTAAAAAAAAAATTATTTAGTGATTTGAGAGAGAGAGAGAGAGAGGGAGAGAGAGCGCGAATGCACAAGCTGGGGAGGGGCACAGAGGAAGAGGGAGAGAATCCCAAGCAGACTCCCCACTGAGAGTGGAGCCCATGCAGCACTCGATCTTACGACCCTGAAATCATGACCTGAGCTGAAACCAAGAGTCCCATGCTCAACCAACTGAGCCACCCATGTGCTCCAACTTTTTGTCCTTTTAATATCACAGTGATCATGGTGCACTGAACCTACCATGCTCTTCCAAGTCTCATGACTTTGCCTGCAATAGCCTTTCCTTGACTGTCCAAAAACTCCTATTATCCTCTAAGATTCAGCCCTAGCATCGCCCTTCTGGTAATCATCCCCGGCCTGCCCTCTCCTGAGGGAAGCATCCCCAAGAGTGCTCCTACCGTGTTGTCCAACCCCTGCCATAGTCCTCATCATACATGGTGAGGATTTACTGCTCTGCTTCCCATTGAACTTTTGACTCCTTTGGGGTAAAGACAATCTTCTATTGCACATTCTTTATGTAGCACAGTGCCTGACACAGGCTGAAGCATACCATCCATGTAGCATGTCTATGTTCCAGACAACATTAGGGACTGAACAGCTGTGAAGTTGTTTTGACTTGATTAAGCTATTAAACTCCCTTGAGTACCCTCAACAGCTAAGATTTCTTTATCATAATATGACCAGTTGATAAATTAAAGGCAAGGATTCTAATATGTTGGCTTTCTGGGATATATATATTCTATAGATAGAAAATATATATGTGTATATTCTAAAAAGAACTTAACTTTATCACATATGTAAAAATATAACATTATAAGATGTAACTCTATATTCAGTAACTTTCATTGAATGTCTCCCATGTACCAGACACTGTTCATCCAGACACCGATGATGGAAATTTGTACATGAACAAAATATGTATGATCCCTGCCTTCCCAGTGCTTATGGCTGTATAGGGGTAATAAATACTAAATAAGCACAAATAAGTATATACTTACAAATTGTAATAATGTTCTGAAGGAAAAAAGGAGACAAAATGTGAAACAAAATTTAAAGGAAACAAAATTTAGCTGGGAAACAGGTCAGAGAACTTTTAGAGTTTTTCTCTTCAGATTAAAAAAAAATCCATCAGAAAGAAAGATGAATTAGCCACATTTCCCTCATTCATCCTTAGATAATTTAACACTCATATTTCCCTAATAAAGGGAATTTTGGACCCTGAATTTTGGATGTATAGCTTCTCTTTTATGTTCTCTCTCCTTTTTTTTTTTTTTTCTAAATAGCCCATGAAAGATTGGTGGTGACTTCCTGGGGAGCCCTATCTTAAGCTTTCTAGTGAGCCACTCCCTAAGATTCAGACGTATTTATCCAAAAGGAAAAATTCTCTCTAAATGTATTTAAGCACAGAATTTGGGTGTGCTGAAAGGTAGCAAATTTAAGATAAATACAGAAAAAGTTTTGGCTGTATCTCCACCTTGGATATAGTTACAGATGATATCATGTTTATTTCCCCCTGCTTTCTTTCAAATTGAATATTTGGCTGAAGATGAAGTGATTATTTTTCTCCTTTTCCATTCCTTTACATAGTTCACCTAGAAGCTATTTACTCTAGGGATTGGATGGTAAAATTTAAGGCCCTGGAAAGGTTAAAGGATCAAGACTCTTCTCAGTGGGTTCTTGCTATACAGTGTCTTCTAAAATTCAGCATTGCTGCTTTAAGAGCAAGTTTGCTCCTCTGCGTTCTTATCTATGGTTTGCTACTTGCATACAGGCCATATTCCCCCAACAAACTGGACTCTCCCAGCAAGCAGCTTGATAAAGATTGCAGGAGTCAAAAAGCCATAAATAGTAACAAGACATCTGAAACACATTGGAAGATGCTATTGGCTTATTATTCCCTAAAAATGATTAATTTCCTTAGTTCTCTTTTTTTTTTTTTAAGGAGGAAAGAAATAACACACACATACAAACTCATCTTGGATTACAACAGGATCTGAGTTTAACTATCAGATCAGGTCGTATAATGAGGGAAAGTTCTGGAGCCAAGTTGTTCAAGGTATAAATTTGTGAGTTAAATTGTGGAAACTCAGATCTTGGTTGGTGAAACCCTCATCATTATCATCACAGTTAAAAGTGATTTCTGAGGGTTAAAACCCACACTAAGCAGTTGATATACATCACATTACCATAATACGGTCATAACAATTCTGAACGAAAGGAACAACCCTGAGAGATAGGAAATATTATCCCCTTTACAAATGAGCAAAAGACACTTAGAAAACTAGAAAGCAGTAGAGCCAACATTTGAACTCAAACCCTGGCTTCCCACATCCTAGGATCTCTCCAATTAAGATTCAGTATTGTTTTCATCTGTTGCATATTGACTTTAAAAGCTCAACCTAAATGAATAAAAGAGTAGGAGCACAAGATTTTGTAAATTGTCAAGCCTGAAGCATTGTTTTGGAATGCATGCTGCTTTGTTTACCTTCAATAACTCTACACATAGTACTTTAATCCCATTTTTCAAAGGGCAATTCTTTAACCTGATAACTTACTACATCTTCCATCCAATGTGTATGCCAATTCTGTGTTTTTTAAACTAATGCTGGCTTTCCCAAACCAATGTTTGCTGTGAAGAGCAGGCATTCTTTAGAGAAAGCTATTTCCCTATTAACATTATTAAGCTCTCCAATTATCTTGTGGAGAAATCTATTACAAAAATGTATTAGTGGGGGAGGGGAGGAAGAAAAGATGTATTAGTTGAAAGCCAATAGGTAAGGTATCATTTCCACCCCCCCCCCATTAGGTCCAACAGCAATTCCTATTGATTCAGCCTCCAGATTGGGCAAATTTGTTCACCTGTGTGTGTCTCTCCCCCCCCCACCCTCACCCCCACAAAACCCTACCAGTCTGTTCTTCAGCAGTGCCAATGCTTTTAAAGCACAGCCCCATCCACTCCCCAACTTACAATCCTTTCATCGCTGTCCTCACCAACTGGGTAATGTCTCAGCCTCCTCCCATGGTCCCCTGAGCCTTGAGGGGTCTGCCTGACTTAGGCTCACCTCTTCAGCCTTCACTTTGTGTACCTGTTCTTGGAACATGCCAGTGTCTCTCTTCCCTTTGCATGCGCTACCCTGCTAAACCTTAGCTTGCATTTTGCTTGTCATTCCCACCACCCATCCTTCCCTTTCAGGGATGGAGTGAGACCATCCATCCAAACCTTCTCACACTGGCCTAACTCTGTCCTTCTTTGTTACCTGAGCTTCTACTCTCTCCATTGTTGTCTGCTCCAGCCATGTCCTTCTTGCTAATTCTAGAGATAGCAGGCAATTTTCCACTTCAGGGCTATGCCTTCTGCCCCGAACACACTTTCCTCAGACACAGCTCATCCTCTCCCCCACTTCACATCTGCTCAGGTGTCAACTTCCCAGTGAGTCTTCCCTGAGCATTACATTTAACATCACATCTCCTTGCACCTCCTACCTCCTCTCCTCTTTTGTTTCTTCCCAAGCAGCCATCACCACCCTCTAATATACTCTATCACCTACATATTTTTTTAAAAAAGTATTAGTTGAAATGTATGGCATTACACTGTGGTTACAAATTAATCCTGATTTCTCAATGGCTTAACATAATGCAGATTTATTTCTTGCTCGTACTACACATCCCATCACAGGCCAGCAGGAGTTTCTACGCCACTCAGGGACCCAAGCTAAGGCCCCACCATTGTGCAAGATGCTCTGTATGGAACACATGACATTGTTGATCAGAAGAAAAGAGGGACTGGAAAATCATACATAGACTTTTCACTGCCTCAGTCTGAAGATCACTTTTGTTCCCATTTCATTGGCCAAAACTAGTCACATGGGCTTACAAACTATAAGGAGACTGATAAATGCAGGAGTTCAAAAGGAACATTTAGTGAGCATTACTGTCTCTGCCACAAATAATAGCTTTCTTGTCTTTCATTCATCCATTCGGTCCTTTGAGAATAGAATAAATTATTGGTCAGGTTACATGAACTCAAATAGAAATCTGTTTTAAATTCTGTTTTATGCTCATTTAAAATCTGTATATATTAGAAGTTGATTGAGAATAAGTGGTTTCTTGATGTGTTAGCTAATAATTTCCAATGAGGCAAAATGGGAATCTGCAATGGCCTCCCCCTTTGATATTTTTTTGCCCTTGTGATTTGACACTTTTCCATGATCTGGATACACGACCCAACTATGAAGAAAAGAAAGTTAAACACTCTCTTATCTAGATGATATAGCTCTAGTCAAACGTTCCAAGATTGGCTTCAGGAAAGAATAACCATCAGTTCCCCAAAAAAGGGTAGAAACCAAGTATTCTAGAATTAAGGGCATTATTTTTGTTCAAAATCACCCAACATTAAATGGGTTCATAATTTAAAACTCCATAAATCTACTTAGCGATATTTCACAATCAGTTTAACTTAATAGGTTCACCAGGAAATTATATTTCTTAAGAGTATACATCCTCTGGATCCTTCACTAAGATAGTTCTATGGCCAAGGCCAGTGTCTAGTTACAGCTGCTCTAAAGTTTTTCTAGGATGAAATAACTGTGGACATGATCAGGGTGAAGTACTTTGACCTTCTGAGACTGCATTTGTCTATGTTTTAGAGCTCACCAAATACCACTTTTGGAGAAGAATTTTGCCCTACCTAAAGATGCTGCCATAGCTATCTTTGTGCAGAGGTGAGGTGGCTGCCTTATCAGACCCCTACATTATACTTGCAACCACTATACTGTTAAATACGAAAGCCTGTGTCTCTATGCATTTGCATCACCAGAGAGTTTGTTAGATTTGCAGAAACTGGGGCCCTAACTCAGTAAATCAGAATCTGAATTTTTAACAAGATTTGTCTTGTTGTCTTATTGTCTTGTTGTCTTGAATGTCCAGTAACATTCAAGAAGCACTACTCTAAACCACTCTAAATCCCTTGAAATTATACTTACGTGTTGTGTATTTGTACATTTTCTGGGGAGAGACTCCATGACCATCATCAAATTTTTGAAAGGTTTTGCTTCAAACATATTCACTTAAGGCTAAGGCCTCTATCTGTAGATTTTCTTTTTTTTTTAAGATTTTATTTATTTATTTGACAGAGAGAGACACAGCAAGAGAGGGAACACAAGCAGGGGGAGTGGGAGAGGGAGAAGCAGGCTTCCCACTAAGCAGGGAGCCCGATGCAGGGCTCGATCCCAGGACCCTGGGATCATGACCTGAGCCAAAGGCAGATGCTTAATGACTGAGCCACCCAGGTGCCCCTACCTGTAGATTTTCAAAATATTTTCTAAATTATTCTTTGGTCTTGACTAAAGAATCAGAGGTTTATACCTTAACCACTTCTATTAGTTATTTATTGCTGCATAACAAATTACTCCCAAATTCAGTGGTTTAAAATAACATTTATTATCTCAGTTTCTATGGGTCAGGAATCTGAAAATGGCTTGGCTGGATACTTTGACTCAGGATCTCTTGTGAGGGTGCAGTCAAGCTGCTGACCAGGGTTGTAGTCCTGTGAAGGTCAACTGTGGCTGGAAAATCTACCTCCAAGCTCTCTCACATAGCTGTTGGCAGAAGGCCTCAGTTCCTTACTGGCTATTGGCTAGAGACCTTAGTTGCTCACTTAAGTGGGTCTCTATATAACCTGCCTGATCATCTCAACCGGGGGGGGGGGGCGGTTTGCAGTGCTTCCCCCCGAGTGAGTGAGCCAAGAGAAAGACAGAGTGAGGGAGGAAGCCACACTATATGATCATCTACATAGTATTACAAAGTGCATTGCCCCTTTTATGACCTATCTCCAAGTCCCGTGCCATCACTTTGGCCTGGTTCTACTCCATATCATAATGTTTTTGTGAAGATTAGTTGACATAACGGATGTAAATAAATACCTTAGTCAAGTGTTTCTCACATGGTAGTTCTCAGGAAGTGTAATCATTTCACTGAAGGCTACTATAAGGAGCAATCCTGTAAAGAGCACTGTTATAGAAAATGTAAAGGCATTATTGAGGACATTGTCCACTATACTCCTCAGAAAGCTCTTCACAAAATACTGTGAAAGGATTTCTATTTGGTCTCAGTGAAAGGAGTAGGTGATCCATCTCCTAGACATTGTTAGTTAGATGATTGTGTCCTTCCTGTGTTGGCTGGTAGAAAGTATATAACCACATCCATGACCTGACCTGACAAGGGAACAAAGACCCTCTCAATAAGCATTTTGTGCTCTACTCTTACTATTTACTTTACATTACTTTCCTACCCTACCTTCTTACCCTATCCACTCTGGTCCCCTCACATATCTGAAGTAATATTTTATTTTGTTTTATTATATATAGTTTTGTAAGCTTTTGAAAACTTTTTGGAACCAGGCAAGGTATAAAATAATCTTTCAAATTTCACTAATAACAAAGAATACATGAATTACAGGAAATTTGACTTAGTACATCCTCTCCATAGTATGATTTTTAAACATTTTTAGTAGCAGTTACTTATTGATGAAAGCTATGGAAATTCTCCCTCCCTCCAAAATTCACAAAAACACAAAAAAATTTAGCACAGTTTTAGGGGGCTTATGCACTACACTAAAGCCCATCCTCAAGTCCCAGCTTTAGAACCCATTCTCTGCAGGATTTCCTTGATATGTAATTCAAAAGATTCCTCTTCCCCAAACTCCCTAAAAGAAAAGCACAGTCTCTAAATGGGGTCTGCATGACCCTGGGAGTACTCTCAGACTTTTCAAAGGGTAAAGGGACATGAATAGCTTTAGGACCATCAATTGCCAAATCCTCAAATTCCATAGGCATTCTTTTCTAAACTTGATCTGCCTGAGAACACATCACAGTCAAGACATGCCGGTTCTCCTTTCCCAATTTCCCTTTCTTTTCATAATTGTATGTCTCACATTACAGAATAAAATCATGTCTCTCATGCAGCCCAGAACTTGCCATATTGTATTGCCCTGAGAGTAAAAACCACAGAGTGAAAAATAGGGAGAATTCAAAATATCTGTATTGAGGAACCAACTTTAATCGAGATACTGTAAGCCCACAGTATACCTTAGCACCTTTATCTGTCTTAAATCTATTTCCATTAAGCGTGAAGGAAGGGGCTAGAAATCTTTGTTGAGATGTTTCAATTTTATTGTTTTAAGTAATCTCTATACATAAGGTGGGGCTCAAACTCACAACCCCGAGATCAAGAGTCCCATACTATACAGCCTGAGCCAGTCAAGCACCCTGAGATGTTTCAATTTTGGATCAATAATACAGTGGGGCAGCAGAAGTGATGGCAATTTTTGCTCAAAGACCTTATTACCTGGATCATCTACATAGTATTACAAAGTGCATTGCCCCTGAAGATAGACTCTGCTGAGAGCAAAACAAAAGAATCTTAGTAAAGCAAAGTAACAGTCTTTTCTTTCTTTCAGTAACAAACTCCTAGCAAAGCCCTATGACTTAATCTAAACACTTACCCCTTGCATTAGAATTAGGAAGGACAGTGATAGTTGATAGGAGGCATATTAACTCACACATTTGATTCAAAAAAGAAATCAGATTTCTTCTGATGGAAAGTAAGTGTGATTTGGCTCATTGGTTAGACAAAAGGGCTGGTGTGGCCATTTTACATGTTGGACATTTTTCATAGATTGAATGAAATAACCTGAAACTCCAAGGATTTTACCCCCTCTCCAAAAAAAAAAAAAAAAAAGGAAACCACGAGATAGAATATATTTGCAAAAATGAATTGACATCAATAGTTTCTCAATTTTCCCAACCCTTTCTGAATATATTGAGATGCCTGTAAGTGCATGAGTCAGAGTAACTAATACTCATTTGATAATTCTTAGTGAAGACTCTTTGGGAGACTTCCAAGAAATCAAAGATCTCTAATGACTGAGTAACAAATATTTTGTAAGTTAGGTGGTTTCTAATTCTGTGCTCTCAACAAAATTGAAGGAGCTCCTAATCAAGTTGTCATTTGTATTATTTTTAGCATATAACTTGAAGGACATTTTTAAAATTGAGTAATATTGCCACAATAAAACTTCTTCCATTCCATTATTTATGGGAATAAAGATTTCTCAGAGCTTACCTTATTAAAATAAACAAAAATAGAAAATAGATGCTGAAAATCCCATCCTGTAGTGATAACAGTTACCCATAGATGCACCTAAAATGTGAGTGGTAAGCATCCCACACCATACAATTGGTGTAAAAAGTAAATAAACTAAAATGAAAAGGACTTAGACAATGTGTGGCACAAAATGAATGACAAGACACATGAGCTGTGACTATTACCATGATCATCATGATCATCATCGCCCTTATGCTTGGCATAGAGTGGACAATTGTGAATCACAGCCATCTCTACACACATTGCCCAAATGTTTTTTGTCAATACTTATCAAATCATAATATATGTATGTTGCTTTGGTAAATTGGCACTAAAAATATTTTTTGTGGCACAGAACGGTGTTAGGATTATCTACTAAAGATTTTTGAATATTGAAATATATTTCATTGGGATAAAATTATGTGGGAAATGCAGTAGAAATGAGTTTGAAAAGAAAAGGCGACAATGTAAAACTCCTTTACTAAAGAAGAGTTCATGTATATTTTTTAAATGGCTTATAATAGATATCAAATTGGTATAACATTTGCATTACATGTGATACATTTAAAAGAGTGATATAACCATTTTAATTTAAAATGTCAAGCTTAGAATATGCAGGAAATTACACACTTTGCAACTACTTAAACTTATAATGGAAATTTTTTAGAACCTAAAAAATGTATTGACTGGGCACATATATAATGAAAATATTATGAAGACTGGAGCTCTGTCTTTGATTTTCCACTTACTCTATATCACCTGCTTAGTCACACTCATTGTTCAATTAGCCTCCCTATCATCAACTTTATTTTCACTTATTTTTTTTAAAGATTTTATTTATTTATTTGACAGAGAGAGAGACACAGCGAGAGAGGGAACACAAGCAGGAGCAGTGGGA
Organism: Callorhinus ursinus; assembly: GCF_003265705.2. Taxonomy (NCBI): domain Eukaryota; kingdom Metazoa; phylum Chordata; class Mammalia; order Carnivora; family Otariidae; genus Callorhinus; species Callorhinus ursinus. Next base: position 9,001,878 of record NW_027397068.1, read on the forward strand.
GAGGGAGAAGCAGGCTTCCCCCAGATCAGGAAGCCCGATGCGGGGCTCGATCCCAGGACCCTGGGATCATGACCTGAGCTGAAGGCAGACGCTTAACCAACTGAGCCACCCAGGAGCCCTTATCATCAACTTTAACTGTTAAAGGGAGATTCTCTGAGCAGACATCTCCACACATTTGCATTTTAGTTTATACTTCCAAATGTCTGTGGAACATCTCCAGTTACTGTTCTAACAACCTCATGCACAACTTGTTCAAACCAAACTTATTTCTCTTCCAAATTCTTATTCTATTTTTGTTGGTATGTGTATTTTTAAGTTACAAGAAAACTAATACAAATGGGGCTCATTTTAGAAGGGAATGTACTGGCTCATATAACTGAAGCTTCCATTAAAAGGGATAGTTGGACTGGCTTCAGGGCTCAAACCTTGTCTTTGGAGCTCCGGATCCCTCCATAGACTGATTCTCCCTTCCACTGTGTGGGCATTAGTCACAGGTGCCACATGACCCAGCTGGCTATAGCAGCTCTAGAGTTCTTACTCAGCAGTCAAGAGTATCTGCCTTTCTCCTCAAGAAAGACTCCTACTGTCTTATGGGCTCCTTGGGGATTGGCCACCCCTAGATGACTAGGGCCAAGGGAACTGAAGGCCTCTCCAGGATGGAATCACCTGAATCACCGGCCTCCACGTTTCAGGGCCTGATGGAGTCCAATACATGAGAGCTACACGGACTGCGACTCTGAGAGGAGAGATTCCAAAACAAAACTTGAGGGCTATGAGTAACTACAAGGGAGTTTAGATGCCAGGCCACAACTCCATTGTTCACCCTACAACCTCACTTCCATTCCAACCTCATTCTCCATCTTGCTAATAGTATCACCACTTTTTGGGGGATTGTTTTCGACTTCTCCTCTTCTTTGATCCCTATACTCATTCACTCAGAGTGAAGGCTGTGCAGGCTTAAATACCACCTCTACTCTTTCCTAGCTCCGTAAATTTGCACAAGTTTTCTTCACTGCTCTTTTTGTTAGTCTCTTCATCTATAAGATGTGGATATAGTATCTTTTTCATGCAGTTGCTGTGAGAAGTAAATAAGCTAATTCAGGGGTACTTGGGTGGCTCAGTCAGTGAAGCATCTGACTCTTGATTTAGGCTCAGGTCATGATCTCAGGGTCGTGAGATGGAGCCCACCTTGGGCTCTGTGCTGGGCATGGAGCCTGCTTAAGATTCTCTCTCTTCCTCTCTCTCTGCTCCTCCCCTGACCCTCTCTCTCCCTCTCTAAAAAAAAAAAAAAAAAAAAAAAAAAAAGGCTAGTACACATAAAGCACTTAGACAATGCCTGGCACATAAAAGAAGTTCTATACAAATTTATTATTATTATTATCCCCTACACTTGGCACAAGGGTTACAAAGATTAATAATGGAAACACTTTAGCACATGCATATCAGTCCCTGCCTAGTCCCACACTGCTTTTCTCGCTTTCTTTTCAGTTACAATCCAAGATGGAGTTGCCCTGCAAGGCTCTTATCTACTTTCCTCACATTCCTTGTATTTCCTATCTTCTGCTTCTCAGCTTTGTTCACTCTATTCACTTTTCCCAAAATGTTCCTGATTTTCACGACTGGGTTTACCAGGGTTTAGTGTTGGTATTTGTTTCTTTTGCTTTGTTAAAGACGCAGGCTAAAACAATTACAGGTCAGGCTGCAGCTTTTGAAGCCATAAAGACATAAAGATCTGGCTTCTAGTAATAGTCCATGCAGCATCTTTTTTAGCAGCATAATTGGGATCTTGTTGATGAAGAAAGAATGCTACTGGTGAGCAACAAAATACACACTTTATCATAAAAGCTGAGCAGAATGTGTTCGTCACTGTTTGGGGGCAAACTGGAGTTTGATGGCATGAGTCGGCATTCTGGGATGAATAAGCGAAGCAGCCCAGAATTGAAAGACCCTGGACTCCTGACCATCTGTGAGGCCCAAACAGGTGCTAATAAGATTGCCTACCCTCCCCAACCTCATCAAAGACATTTGATAAAGTTGTGGAACATTTGAACATGTCCTTCTGACCAGCATCACAAAGCAAGACTATTCCAGAGGTTCTGTGTACACCTGGTCTCTATGAGGAAATGCCTTCATAGTCCTCTCCCATGGGGGACTCCGTATCAGCCCATCTGCTCTATACTTTGTCCAACCCAGATTCAGTGACCTCAGTTATCATGGAAAAAGTATAACTTGGCATACATAACTCCATAGTTCTTAGCCAAAACCGAGTTTTGGCTTTAAAAAAAAAAAAAGTCATGTAAGTTCATAAGTCCACAGCTCTATGTCTGAAATCTAAAAATCTCTTAAAACTGAAATTTTATTCATAACTCTGTTGGCAGTAAAACCTGACCCAACTTAGATTCATTTGGCAGTAAATCCTGGCCTGAACTGAGGAGACCATTTATAATCTTTATTTTACTTTGTGGGAATATTTATGTTTTGCTGAGAAATGTTGGTACACTTGTTTTGAGTTACTTTCCCAAACTGTACTAAAGAGAGATACCATATAGTGTTATATTCTCTCTATATATCCAAATCGATGTCTATAGCCTCTGGTAGAGCTGGGGAAAGTAACTTGTAATCAAGTAATCAAGCACCCCAATATTTCTTAGCAAAACATATATATATATAGTAAAACATATATATATATACTTTTTCTAAAATCAACACTTTTTTAAAAACGTCTGTGAATTCTGAAACACATCTATCCCCAAGGGTTGCAGACATGGAATTATGAACCTGAACAGATATGAAAACACCTGCCAAGTACAACCTTCCTTTTGCCCTGTGTTTGACCTATTAGATAGGAACTGGGGTTGATTGAGGCTGGGTCTAAAAACATTTTAAATGAGTACTAATGGGCACCATACAATTAATTTTCATTTACCATTTCCTGCTGACTAGAAAGTTTTCCAAATCCCCTTCACTTGCAGTCTCATGGCAATGCTGGGAAACCGGCTCTGCTTCGCTGGAGATGGTACACATCCTAAAAGTTATCCTTTTTGTGCTCCTCCTTCTTCACCCAAATGCTAAGGCCTTTCTTCTGCTTTTATCACCCAGGACGTGTACTGTTGTCCCCAGAATCCCAATATAGCCTGAAGGAAGGCCCCAATTCACCCGCTCCTTCAGAGGCATCCCAGTATCCTTTGTTCTAACAGAGGTAGCAGGCTGGTTCCAACATTTGGCTTATTTTTTTCCACCTTTATCTACTCGAGATTTCTAAAATTCTGCTCTCCTCATCTGCCATCAACACTTTTGTCATTTTCTTCTTTTCTGTTTTCAACTCTCTCTTTCCTTTATTGCTCCCAAAATAATTGTGCACCTATTTTGGAAATAAAATTTTCATGATTATCAAAATGCACATAGAAATAAAAGTAGGTACGCTAGAATTTTGTATAGAAGGAACTTGCACCTAGGGAAGGGTTGCTGACCTTACAAGACTTCAGATATAATTTCTAGACATCACTTTCACGCAGACAGCCCTGATTCTGTATTTGCAGCATAGTCATAATAATTTATGGAATAATGTGACTTCCCCCCAAAGGCAAGACTGATAATTCTTGTTCCTGGCATATGAGTGGCTTAAATAACTCAAGCAGTTTCTTCCTGCACATGCCTTCACAGGCAATGCAAGCCGTTACCAATCTGGGATTAGTTTAATCATTCAGTCTGATTATCCCGAAGATTCTCTACACCACACTTTTCCAAGAAGACATTGCTACAGAGTCGGGCATTTTCTCTGGTAGATGGTTCCAATCTTCAGTAGTCAACTTTGCTTTTAGGTTTCTACTTGTTAAACTAGAAGAACACATCAAGCAAAAAATCTTGAGCTCTGTGTATGCAACAATATTTAGCAGCACAGGATTACTTCTCCATAAGACTCCCAGAGAAAGTCTGTAAGCTGTACAAACTGGAACAGCATGGCCTGAACAGAGGAAGATGTGAGACTTCCTAATCCCTGAGACAACACGAAGGGCTTCTCTGTCACTTTTGCGTACTTTGTTCTCTAAGTGATCTTCTCTTAAATAAGTAACAATTGGTATGTCTTTGCCACTGGCAAAGTGTCTTTGCCACTGCCATTTTATGACCAGACCCAGCTCTGGCACGGATGGACGTGATGACATGTAAGTGGTAAGAAGCAGTGGTTTATGTGCATCCTAATGCATTCCTAGAGACTAAAAGTCAAGAACCACTTGACATTCAGAAAGCGTCCTCAGGCCGGCAAACCCAATTCTTCGGCCTCAGTCTGTTCAGGCTGCCATAACAAAATACTTGACTGGGTTTAAACAACAGAAATTTATTTTCTCCCAGTTCTGGAAGCTGGAAGTCCGAGATCGGGGTGCCAGCCTGGTCAGTTCTGGTGAGAATCCTTCTGGCTTGTAGACAAGCGCCTTTGCACGGTGTCCTCACATGGCAGAGAGAAAGAGCAGGCTCTGGCATCTCTCCCTAAAGGGGCACTAAACCCATCACAAGGGCCCCACCCTGATGACCTTGTCTAAACCCCATAACCGCCCCAAAGCCCCATCTCCAAACACCATGACATTGGGGGTTAGGGCTTAACCACTCATGGGGGTGGGGGGAGGGACACCATTCTGCCTACAGCAACTTCATAATAACTCTTCTGAGTGAACCATGGAATAGTTATGCAGAAGCTAAGCTTTGTGGCATCTGAGAAAATCCCCCAAACTATAGTGCTTGGTTCTTCACATAAGCCACTATGCACTCTCTAGTTTGAGGATTCTATTAGGGAAGTCTACATTTCAGAATAATTTTTGCAGTTTTTTGACAATTCCACCTGAAGACTAGCCCCAGAAACAAAAGGGAGCAGTAAATTTTCCCTGGCCCTTTTCCCTGCTGAAGTGGTCTCCTCGCATATCTGCATCCACAAGTGAATCTCCACAATGGCACTCCTTTGCCCCATTACTGGATTGGACATGTTGAAGGGAAAAGGAGTTGTCATTTACTGTTCATTTTTAACTCTTCTCAGTTTCTGTATGGCTGTGCTTCAGTGATTGGGTTTAGCCTACAGGGGATTCCAGGAATAAAAAGATTATTTGGGTTTTGTATTTTTTTTTAGATTGCATTTATTTATTTATTTATTTATTTATTTATTTATTTATTTGCCAGAGACAGAGAGAGAAAGAGAGAGAGCGCGCGCACAAGCAGAGGAGTGGCAAACAGAGGGAGAAGCAGATTCCCCGCTGAGCAAGAAGCCTGAGGCGGGACTTGATCCCAGGACCCTTGGATCATGACCTGAGCTGAAGGCAGATGCTTAACCAATTGAGCCACCCCAGAATCCCTAAAATATTGTTCTTTTGAAGACCTATTCCTTCCTTGCCTGGCTTTTGTGTTTGGGGTTTGTTATATTTTTCCTAAAAACCAACATGTCTCCACTTCCCACCCAAAACCTATCTCTTTCATGAAACTTATTTCATTCTACTGTGAATTTTTCCTTTCGCTGGCTCTTAAAACGTGTTATGTGGGCTGCACAATTACTTTCTCAAAAGTTTTTGAAGGTAGTCAGGACATTCAATAAATATTTGACTGATTCATTGACATTCTTTATAAATAGCTCTAGTCCATTAATTACATACCCACGGTGTACAGTTTTTAAAAAGAGAGAGGGAGAAGGGGAGAAAGCAAGTCGTGCGCAGTTGGACTTCTTCCTTGGAGCTGCTTTATTGTTTCTGCCACCCAAAGCATCTCATCTGACCCCCTAGGGAAGACAGGACACCAGACACACCCACTCTTGGATACCCAAATTTCTAGGATCTGGAGAGTCTATTAACATCCCTCCCCTAACCCAGAGTTTTGTTTGAAGAGATGCAGACCTCTTTCCAGGGGACCTGTCACTAACACCTGACTACTGTTTACTTTCCAATGTTGTCTTCCCCTCCCAGTGCAGGATGACGTTCCTATGGGGGTTTGGTTTCGTTTTGTTGTTTTGTTTCCATTGCTCTCATGTAGGAACAAACGGAGGTTGGGGCAGAGTGGAACTCACTTATCAAGGATTCTTTCCAATCTTTCCGCCTTATCCTTGGTCCTGGAAATTTGAACTGAAAAAGCAAGCAAGCAAAAAAAAAAAAAAAAAAAAACCGGAAGCTGCTGCCTCAGCTCTCTGGTTCAGTCGTCCTTGGGGCAATGATGGCCTACCATCCAGTAGTATGTTATTGGGGAAGAGTTAGGGGAACCAAAAAAAAAAAAAAAAATAGAAGGGGACCACATCCCTTCATATTTTGAAACATCATCTAGTTGCAGATTATGGTAATTTGGTTCAATGTCAGTGGTACTGCAATAAGTATCAAAGAACTTACTAAAATGATACTTCTGCAGGGCGCCTGTATGGCTCAGATGGTTAAGCGTCTGCCCTCAGCTCAGGTCATCAGCTCCAAGTCCTGGGATTGAACCCCACTTTGGGCTCCTGGCTCAGCAGGAAGTCTGTTTCTCCCTCTCCCTCTGCCTTTCCCTCTGCTGTGCTCTCTCTGTCTCTCTCTCTCAAAAGGATAAATAAATAAAATGATACTTCTGGGAAACAAGATTTTGTAATATATTTAAACACTATTTTTCAATGAATCATAAAATTAAATTTATCCTGGATTCCTTCATGTTTCCCCGTGTCTTAGCTCAGGCAACAACTTAATGTTATCAACAACCTTTCTCCTATGAAAGTCCATGTGCAATTTATATCTATAAAATGGAATTTTCTTTCTTTCTTTCTCTCTTTCTTTCTTTCCTTCTTCCCTAAAAGGGTTTTCACATATAATACATATGATCTATGTGTGTATGTGTGTGTGAGAGTTTATAATGAAGTAGGGATAGAGGAGGAAGATAAATCAGAATTTTGTGCACATTTTAAAGAGTCTATAAATAATTGACACTGATATGAGGAAGTTGAGAAACAAGACAGAGGATCATAGGGAAGGGAGGGAAAAATGAAACAAAATGAAACCAGAGAGGGAGACAAACCATGAGACTCTTAATCTCAGGAGACAAACAGAGGGTTGCTGGAGTGGTGGGGGTGGGAGGGATGGGGTGGCTGGGTGATGGACATTGGGGAGGGTATGTGCTATGGTGAGCACTGTGAATTGTGTAAGACTGATGAATTACGGACCTGTACCCCTGAAACAAATAATACATTATATGTTAATAAAAAAATTTTTTTAAAAAATGGAATTTTGATCCTTAATTGCTGTGAAAGCAGTCGGTTGTTTTCAGCAAAGGTGACATTTTGCCCCTAATCAAGTAAGAGAATAGCTGTGTAAGGAGCTGTTATCTTGGTGTGAAAAAATGGAGACTGTGCATCTCTGACAAGGAATGTATTTGCAAGTTGTTGATCTCTGAGGGGAGATTTAGGGGAGGAAGTTAATATTTTCTTGCTAAAATCTCTATCACCATGAACTGTGAACTAATTGTAAATAATGCAAAGGCTTGTATGAGTGAAAATTATCTGTATACAAAGAGCTGTGGGAAAGTAAATTTAGCTGCTGAAGATATATGTTATAAAGGCTTTTTATTAAAAAGTGGTTAATATTACATTCTTCTCCCAATATTTTCTACAGTCTTATTACCACTAGTCAACTATTTGCAAGAGAAATTTATTGCATTCATTGTATTCTTATTAATCTTTTTTAAAATAAATATTATAGGGGCGCCTGGATGGCTCAGTCGTTAAGGGTCTGCCTTTGGCTCAGGTCATGATCCCAGGGTCCTGGGATCGAGTCCCGCATCGGGCTCCCTGCTTGGCAGGAAGCCTGCTTCTCCCTCTCCCACTCCCCCTGCTTGTGTTCCCTCTCTCACTGTGTCTCTCTCTGTCAAATAAATAAAATCTTTAATAAATAAATAAATAAATATTATATTGTTTTTCATTTCATCATTTCACAGCTATTGTTTTTCCACTAAGCAATGATTTTTACCATATGGCTGAAATCAATAGACAATTCACAAGTAATATACATAGTTTTATCATCAATCAAAAACCCCAAGGACCTAACATAGTACTTAGTAAATTGAGTTTGAATTCATCCTTGCTATTATTGTCTCTTGTGAAATCTTTTTTTAAAGGTCCTGGTTTGTTTTACTGAGAAAATAATGCAATTCTCAATACTAATTGACAAAAATTTAAGGAAATATAATTCAGAAAAAAAATATTTACTTCACATAGCTGGAATGTGAAAATTTGGAAACTTTTTCTTCCATACTTGTTCTGCCTCTGGTAATACAGCACAAAAAGATATTTTGAGACTACTTTGATTTTCTGCAATTTTTGTATAGAAAGCCTTCACTTAAAAAAAGTGTTGGAGATAGAGTGTTTGCTTTCCAGGAAGGCAAAACCAAACTCCTCTCTTAGGAAAAGCTATATGAAACCATGAATTTCTTTGGGTTATTTGATTATACCACCTGCCCACAAGTCAAGACACTAAAATGAGAGAAACTAAAAACTTAAAGGGCCGGGGCACCTGGCTGGCTCACTCTGTACAGCATGTGACTCTTGATCTCAGAGATGTGAGTTCAAGCCCCATGTTGGGTGTGGAGCGTACAAGAAAGAAAAAAGGAAGAAAGAAGGAAAGAAAGAAAGAAAGAAAGAAAGAAA